>NC_067168.1:36443989-36773989 GCF_903995435.1 Acomys russatus | reverse complement strand
AGGGATGAGAGAAGAGGTGTGGCTCGGTAACTCTAGGTTCCTACCCAACCCTGGGCCACCTGAGACACTGTCTCAAAACCAGCAACCAAACTGGCCCACGAGAGGTCCGTGGGCATTAAGGGGCTTTTCCCCCACTCGACTTCTACTCCCCAGGCTCTGGTGTCTGTCCTGCTGAGAAGCCACCTCACCTGGGCTGTTTACAGAGTAGGACAATTCTCTTTAGTGTCTCCAATCACTTTGCCACCCAGTCCCAACCCCGGCTCCACTCACACAAGAGGGCGCACGAAGCTTTACGAAAGGAAGGACCACTCTCCCTCCCCCGCCCGACCTCCCCCCCCCCACCCTCCCTCCTTGTTAGATGTCAAGCATATTTTCCAAGGACCAGAGAGGGCACAAACAAAGTTGATTTATCGCTCCCTGGACAGCACTTTGGAGCTCATTCTTGGGCACCCGGATGGTCCTCTCGAAGGAACTAGAAGGATTCCTGAGGACCTTGTCCCGCCAGCAGCCCAACTGTGCTTTCTGTCTCCCGACTCAATGGTGGTTCTTGAACTAAGCACCGATCAAAGCCTAGTCCTCTCCGTGTGCTTAGATGGTGGCTGGCTGGAGCTCACCGCACACGTGGTGACGTCGTAAACAGCCAAAGCGCACAACCCAGGCACCGCAGCCAGTCCCCACCAAGCAGCTCGACTCAGCTTCTGCGCAGTCTCACATCAGGTGCTCCCACCTGCTAGCTCACACCCCTCCGCCACTGGGGCCCGAGACCACCCGCCACTCACCTTCCCTCAGAGAGTGGGCGCTGACAGTCCCCGGCCGCGGCCACCACGCTGTAATCCGCTTTCGATACTGTTTACACCCTCAGAGCAACACCCCCAGCGAGAGGGCTACCGTGCGTGTGCGCTAACAGGCTATATTTGTAAGCGGATAATATGATCTGGAGGACATGTGCTGATAAACTATCTAACTATTCTATGTGACTCAGACTAGCAGGAGACAAAACAGATCTGGTTAGGGAGGGCTTGGCATCCGGACGCGGCAGCCTTACAGAGTGAGTCCTGCAGGCACGATCCCCCGCAGGCATCCAGAGGGCTGGTTCTTCCAACTAGGAAAGCCTAGGGCGAACAGAACAAAACCCGGCTGAGGGGGGGAAGCGTTCTGAGGGACTACGGCTAGGAGCCAAACAAGAGTCAGGATTAGAAAGGCCCTAGGAAGGGTTCAAGAATTTGTAAGCGTTCTTTGCAAAGTTTGAAGCAATACGCTGAAAGTCTAGATCTCATCCTTACACGTTTGACTGTTTGCTTGCTTGCTCAGTATATCCTTTAACACGATAGTTGTGGGGGAAAATAGGCTTTCTGATGGCAGACAGGGAGATGACACCCAATTAAGTAACGCAACTCCAATCTGCTCCCAGGAATCCAACCTGTTATAACAGCAAGGGCTCCTCACACCCCTAGGCTTGAACCTGGAGTCCCGGATCAGAGCCGTAATACCTGAACTTGGGAGGCAGAGAGCCAGGAGATCAAGGTCAGCCTCATCCAGGAATGGTTCAAAGCCAACCCAGGCCAATTAACACCCTGTCCCACATCCCCCACCCAACTCAAATAATAGGCAAGGTGACCCACACATGCAATCATAGCATCCAGAAGGTGCATGCAGGGAGATCCGGAGTTTAGCGTCATCCTCAGCTACATACAGAGTTCAAGACCAGCCTGGGCTACTTGGAGACACTGTCTCAAAAATCAAACAAAACCCCCTGAAAGCTGAGTGTGGAGTCTCAAGCCCTTTAATCTCAGCACTTCCTGGTGTGCATGAGGCCCTGGGTTCAGTCCTGAACACTATGATAATAATACTATTTTGAGAATATGCTTACACTAAAAAAAAAAAAAAAAAAAAAAGTCATTAATCTGAAATTTTCATCTAACTGAATGTCCTGTGTTTTACCTGCTAACCTTTACACCAAGCTGCTGCCAGCATCTGGCTCAACTGCAGAGCCAGATAGCCGTATCTTTTAACAGGCTTTTACCAGGTGCCAACATTGCTGGCTCGTGACCACGTGGTGAGGAGCAGGAATTAGCACACTCTGCGGGTGGTAGTGAGGACAGCTCCTCACTGCACAGACCTGACTGGGCACCTCTGCCAGGAGGTCCTAACACCTGGGCAGAGCCCTAGGGTCAGTGTTTTCATAGTTGGAGGTTTTGGAAGTTGCTTCTGACACCCAGCCAAGAGGTACTTTAAAACACAAAATGTGTTTGCACGTATGTAAGGAGTTGTTGGTACAGCTCTAAACTCATCTGTACAGATCACTGCATCGCTGGCCTGACCAGATCCAGAAAGGCCTTCCAAGGTGAGCCCAGTAGTGCATGATGTTATATATAAAAATTAAAGGCAGATGATAGACTACAAGGTCCCAGGAAGATATTATGTTTTAGAGTTTATTAAGTGAGCATGGGAGGAGAAGGAAAGGGGGAAGGAGTACACCAGAGAGAGAAAGGAAGAAGGAGAGAGAGAGAGAAAGTAGAGACAGAGTGAGAAAGTAGAGAAAGAGTGAGAAAGTAGAGAAAGAGAGAGAGAGAGAGCGCTCCATGTGGAGCGTCTGTCTTTTATACGGCCCTGGGCGGGGCTACCGCCCCTGTGGCAGGTAAGCAGTGACATCACAGGTAGGCCGACTGAAGCAGAATCCTAACATTCCTACCTTTTTCCTATAATTAAAAAATGAGGAACGTTGGATTGTTTTTATATAAGGCAAGTTAAAGTATATAAATGTAGGTAACAGAGAAAAAAGGAAAAAACTCAATAGCAACAAAATGTCCACATTATATAGTAGATGAGAAGGAAAAGCTCTGCCCTGAAAGTTGAAGGTGGAGGGCAGGCTGTGTCAGCCATGTCCTGCAACAGATAGGGACCAAGGCGTGCTGGGGGAACCTGGAGCTGTCCCGGGTTTGGAGCACAGCATTTCAGTCTTTTGCAAATGGATAAGGGGCGAAGTAATCATCTTAACTACTTCCTGCTGACAGTAGGGCGGTGATTGGGGCTTTAAAAAGCTGAAATGTTGACCAGGTTCCAGAAGAACAGGCTGTTGTATTTGCTGTCCAGGGTCTGAGAACATCTGCAGCTGGGAACCACAATGTAGGTCCAGCTAGGAGGAGCAATGCAGGTCCCGCTGGCACCACTTCTGAGGTTGGATAGGAGCACTTGTGGGTAGCTGCTTTGAGCATGGGGGGGAGAAGGAAAGGGGAAGGGGTACCCCAAAGAGAAAAAGGAAGAAGGAGAGAGAGAGAAAGTAGAGACAGAATGAGAGGAGAAAGAGAAACACACACACACACACACACACACACACACACATGGAGGGTCTGTCTTTTATATGGCCCTGGGTAAGGTCTGGGTAAGCAGTGACATCACAGGTAGGCAGACTGAAACAGAATACTAACACATGCCAGGGACTCCAACTCTCAGGAGTCAGAGGCAGAAGAGTCAGAGGTTCAAGATTATCCTAAGCTACTTAGAAAGTGAGGCCAACATGGGCTATATAGGACCCTGTCAAGGAACATGAACACACACACACACACACACACACCTTGCAGCTTCTGAGTTCCCATGTGCCCTATGGTACTCCCTTCCCCAAGTGTCCTCAAAACCACAAACATCCCAAAATATACCCTGATACATGGCTTTCTTGTGACTAGTCCCAGCCGGGGTACAAGAGAACTGCACCTTTTAAGGCAAGGTTTCTCAGCCTGTGGTTCCAGACCACTTTGGAGGCAGAATGACCCTTTCATAGGGGTCATCTAAGACCATTGGAAAACACTGACATATATACATTATGATTGATAACGGTAGCAAAATTACAGTTAGGAGGTAGCAACAAAATTGTATCAGAGGGCCAAGGCATTAGCAAGGTTGAGAGCCACTATTTTCAGGCGTTCAGCCTGCTCACAGCCTCTGCTGAAACACTGTCTGCAGACTAACTTCCTGCCTCTCTGTGAGGATACACCCATACTTACCCCTCTTCCAAAGGGGTTCTACCCACAAGCACACCCAGATAACCCAAAACTTTATTCGAGTCATCTGAGACAGCGGTTCTTACCAGAACATGAGTCTCATGCTTGGCAGAGCTTTCTTCCAGGAAAATCCCTGGTGTCACTCACCTGCCCTCCCTCCCTTTATGATGCAGATACGGAAAAATGAAAACAAAAAATGTTGTAAACATTGCCTTCCATTTCAATGACCATAACCAAATGGTTGCCGCTGGTGTGGAGGCAAGCGGCAAGGTCTCCTGGCTTGTTGCTTCACATCTGCAGGCTAAAGATCAGGATACCCTGCCCTGATCTTGGTCCTCAGAGATCATTGGCCACACCCCTGAAGAGTGGTGCACCAATGCAAGCCAGCAGCCACAGCTTCTGGGCACAGAATCATGCATCATTGTCAGCTTGACAGGATTTAGGAAACACTCTTCTGGGGGTGTCTATGAAGGCGTCCAGCTAGTAGAAAACCTCTATTCTCAGTGTGAGTGGAACCATCCCATGTACTACATAAAAAGGAATGAGTGACGGCTGGGGAGATGGCTCAGCAGTTATGAACATCGGTTGTTCTAGCAGAGAACCAGAGAACCCGAGTTCGATTTCCAGTGTCCACATGGCTCCTCACAAGGATCTGTAGCCCCAGTTTCAGTGGATCCAATCTCTCAGAAATCCAGGCAAAATACCAATGTACAGAAAAGGGGGGGAAAAAAAGGAATGAGTCATCAGTCTATCAGTCTTCGCTTCCTGACAGGGCAGGTGACACGACCACCTGCTGCCACTCTCCTTCCTTAAACTACTTTTGTCAGGTGTTTTGGCACGCCAACTAAAAAAAAGCTGACTAACCACAAGCCTGGCACGGGGGCGCACGCCCGTAATCCCAGCACTCTGGGAGGCAGAGGCAGGCGGATCTCTGTGAATTTGAGGCCAGCCTGGTCTACAGCTCAAGTTTCAGAACAGTCAAGGATAGACAGAGAAACCCTGTCTAAAATAAATAAATAAATAAATAAATGTAACCACACCTTACTATTAATTCACTGGTTCACTGATCTGTACTTTGCTGAGTGACGTCTACAGAGTTTAAACCTACACATACATAAGGCCAGTGTGTTGTTTCAGCTTGCTTTACTATCACAAGTCAGAGGAGCTACACCTGCAAGACACAGTGAGTAGTGGGTTATCTCTGCTGATGAAATAAGCCAATCCAGCCAGGAGTGGTGGCGCACGCCTTTAATCCCAGCACTCGGGAGGCAGAGACAGGCGGATCGCTGTGAGTTCGAGGCCAGCCTGGTCTACAAAGTGAGTCCAGGATGGCCAAGGCTACACAGAGAAACCCTGTCTCGAAAAACAAAAAAAAAAAAAAAAAAAAAAAAAAAAAAAAAAGAAAGAAAGAAAGAAAGAAGCCAATCCAAGCAAGATTAAAAGTATAAAAAGGGCAGGTTTATTTGGGAATTGAGGGTCTTGGGCGAGTTTAGCAGCCAGAGGAAGTGTCACCCTGGCTACAGCGGGCGGGGGGGGGGTGGTTTTAAGGAGTGTAGGCAAAGGAAGATGACATGTCTACCACCTGCTGGAGCTGGACTTCAGGAGCTGGTGGCTCCAGGTTGGGGATGGGGGAGGCCGTCCTCAGGAATGCTAGGAATGTGCAGGCTTTCCTCTGAGAGGGCAGGGTTGGAGAGGGAGTGGGATTTTGTTTGGTTTTTATTTGTTTTGCTTTTGAGACAGGGTTTCTATGTGTAACAGCCCTGGCTATTTGGACTCACTTTGTGGACCAGGCTGGCCTCGAACTCACAGCGATCAGCCTGCCTCTGCCTCCTGAGTGCTGGGATTAAAGGCGTCTGAAGCCACACCCCTGCTGAGGGAGTGAGATTTACCAGACCACGTGGGGGAGGAGGAGAGCAACCGGTGATGCCAGCTGAACAGTGGGAAGTTCTCATAGAATGTACGTAGTTTTCCTTCGTATCCGTACCAAACCTTATGGTTGCATCGTATTCAACTTAAGGAGGCCAGAATCAGAATGAAGCGCTTTTCACCACTCTGAGCAGGACAGGTGAATGTCACTGTATCCTGAAAGCTGACCTGACCACACTGGTATCTGGCCCACTAGCAGTGGGATAAAATACTAAGCATTGCCCCTTGCAGGGTGATTGTGACCTAGGATCAGGTCTGTGAACCTGGTTCCGCCAAACTATTTACCAGGATCACCGGCACCGTGGCACTCCCCTGAAATGCCAGCACCGACAGGAAGTTAGTAGGGGCGTTAGAATTTCAAGGTCACCCTCTACTTCATCAAGCTAAGACCATCTTGTCTCAATAAATAAATTCGTTAATAAACAAACAAGCAAATGAGACACAAAGAAGCCAACTGCAGAGAGATGGGCCAGCGGTTAAGAGCACTTGACTCAGGATGCAACTCAAGGGGAAATGTAAGACCCAATGTTAACCCCACCTGCCCAAGGACCAGTAGCTTTCTGGAATGCTGGGAATTGTAGTTCTTGGAAAATAAGAAAGCCACACCAAAAATATGGAGGCCCTATTGGTTTGTCCTTAAAAGGTCCTACAACACCTGTCTCATTGCCACTCTGGGGAATGGTCTTGACCAAACTCCATCCTGGTCAGTGTTTAATTAAATCCCTGAGAGTGTGAAAAAGGCCTGTGAGAAGGAAAATACAAATCCACTTAAGACTCCCTGGTAAATGACATTCTCTCTAGAGCTCCTGACAATCCCGGGCAGCCCAGCTTGCCTTCCCAATTGTCTCCTGGGGCCTGTCTGCCCGCCTGTCTGCTGAGGCCAATTACCTCTGTCAATGTCTGTGAGCACTCAAGATATGACTGTCCCTTTCCTTCATCAGGAGCTTGGTATCTGCCTTGTCTTATCTAGGATGGGGTAAGGAAGCCAGAGCCTGGCCCGCTGGGCAATTTCTGTCTGCCTGGATGCGCTCAGCCCAAAATGGCTGGTCTGTAAATAGCTAATCAATTTGATTGGCAAAAGAAATATCTGTGGAAAAGACTTGAGAAAGTTGGAGGGAGTAAAGTGGCTCAGTGGCCAAAGGAGCTTGCTGAGATAGCAAGTCTAAGGACCCACATTGTGGAAAGAGGGAACCAACTCCTGCAGTTGGCCTCTGCCTTCCACACACATGCCAAGTATGTGCAAACACATATAAATGCACACACGATAGATAGGTAGATACATAGATAGATAGATGATAGAATTGTTTGAGGCCAGCCTTGTCTACAAAGCGAGGTCAGAACAGCCAAGGCTACACAGAAAAACCCAGTCTGAAAAAACAAAGAATTGTAAATCACACACACACACACACACACACACACACACACACACACACACACACACCTAACGCGTAAATCAAACCACTCCTCCTCTGACACAGTTCCCAGCAACTGCACCAAATCGTCTTGTCTTGTGTATGGCAAACTGTTTAGAATAAGGCACCCAGCCTGTCAATAATGCCAGCAAGATCGGTGTTTCTTTCCTTCATTTTTGGAGGAGAGCGACGTTCTTTGTTACTTTTTCTAGGTTCAGGTTTGGGAGGGAATGCCGTCTTCCTGGCTAGCTTCTCGGATCTCTATCTCTAGCTCCTGTTTTACACATTAGGGCTATGTCTTAATGCTTCTGTCTGCCACAGAGTGGCCCATGTGTGACAGTTTCCCCAACTTACTCGGCTCAGAGAGATACTGCTATCAAGGTTAGAGAAGGCGAGAGTGCTGGAAGACCAGGCTTTAGACCTCCTAGTGGGAATCAGGGGACAGGAAGTGAAAGACCAGACCAGAAGCTGTGTTAGCAAAGGTAAACTCTGGGGCGGGGCAGCGGCTACCACAACCAGCTCTTCAGTTCAGGGCCCCAGCGGGAAGCCAGGATAGAGAGAAAAGGTGGCCGGAAGGACTTCCCAGAGCAAAGGACATTCCAACTGAGTTCAAGGACACAGTAAGAACCACCAGCCAGACCATACGAACACCCAGTAACAGTGAATAGGCAAACGAAACGGCAAAATACTAAATTTTCCACATCAGGAATCAGCAGAGGCCAAGCTTCAGACGTTAACTGCAGCTTGCGTGGGCAAGTCCAAAGAGAGGAGGAATTTACAGTTTCTCAGTGAAAGGAGAAAGAAAAGGGGCTGGGTGGGATGCTGGGAAAACATTTTGGAAGCGTTCACGGATTAAGCAAGCAATTTCAGGGCTCAGTATTTACCGAAACACACCCTTCTAGTGTGTCCCCAAGAGATACATGTAAGGGAGGACACTGTAGAAAACTGTACCCGCCAGGATAAAATAATTCTTGGTATGTCTACATAGTAGAAAAGTAACATAAGCCACCCAGAAACAAATGGTGTTCCCCTCCAAATCCCTTTGTCGTCCTCCTCCTCCTCCTCCTCACACTTTTAGTCTCCCGTCTGTATGCAGGAATCTGGTCTCTCAAATCCCGACAGGGCACTAATGGGGTATGCTGAATGACTTCTGTTTGTCACTTTCTCAGGGAAAACAGCCATTAGCTTGTTAATGAAGGAGCCCTAGCCTGCGGGGCAAATAACAGATGCCGGCAGTGTTTCAGGAACTGGAGACCAGGCTGGAAATAGCTGAAGTGTGACTGGGGATAGAGAGAGTGGGGGCGGATAGAGAGAAGGAATTGGGAGTGCGCGGAAGTCCCAGGACCTCCTGCTGTTTTGGTCTTCACTGAGGCCAAAGTCGAAAGTGGGGGGGAGGGGGGAGGGTTGTTGCTCTTGTGTTCTGAGTCTGGGTCTTAGCTGTACTTGACGGTAGATGGGTCTAGTCTCAGAATTAGGGGAAACAGACGCAGGAAGATCACTGAGAGCTTCAGGCCAGCCTGACTTTGAGTGAGACCCCTTCTCAAAAGAAGGGTAAGAAGAACAAAAAACAGGGCCTTGCCCTGTGCCACAGACTGGCCTTAACCTCACTGTGAAGCCCAGGCTGGCCTCGAACTCACTTAAAGCCTCCTGCTTCTACCTCCAAAGTCCTAAAATTAGACATTGTGAAAATATACACACATACATACATATATATATGTGTACATATTACAGGAACACACATCTGCCTTGCCCCAGTTTTTTTTTTTAAGATTTATTTATTATGTATAGTGTTCTGCCTGCATGTACACCTGCAGACAGAAGAAGGCACCAGATCTCAGTATAAATGGTTGTGAGCCACCGTGTGGTTGCTAGGAATTGAACTCAGGACCTTTGAAAGAGCAGCCAGTGCTCTTAACCTCTGAGCCATCTCTCCAGCCCTTGCCCCAATTTATGATACCTAACAGTTCAGGGGAATATGAGGATAAATCTAAAATAACAATGGAAGGTCCTTGTCTCACTACCTAAGAGTGAGCATCTGGTTTCGGGTTCTTGAAGCCCTTTCCTGTGCCACTCCACCCTGGACAGACACACGTGTCTCCTCTGTCCGCTGGAGGCAAAAGGTTTCCGATGGGACAGGTCCTTGGGCAACAGGCCGAAAGGCTGTCCTTCCTCAAGCTCTGAGCTGAACCATCTCACCAGAATAGTCGCCTCAGTCCCTTTCTCTGAAACAGAGACCGCTCCGCAGTAAGAGCTCGGCTGTAGCGCTTTCAACGAAGGGAGTGTCGGGTATGGCTGTGTGTTTCTCTGTGGGCGGTGGCAGAGACCAGCATCCAACAACAGGAAGATACAACTCCACACGCAAGTCAAGGCCCTCCTTACACACACACACACACACACACACACACACACGGGCTGGTTTGAACCCGGAAGCAGCAAGTGACCTATAAAACTGCGTTGGAAGCCACTGCCTTAACCTTCAGGCAGACACTTGCCTCCGTGCCCACTTTCAGGCTCCCGACCAGGGCCTGCAATTCTAATGCTGCGGCTGTTGCACAGACCCAAACCGCTCCCGACCTGGACCTTGCCCCACACTCAAACAAATCCTCCAGGCAGTCCGCGCCTCTTCTCTAACCACCGTGCTTCCCCAGCCACCAGCACCCTAAGTTCTTGGGAAAAGATGAACGCAATTTTAGAGTTAAAAATTGGTATTGAGAAGCCGGGCGTGGCGGCGCACGCCTTTAATCCCAGCACTCGGGAGGCAGAGGCAGGCGGATCGCTGTGAGTTCGAGGCCAGCCTGGTCTACAGAGTGAGTCCAGGATGGCCAAGGCTACACAGAGAAACCCTGTCTCGAAAAACAAAAACAAAACAAACAAACAAACAAACAAAAAAGATATCCACAGCTATGTAATGAGTTTTAGGCCAGTCTGAGCTCTGAGACTCTCAAAAAAAAAAAAAAAAAAAATTGGTATTGAGGGGGGGCGGTGGTGGCGCATGCCTTTAATCCCAGCACTCAGGAGACAAAGGCAGGTGGATCTCTGAATCCGAAGCCATCCTGGTCTACAGAGAGAAACTTTTGTCTCGAAAAACCAACAAAACAAGTTTTTGATAATGAAGGTATCAGATACCTGCATATTTATGCATGGTGTTTAGACTTTCCTAATTAATGATTTTCTTTCTTTTTTAAAAAATATTTCTTATTTATTTAATTTTTAAATTTATGTGTGTTGGTGTCAGATCTTGGAGTTACAGACAGTTGTGAGCTGCCATGTGGGTGCTGGGAATTGAACCCAGGTCCTTTGGAAGAGCAGGCAGTGCTCTAACCACTGAGCCATCTCTACAGCCCCCCTAATTAATGGTTTTCATGTTTGAAACATCTTGGTAGAATAATTTGATTCTTCTACTCCATTTTTCAAGAGAAAAAGAAAACCTGTATTGGCGCAGGCCTTAATCCCAGCACTTGGGAGACAAAGACAGGTGGATCACTGTGAGTTCAAGTCCAGCCTGGTCTACAAAAAGAAAAGGAAAGGAAAGGAAAGAAAAGGAAAGAAAAGAAAACCTGTAGCTAACCTGACAGCGCTAGTTAGCCAAGTTCTCCGCCTGGCTTCCCAGCTGGGCCTAGCAAGGGGGCGTGGGGCTCCAGTCTTCCCGCCCACCAAAGGGTCCTCCCTACCACCCCAAGGGTTTCTGGTGGAGGAAGAGAGATCCCTAAGAAGGCCTTTCTCAAGGTCAAACCTTCTATTGAAAGGAGAAGCCCCACCCCCTGGTCTGCACAGAGATCTCAGCTGTTAGCTTCTCACAAACCCTCCTGGACAGGCAGGCGTGCTTATCATCTGGGATATCTTAATCGGCTATTTTTACTTCCTGAAATTAACCGCTGGAGTATTTTGAGAATGACTTTATGAATTAAAGCCATTGGCTGATATTATTTTCCTCCAGCATTTCTTTTCGAGCGTGGAAGATGGCATATTTCTCGACCAGGTATGAGCTACCCTTGAATTTTTGATTGTTGGAGATTGACGCTTCAGAAAATCATGTCCCGCCCCTCACTGATTCTATCTTGTTTGAACCTTAAAACGCTACCAGCAGCACCGCTGCTTTTTCTGAAGAATCTGGAACTTTGTATTTAGTACTATTTTGCTGTTGTTGTTTTGTTTGGTTTTCGAGACAGGGTTTCTCTGTGTAGCCTTGGCTGTCTTAGACTCGCTTTGTAGACCAGGCTGGCCTTGAACTAACCCTCTGCCTCCTGAGTGCTTTGCCGTTGACTTTTTAAAATGTTAATTTTTTTTAACATTCATAATTTGTGTACATGTGTGCACAAAGGTGCAGTGTGCTTGTGAATGGAGGTGAAAAGATGTTTCATAGGGAGCAGATCACTACATGGCTGGGCATCCAACTCAGGTTGTAAAGCTTAGAGGCAACCACTTTTCCTGGCTCACCCATCACATCAATCAATCGTGCCAATGACTGCCAGAGAATACTGCTTTCCTTCTCCTGCATAAGTAATATTAACATTATTTCATTTCAACAGGTTCTTTTCCTGTGGTGCTGGTAGTGGATGCCAGGCACAGCGCTCTATCCGGGCCCCAGCCCATCCAGCCATTTAAAAATTCATATATGCAAACTGTACCATGGAAAAATGTGCAGCTTATGCAAAATAGAATTTAAGGCTATTTAAAACAATGTCTATGTAAGGGTGGAGCTTAAGAAATATACATGATGAAATGTTGGATGTTGGGGACTTGTTTTAAATAATTAATGGAAAACACAGCCCTTGTTGCAAAGAGTTAAGAGATAGTTTATTCTGAGCCATGTACGAATGGCCATGGTTTAGGAACACGGGCTCGTATTGCCCTGAGTGGCCGTATAAGAGGCCCCTGGCAGTCACAGAACAAAGGTATAAATGTATGTGTTAACTGTATCAGTGAAGAAATCAGGTAGGAAGGTTCCAACTTTAGTTTTTTTTAGGAGCCGATGATCTACAGTGCTTCATTCCAGTGGTTTTTATTTTATTTTGTTTTGTTTTGTTTTGTTTTAAGATTGATTTATTTATTACACAGTATTCTGCCCAAATGTGTGCCTATAAACCAGAAGAGGTCACCAGATTTCATTATAGATGGTTGTGAGCCACCATGTGGTTGTTGGGAATTGAACTCAGGACCTTTGGAAGAACAGCCAGTGCTCTTAACCTCTGAGCCATCTCTCCAGCCCTAAAGTGGCTTTTATCTGACAGCCAAAAGGATATTAAGTCACATTCAGAAAGAGGTTCATCAGCCATTATATGGCTCTTAAACATAACCCAGGATTCTTTTAGCTGCCAATCTGCAGCTTCCCAGCTCTGTACAATTGCAAACGTCCCTCCTCCATAGAGTCATCAACAAATGGCTTTTCCTTTTTTTTTTTTTTTTTTTTTTTTAAAGGGAATTTCTGTTCCAGTTTTGTTAATGAAGGCAGAACCAGAAGGAAGGTGTTCACGTTCTCCTCGGTGGCCTGTGGTCTGTGCTGCCGACCCCAGCTTCGCTTTGTTTTGCTAACTGTTGTCTAATTTCCTTTTCCTAGTGTGGTTTTGCTAGTGGCCGTTTCCAACGCATTTGAATTTGGACTCGTGGCTGGTGAGGGTTTTTGTCTTTTGTTTGGGGTTCAAGGCTTTTGGTTTTTTCCGGGGGGGAGGGGAGAAGCAGGGTTTGTCTGTGTAGTCCTGGCTACCCTGAAACTCACGCTGTAGACCAGGCTGGTTTTGTACGCAGAGATCCACCTCCTCTGGGGTCCCGTTTTTTTAAACTGGGGGTCACTGAGCCCATGCTGTCCTGGGACCCCTGCTCTTCCTGCTTTTGCCAATCCAGTGCTACCACCACACCCAGTGGGCCTTGTACACACACAAACACTTTTTTTCGGGGTAGGGCGTCGAGACAGAATTTCTCTGTGTAGCCTTAGCTGTCCAGGACTTGCTTTGTAGACCAGGCTGGCCTCGAACTCACAGAGATCTGCCAGCCTCTGCCTCCCAAGGGCTGAGATTAAAGGCGTGTGCCACCACACCCAGCTCACACATACACATTTGTTTTGCTTTTTTGCGGGGTAAAGGCCTCATAGGCCAGGCTGCCTAAGAACTCACAACATAGACTAGGCTGACATTGAACTCCTGATTATCCGGCCTCAATCTCCCAAATTTACTATCAAATCTGGCTGGGTTGTTTGTTTGTTTCCTTTTGAGCACCAACAGTTGTTGCTGCTGTTGCTTCTGAGGTTCTGGGGGTTTGACCTGGGCTTCGTACCTATTGGACAGACTCCCAGATTACCCTCCACCACCCCCACCTCCTCTGTGCCAGGATTAAACTTCATGTACGCTAAACACAGTGCCATTAAGCTATATCCTCAGCCCTTAGTGCTTTGAAACCGGGGTTCTCTGGCCTCTACCACAGAATCCTTCCTCCACCTCCTGAGTGCTGAGACCGTAGGCATGTGCCACCACACATGGTGGTTGTTGTGAGGGGAGCACTTTTCCTTTTTCTTTTTTTCTTTCTTTTTTTCTGGCCTCAAACTCACAGAGCTCTTCCTGCCTCTGCCTCCCAAGTCCTGGGATTACTGGCATGCACCATTGCCACCAGGCCGAGTGAACTTTTTCTTATGAAAACCAACAATATGTGGCCTGAAATACACAATATATAGGCTTGGGCCACCCAGAGCTGTCTGCCCTGTCTCCGAGAGGCCTGGACATTAGAGAAAACAGCATTCTGGACCGGGAAGAACCTACAGTACATGCTCGAGAAAGACAGTTTGTGCCTTCCATGAGTATACAGAACAGTAAGATTTGCTTGTCTTTCTTCGTCTCTATCCTGGCCCCTGACACACTTGTAATTTAACCCTTTAGCACTTAACCTAAGAGAGTGAATGTGTGTGCTAGCAGCTGAGTGGGTTATGCTAGCCTGGAGCATAGAGGTGTGTGTGTGTGTGTGTGTGTGTGTGTGTGTGTGTGTGTGTGTGTGTGTGTGTGTGTGTATGTGCGTGTGTGTGCGCCACATCCCTGAAATTCAGTTTCTCTGGAGTCATGCTGGAGCCCTGTAACTATCACTGGTCTGAACATGAAGGTTATTTCCCTGAAAGGTATAGTGTCTTATGCTACCAGCTCTGCAGAGCACTCAGGGGAGGGGAAGACCCAAGTGCTAGAGGGACCTTTCCTAGTGGGCGCTTCCGCCCTCCACCTGCCCCATGACTTCTGTTGCATTTCAGGCAAGGGGCTTAATAAAACCTGCTGTCTGAATGGAGGGACCTGCATCCTGGGATCCTTCTGTGCCTGCCCTCCTTCCTTCTACGGACGCAACTGTGAACGGGATGCACACAAAGAGTAAAGGGGTTGGAGGGGGCGGGACTAGGCGGTGGGGAGGGGAAAGGGAGTAAGGCACTTACTGGCAGCATTGTCTCTTCTCTCGCAGGCACTGTGGGTCTGTCCTCCATGGCACCTGGCTACCCAAGAAGTGTTCCCTGTGCAGGTGCTGGCATGGCCAGTTCTCCTGTTTGCCTCAGACCTTTCTACCTGGCTGTGGTAAGGAACTGTCCCTCCCTCTTTAGTCATGTCAGGTCCTTTAGATGCCCAAGGGACTCCCTTTCTACCTCCTGTTCTGCCAGAGCCTTCTTGGTCTGACAGGACCTGCCAGCCAGATCTTTGCTTTAAAATAGCCTAAGGGCTCCAGAGGGCACAGAGCATAGAGATCCTTGGTGGGTCCTCTCTCAGACACTTGGTCCTTAGGAAGAGCTTTCTTAATGTGTTGTCGTGGTGACTCAGGGACATTGGTGGATGCTACCATAAACATACGAGGTCCTTAGGAGGTGTTCTCTTCCATGTGGGATCCCTGGGGGTGCTCCCTGGGGCACAGGTCATTCAGATGTGGGGCCCTTGATGAATGTCCCTGAAGCATGAGCTTTGAGGGGCCTTGGATACAAGGCTGTTAGTGTGTGCTCCCTGGTACAAGGGATCTTTAGGATGCGTGGGGTACATGGTGATAGATGCTCCCTCAACCTGTACTGTCGTGCTACCTGCAGAGTTCCCTCAAGCCCCCTTGAGACTGATAGTCTCCCATAAGCCCTCCTGCCTCAGCCTTCACAGTGCTGATGTTACAGGGATGTACCACTCACCAGCATCAGGATCTAACAGCCACCTGGGCCCCACTGGTGTCCATTCTGGACAATGTCTCACCATGTAACCCTGGCTGGCCTGGAACTCAAAGAGATCTGCCCGTTCTGCCCCGCCCTGCCCCCAGTGCTGAGGTTTAAAACCGTGAGCCACCATGACTGGTTTTCCCGAACCGAAAGGTCTATGGTAGTTGGTCACAGCACCGGCAATGGCAAGGGGGTCAGGACATAGAGAACAGGGGAGCTAAGTGATGTTCCCACCCGTGTGACTGGTTTTCTTGCTTTGTTTGTTTGTTTTTGTTTTTTGAGCAATGCGTGCCTGGACTCTTATCGTTGAACGTGCAAGTTCATAAAGCGCATGAAAGCATAGCTTCATCTGGTATAAGATGGAACCCTATTGCTCTCCCCTCCCCCACCCCACCCCCAGTATAGGGTCTGTATCTTTACCATTGCACCTTGGGTCTTGTGCATAGGTAATAGATATTAGCAAATGAGGCTGGAATGATTAGATGAATGGGGGCCATATTTTCTTCCTGGAATTTAGGGCCCAAGATGTGTTGTCCCCTTACCAGAGCCTAACCAAGGTCTGCACCAACATTAGAATGGAGAGTACACAGGGTCTGTCTGTGGCTTTGATGTAAGATCTTCAGGCAAGAAAGAGTATCACACAGCGCTGGTGCTGCTGATCCCGCACGCACGCAGTCCTCATCAAGTTAGAGCCCAGCAGGGTTCTGGATCTTGTAGGCAGGCATGCCTTCAGGCAGAGACAGCAGCAGGGTACACTGCTAGAGAGGCTTCCTTTAATGACCAAGCATCTCTACTTTTCAGATGGTCATGTGATGGACCAGGATCTCACAGCATCCAGGACTGCGGGGCAAGCACCGTCTGTGACGACTACTTTCATGCTAGCTGGCATCTGCCTTTTTCTAGAAATGAAAGTATAGGTGTCCTGTGAATTTGATGCCAACCAGAGTCATATAACAAAGACAGCATTCATCTTAAAATAATGCTTGCAGTGATTCCTAACACTCCCCCTCAAAACACTAACTAGGCCTTACCTCTTGGCAGATCTGGCCGTTTGTGATAGTGCTGGTGGTCAAACCCGGGGCCGGTGTGTGCCAAGCGCTCTAAAAGTTACCCTATTTTAAAATGTGGTGTCTGCCACATGGCCAGATCCTGTTTCTTGAAAAAAGTAACTCCTACTTTTCTTGCCAATACTTTTAAACAGTTTTGAAAGATTATTAAATTTCTAATGTGCAACTGGGAATAAATTTAGAGTAGATAAAAATCAGTTAAGAAATTTTCTCTAGGCAGAACGGTGGTGGCCCACACCTTTAGTCCCAGCACTTGGAAGGCAGGGGCATAGACAGACTATCTTTATTAAAATAAAAATTTTTTAAAGTGAGGCTGGAGAGCATTGGTTGCTTCCAGAGAACCTGAATTCAAGTCCCAGCATCTACATGGTGGCTCACAACCATCTATAATGGGATTCAATTCCCTCTTCTGGCCTGCAGGTGTAGATGAAGACAGAGCACTCATATACATAAAATACCCAAATAAATTAAAGTTTTAAAAAAAAAAAAAAAAAAAAAAGCAATGGGCTGGGCATTGTGGCACCAAACGCGGTGGCACACATTAGTAAGTGCAGCACTCAGGATGTGAAGACACAAGCACTACCAAGAATTCATGGCCAACCTGGGCTACATGCCGGATACCAAGTTAGCAAAGGCTAAATCTCTTCTGCGAAATTGTGAAAGGTTTCTCCAACCTATACAATTATATCGATTGTTGTAGAAAAAAGAAAATGTTTACAATACTAGTAGTTGGTATGCCAGATTACAAACTACATATTGTAAAGTCATGTTTATGAATATATAATGTAAAAAATGGGAACTCTGTTGATTAAAATGTGAGTGGTGTTTATTTCTGAGTGTTAAGATGGGTAATATTTTGTGTTGGTACATTGCTTTTTTCCCCCTCTCCCTGTACCTAGAGAATTTCCAAATTCTCCATGACAAGAACACACTTGTTTTCATAAGGAACGTGGCAAGTGTTATCACACAGGCTGGATAAGCACCAAGAATCTGGGGGATGCTCAGGTTGGGTGGGTTTTCCCACTTTTTTTTTTTTTTCTTATGTTTTGAAACATTCTCTTTCTTTGAATGTAGCCCAGGCTGTCCTTGAGCTGATCAAGTATCCAAGAATTACGTTGAATTTTGGATCTTTCTACTTCCTGGATGGAAGGATTATAAGCATGTGCCAGTTTTATGCAGTACTGAAAATCAAACCCAGGGCTTCTCGTGTGTTTTGTGTGCGTGTGTGTGTGTGTGTGTGTGTGTGTGTGTGTGTGTGTGTGTGTCTCAAGAGCATTCTGCCAGCTGAGCTACATTGTCAAAGCCGCCCCCCTTGTCCCCTCCCCCACCAAAAGCCAGTACTGTGTGTAGCTACACTTGTAACCTCAGCAGTCAGATGCTGAGACAGGAGCCAGCTTGGGATACATAGTGGGACTATGTCTCAAGTGGGAAAGATGCCTCTGGTTAAGTCTTCACTGCTTTTACAGAGGACCCGTGGCAGCCATGTAACTGCTTACTACCTAAGCCGTTCCAGGGCATCTGGTGCTCTCTTCTGCCCTCCACAGGCACCAGGCACACATACAGTGTACGTACATGCAGGCAAAAACACTTATACACATAAAGGTAAATAGAAGTTAAAAGAAAACCCTCGTGTGTGTGGGTACAACTCATGGCTATGTGGTAGTGAGGGCTGTATGCCACCTTGTCTTTATTGTCACTCCAAACAACCTGCTCCCATTAAAAGCACTTCCCCCGGCCCCTGAGAAACCTTCCTTTCTGAATTCCACCCCAGATACCGTGAAGAAGCTGTGCTGGTCTGTTGACATCTGCCTTAATTCACTCACTAGGTCAGTGAGCTCTGATCATGTTGAAGTTCGTGCAGTGCACACACGGCATACAGACACAAAATTAATTTTTGAAAAAGTGCAGAGCAATTGAGACTTGACACTGACCTCTGACCTCTACATTCACATGTGCACACATGAGATTACACACATATGCAAAATAGATAAATGTAGGGCCAAGTGTGGTGGCGCACGCCTTTTAATCCCAGAAGAGGCAGATGGATCACTGTGAATTCGAGGCCAGCCTGGTCTACAAAGAGTTCCAGGCAGCCAGGGCTATTACACAGAGAAACCTTGTATTAAAAACAAAAACAAAAACAAAAACAAAACAAAAAAAAAAAACGACTGGAGAGATGGCTCAGAGGCTCAGAGCACCATTTGCTCTTCCAAAGGTCCCGAGTTCAATTCCCAGCAACCACATGGTGGCTCACAACCACCTGTAATGAGATCTGGTGCCTTCTTGTGGTGGGCAGGCACAAGTGTGGGCAGAATACTGTATAAATAATAAATCTTTAAAAAAAAAAAAAAAAAAAGTAAAACAATCAGCCTTTTGCTGGGTGTGGTGGCACATACCTTTAATCTCAGTGCTATCAGCTTGGTTGATAATCTTGTTTGAGAAATTCCTTGGCAAGCAGTGTGGTCAACTGTGTTGAAATTCTTTACTCTTGGCCAGTGAGAGACCTAAACCAGAGCTGGGCAATGATGGGCTTTGGACCTTTCTCTTGTCCCTTTAACCTGTACTTGTGATCAGGGTTGGGAAAACAGATAAAGGGCTTCAATCACACACACCCACCCTGTGCATGCACGAAAGCTATTTCAAGGAGCTAGCCAGAACTTCTGGCTTTTATGGAAAAGGGAAACGGAGGGAGTGGGTTTGCACAGGCCTGTGATCTGTCCTCTCATCTCAGCTCTGACGTTTCAAAGGGCTCTAGAGAAGTTGTCATCACTTGAATGGAACATTCTGGTTCCCGTGAGATGATCGGTGTTCACCCCTGCTCTACGGTCAGTTCTCATCTTGAGATGCTGTCGGGTGATGATCTCATCCCAGAGGCTCAGCTGTTCCTTGGGGGTGTTGTTGGGGTTAGTGTCCTCCTTTGTCACGTACCAGTCCTGTCTTTCCTGGAATACAAGGGTAACTGCAAAAGAGAGTGAGTCATAAGAGAAAAGCTGGTGCTAGCCCTGAAGACTAAGGTTGACAGAAGAGGAGTAATGTTAGTTTCCTTTGGTATTTGCTTTTTTTTTTTTTTTAAAGTTTAGTTTGGTTCCTCCTCTTCTTCTTCCTCCTCCTCTTCCTCCTCCTCCTTCTCCTATTCCTTCTTCTCCTCCTCTTCCTCCTCCTCCTCTTCTTCTTCTTCTTTTTGGTTTCGAAACACAGTTTCTTTGTGTATCCCTGGCTGTCTTGAAACTCACACTATAGACCAGGCTGGCCTCCAACTCAGAAATCTGCCTGCTTCTTTCTTTTGAATACTGGGATTAAAGATATGTGCCACCTTCATTATCTTTATTTTGTATGTGTGTACATTTGCAATTTGTGCTATGCCCAAGGAGGCTAGAAGAATGCATCAGATCCCCTGGAACTGGTGGCTGTTAGTTGTCATAGGTGCTGAGAACTGAACCCATGTCCTTTGCAAAAGCAGCAACTGTTCTTTTTTTTCCCCCGAGACAAGATTTCTCTGTGTAGCCTTGGCTGTCCTGGACTCCACTTTGTAGACCAGGCTGGCCTCGACCTCACAGAGACTCGCCTGCCTATGCTCCCCCACAGAACCCTCTTTGAAAGAAGACTGCTGAAACAGGACATGGCCTTGTTTTGCAGATGAGTGGCTTTCCAAGGCCACACCCCAACATACCCCTGTCTTTTTTTTTTTTTTAAGATTTATTTATTTATTATGTATACAGTGCTCTGCCTGCATGTACACCTGCAGGCCAGAAGAGGGCATCAGATCACATTATAGATGGTTGTGAGTTACCGTGTGGTTGTTAGGAATTGAACTCAGGACCTCTAGAAGATCAATCAGTGCTCTTAACCACTGAGCCATCTCTCCAGCCCCAGACCCCAGTCTTACTCAAAGCTCTGGACTCTCCCAGCCCCTCATCTGCTTCCTGTGATTCCTTGTTCATCAGTCAACACCACAGTTAGGCCTCTGGGATTACACAGTGGTGAGAAGCCTGACACCAGAGGGGCCTAGAGAGATGGGGTCTTGATGGAGATGGTGAAGGTCCTCAAATTCAACTGCTGCCACCCCCATATCCAGCCATCAGTGGCAGTCACGTGTATGGTCATACATAAATACAGACTGTGTCAGCCATGCTGTGACCTGCACAACATTTTGTTCACTCTTGGTGCAGACAAAGACTCCAAACCCACTGTCCCTCTGTTCCTCTTTCTTCTCTGTAAAGGCAGCATCAGGCTAGGCAGAGGGCTGCTTTATGGGCAAGCTGTGTCCCTGGATCCCATAGATACACTTGATCTGACTCAACTGGCCTCGGAGGATTCATCTGGACTGTCTGGAAAGGTCTCAAAGTCTCTTGCCTAAAATAATCCTCCCAAAAGTACTGCCAAAGAATCTTCCCTGCTCTCATTTTTCTTCAGGGAATGACCTGGAAGACTCCAGAAGACAGGCTAGTGTAATCCAGACAGCTTACTAACTGTCACTACCTCAGTAGCCAGGCAGGGGCTGCTTATCCGAAGGTAACAGAATATGGATCAGATTTATCGAAGGCTTGAAAAAGGTCAGGCCAAGAGTCACGCAAGTCCAGCCCCATCAATTTTGCCACTCTTGTCCGTTGTCAATTTGCAATGGGGTCCCTCAAGACAAGTCACCAGGGCCCTGGACTTACAGCTCCCTACAGATTCATCCACCATGCAGTGGCCTTTATCTTCTCAGGCACTGACAGTCTCAGAGGAAGGCTTCCATTGAGTCACCTTCTTACACACTCCCGGGTCCCACAGCTGTGTTGTGGGGTCTTGAGTGTGCAGGGTAAGTGGAGCCTATAGGTCAGCCCTGCTGTCTCAGCTCTCTGCCAGGCCCGGTCTGGCCTCTACCCTGGAGGCCTGGCTGTCTTGGGCCTGTTTCCTTCCCAGGATTCTGTTCTCATCAGCCTCTGCACAGCTGCAGTATACAAGTTACATCCATGGTGCTACAATCAAATTATCCGCCACAGACGACAAAGATTTATTTGAGCTTATAACTTTTGACATGTATTTATCCAATTATTCGTGTTGGTGTGTGTGCCTCAGGTCTAAGGACAATTCTTGGGAGTCCAGTGCTCTCATTCCACTATGTATGTCCCCAGGGATCGATTGAAGTAGGTCAGCAAGTTATCCTGTAAGTGCCTTTGCCCACAGAGCCATCTTACTGGCCCTGGCTTATACTTTGGAAGGGTTTTAGTTCACTGGTGGAGGGAAGGCATAGCGGAGGAGTTTATGGCAGTGGTCCCTGGTGACTGATTTCTGCCAGCTAGGCCCCCACCTCCTGAAGGTGTCACAACCTCTCTCCCCCCACAAATCTCACAGTAGCAGGAGACCAGGTGTGCAGAGCCTGAGTCTGAGGGACTCAACACACCCAGGCCTCCAGGTTCACATCTGCATACTCCGTCTTTCTACAATCCTTTCGCTTATTTCAACATATACTATCTTACATAATTCACACTCTCTCTGACTACAAAGAGATGAATAGCTGGTGAGTCCCGTGTAAAACATCGTGAGGCCCTGGAGGAGGAAATGAAGCTCATCCCTTGCGTGGAGCGGTAGGAGGAACTGTTGTCAATCAATAGGAAGGCCTGGGATCCCAGCTCTGGGGAAGCCTTTCCTGCTATGGTCAGCCTTTCTCTAAAGAGCAGCCAAGAAAAAGCTGGGGATACCCTGTAAATACTTCATTTGTAAATACTTCAATTGTCACAAAACTAATGTTATCAGCTCAGTTGGTAGAGTACATATTCAGCATGCAGAACTCTCCGGGTTCGTAGTGACGCACATCGATAATGCCAGCACTTAAGAGGTAGAGGCAGGAGGATCAGAAGAAGTTCAGGGCACATGTGGCTACAATACCAAGTTCAAAGCCAGCCTGAGCTACAGGAGATCCTGTCTCGAGAAAACAAGGGAGCATGACATTGGTGGGTCTAAGCAGCTAAGATGCACAGAAGCGATGAGCTGCCCCACCCTGCCTGGTTCTGCCTGATGGTTTTTGAACTTTAGTCTCAGAAGCGAGCGAGAACATCGCCCTCTAGCCCTTCCTAAGTTCTGTTGCATCGACAGACTGTCGTGCTGCAGTTTTGTTTCTTGCTGGAGCCCTGTGGCCGGTAACCCTTGACCTCAGCTTGCACTGACTTCCCCAGCTTCCCCAGACTCACTACTTTCTTACAAATGGCTGTCTCGCAGTTTCACCCGTGAATTGCTGTTTGAACCAGGTTGTCACTTTCTTGGGACAGAATCTGCACCGAATCTGCACCTGATGGTGAGCATTCCAAGTGCAGTCCTGCTTCACTGGCTGTGCTTTGCTTGGCCCATTTGGTGGAGAGAATTTTTTGTTTTTGTTTTTGTTTTTAATTGTATGAGTACTTTATCTGCAGAAGAGGGCGTCAAATCACACTATAGATGGTCATGAGCCACCATGTGGTTGCTGGGAATTGAACTCAGGACCTCTGGAAGAGCAGGCAGCACTCTTAACCACTGAGCCATCTCTTCAGCCCCCTGGTGGAGAGTTTTTTGAGCCTGGTTGTTATCTCCCATAGGGCAGTCCCTACTATTTATTTTTTTTTCCCTGTTGCCATCACATCTAAAAACTGTCCTTGTGGCCAAGAGTGTCTCCTGTGCTGAGCACAGATGTTTTCCATTCCAGCTGGCCCCTGGCAGCCTCTTGGATTTTCCCTCATCATTTTGGGACAACCCATGGTAACAAACTGAAGCTGAATAAACCCTCTGTGTCTAAGAAGGAAGAACAACTGCAGGGTTAATGCCAGTAATAACAGGCGCGCCACCATCTGCCAGGGTCCCCTCTGAGACAGGAGCACTGCTTGTAGCCAAAGCAGCTTTCTTTCCAAATGGCCTGCCTGGTGAGCATCTCAAAAGACTGTTATCTGCTTCTACCCCACCTCCAAGGACTATGTCAGCCACGCCACCTCTTGCAGCCAGGCAGAGTCTGAGAAGAGAGTCCTTGGAACCTTGAGCTCTTAAAATGCCCCACATCCACAAAGTTGAAAACATGTGACTAGAAACTAACAGGGCATCAGAAAAACTCATCTGTGCCCTCACGGCTCACATCTGAAAACACAGGAGACAGAGGACACAGGAGTTGCAAGCTGTGACACACACCTCCACTGCAACTACAGGTTAAGCACCAGGATGGATTTGACAATACCTCTTCTCCTGGGAGAAACGGCTGGTGGCAGGGTTGGTCTAAAACATGAAAAAAGAAACTGGAGCATCTCCCAGTACAATAAGGACCAAGGGAAGCCAGTGTAGGTGGCTCCTACAGGCTACAACTCGGTCATCAGGGCTAAAGGTGATAGCATTGACAGTAACTCGTTAAGGAAAGTGTCATTTATGGTGCCATGCTCATAGAAAATAGATAGTCTCTCAGGAACAGATACAGTGTAGACAGAAGGAACTCTTCTGTGCCGTGCAACACCAGCTACTAAGAGCTGGGGAGATGTCTCAATCCCGTTCAAACATAAGTACGTGTGCGTGGATCCTCACTTACGAAAGCTGGGCTGACACACATCTGGAATCCCAGTGCTGTGGAGGAGGCGGAGACAGGAGAACCCTGAAGCTCTCTGGCCGGGTAGTCTTGACAAAGCAATGAGCTCCAAGTTCAGTGAGAGACGCTGCCTCAAAAAGTAAGGTCGAGGGCAGGATGCGGTGGCACATCCCTTTAATCCCAGCACTTGGGAGGCTGAGGCAGGGGGAGCTCTATGAGTTTGAGGCCAGTCTGGTCTACAGAGCAAATTCCAGGGCTAAAACAAACAAAACATTACAAAACAAACTAGGGGTGGAAAGTTAAACGAGCCCCAGTCCAGATGCTTGCTTAGTCTCTCAAGATCACCCTGCAAATAGCAATTAGAGGCAGAATCGGCTTTTCCATTTCAGAACAAGAGCAAACGTCTGTCTTGTTTCCCACCATGCTGGTTAGCATCTGCCAACTTGACACAAGCTACAGTCACCTGAGAAGAGTTGAGGCATTACCTCCATCACACTGGCCTGTAAGCATCTGGGGACCATTCTCTTGCATAATGGCTGATGTGGGCGGGGCCAGCTCATTGTGGGCAGGGCCATTCCCTGAAAGTGGTCCTGGTTCATATAAGCCAGCCTTGGAGAGCAAGGCAGTAAGGAGCACCCTTCTGTGGTTTCTGCTTCGGTTTCTGCTGACAGGTTCCTGCTTTGAGGTCCTGCCCTGACTTCCCTCAGTGGACAGTTACTTGAAAGTATAAGATGAAGTAAATTCTTTCTTCCCCAAGTTGCTTATGGTCTAAGTACTGGACTCTCCATTGGATTAAAGACCCCACCTCTCTTAATGAAATTTCAGGTAAAAAAAATTTTTTTAAAGAAGTTTTTTGGGTTTTTTTGGTTTTTCAAGACAGGGTTTCTCTATGTAGCCTTGGTTTTCCTGGACTCATTTTGTAGACCAGGCTGGCCTCGAACTCCCAGTGATCCATCTGCCTCTGCCTCCCGAGTGCTGGGATTAAAGTTGTGCACCACCACTGCCCAGCTAAGAAAAAACTTTTTTAACCTTTTTTTTTTTTAAAACAAGTATTTAGTTATTTTATGTATATAAGTGCTCTGTCTGCATGTACACCTGCACGCCAGAAGAGGGCACCAGATCCCATCCTAGATGGTTGTGAGCCACCATGTGGCTGCTGGGAATTGAACTCAGGACCTCTGGAAGAGCAGACACTGCTCGTAACCTCTGAGCCATCTCTCCAGCCCCTAAATAATTCTATTTTCTTACCAGAAAAAGAAGAGAGAAAGTGTATGGGGCAAGGGATAAAGACTAGATTGTATTCCCAGAAGACCTTGTATAAGAAATCACCTTAACTGAATTAAACCATGAAGGAAATTGATTTTCACACTATGCATGAATTTGTTAAACCAGGGCCTCTGAGGCTTGTCAGTCTGAGGCTCAGCGATGGTATCAACCACATGGCTCCATCTTCCTTTCAAATCTGCTAGTTTTTGTAACATATTAGCTCTCCTGTGGCCTCTCTATGCCTCTTCCATTCCAGGAGCCACATGGAACTGCAGCAAAACACCAGGGAGAGAGAAGACAGCTCCAAACATGTGTTTGTAGTTGTTTTGTTTTTGCTTTTTTTATTTTGTTTTGTTTTTCGAGACAGGGTTTCTCTGTGTAGCCTTGGCTGTCCTGGACTCACTTTGTAGACCAGGCTGGCCTCGAACTCACAGCGATCCGCCTGCCTCTGCCTCCTGAGTGCTGGGATTAAAGGCGTGCGCCACCATGCCCGGCTTGTTTTTTGTTTTTTGAGACAGTGTTTCTCTTGTAGTTCTGGCTGTCCTGGATTCACTTTGTAGACCAGGCCGGCCTCAAACTCACAGAGATTCACCTGCTTCTGCCTCCCCAGTGCTGGGATTAAAGGTGTGCGCCACCATGCCCTCCTCAATTTTCCAACTTTTTTTTAAGATTTATTTTTTATTATATATACAGTGTTCTGCCTGCATATACACCTGCAACACATTATAGATGGTTGTGAGCCACCATGTGGTTGTTGGGAATTGAACTCAGGACCTTTGGAAGAGCAGGTGGCACTCTTAACCTCTGACCCATCTCTCCAGCCCAAATTTCCAACTTTTAAACGTTCAGTTTCATAGTGGATTTTCAAGGGAATAGGTGTTTCAAATTCTTGCTGGGCACAAAGGCTCTCCCCGAAGTCCCGGATGTGCAGGGTGCTGAGACGGTCAATCACATGCACCAGGGAGTTAAAGACTACCCGGAGCAAGATAGCAAATCAGTCTCAAGAAAGAAAACAAATGGAAAAGCCAGAATTATCATTTTGTACCTGTAATACTAGAGGCTGAGGCAGGAAGGCTGGCTTGAAGCTAGCCTAGCCTATAAAGTAAGTTTCCGATGAACCTGGATCACAGAGTAAGACTCTCTTTCAAAAACAAAAGCCAGCCAAGTATGGTGTTGAATCACTTTAATCCCAGCACTCAGAAGGCACAGGCAGGCAGGCCAGCCTGGTCTACAGAGAGAATTGTAGGCTAGCCAGGTGTGGTGATTTGAGTGAGAATGGCTTCCATAGGCACATATATTTGAATACTCAGTCACCAGGAGTAGAACTGTTTGGGAAGGATAAGGAGGTGTGGCCTTGTTGGAGGAGGTGTGGCCTATCTTGGAGGAGGTGTGCCATCAGGCACCATGCCTCTCTGCTTCCCACTATGATGATCATGAACTATTGCTCTGAAGCTGTAAGCAAGGCCCCAATTAAATGCTTTCTTTTATAAGAGTTGCCATAGAACAGCAATAGAACAGTAACTAAGACAGCAAGGGTACATACTGAGTTTCTGTCTCAGCCGGCACTGGTGCGGCATGCCTTTCTTTAATCCCAGCACTGGAGGGGCAGAGGCAGGTGGATATTTGTAAGTTCGAGGCCAGCCTGGCCTATAAAAGCAAGTCCAGGACAGCCAAGGCTACACAGAGAAACCCTGTCTCGAAAAGAAGATGAAAAAGAGAAGAAGAAGAAGAAGAAGAAGAAGAAGAAGAAGAAGAAGAAGAAGAAGAAGAAGAAGAAATGGATCCTGTTTCAAAAGAAAACAAACAAACAAAAAAACCAAAAACCTTCAAAATCTTACACTACAAACATTTTACTACCATTTTATCCTATTCTTTCATTTGTATATGTTTATCACCAAAGAACACCAAAGCCCACCTAAAGGGAGTGAATGAGTTGGTTTAGCTACCTAGTATTTACTTGGGCGCTGAGGCTTGGCCCCAGTGTGCATCCCATATCAAGCACCTCTCCAGCGGTTTGTCCTGCTTTTACACTCTGTGATAACTGGTGCCACCCCTCTTAGCATGATCAAGCTTCGATGATAATCCAAGCTGTATTTATTCTCACACAAGGGTACCCAAAATGTTCAACTCAAAAATACAACCCAATGTGCGCTCCTTGAAAAGGCGACAAAAGGGGCTGGGGCCAGACTGGCTTAGAGGTTACGAGGTTACAGGCACTAGCTGCTTGTGCAGAGGACCTGGGTTCAGTTCCCAGCACTGTCAAGCAGTTCAGTGCTCTGGCGGATACAAAGTCCTTTCTGACCTCAGAGGACTGGTGGTTTACACTCGCACGGACACATACGCATAAATAAAATAAAATAAATCTAAAAAAAAAAAAAAAGGACATGAAGGACACTTTCAACCAAGTCTTTCTTTCCTTGGTCATTTGACTGAGAAACAACCAACTGTTGGTGGCCAACCCTGCTCACGCTGGGGGAGGACCAAGCCGATCTCGAGGTGTCATCACCCCACTCTGTTTACGGATTAAGAGCTTCAAAGAAGAGCATGGATCTGTAAATCATCCTGTAAGGTGACCCCCCCCAAACTGTGGCACAGCACGGCAACCAGAGCTCCTGTGCCCCTAGAGTGGAGGCAGCTTTGCCTGCTGCTCTGAGGATTCCTGTTCACACGTAATCCGCAACAAGTTCTAAACACCAGCTCCACCCTGGCCAAGTCATGGCCTCTGCAGGGCCTGCCAGGGCTGAAGCTTGCCTGGTGGGGAGTTGGGATCAGGGAATGGGGACTATTTTTCATCAGGAATAAGGCCACCATGTCATCTTGGCACTCTGCTGCTAATTGGTACCTGTAACCTTGACAGGCCCAGGCATCCCTGCAACTCTCCCTCTTGGGGTATAAAAGGTAGAGAGACCCTGAGGGTTCAGATCCAGGCAGTGGCATCTGGGGAAGCAGGGCTGTAGCACTTGCTGGTTCTACACTGTATCAGACAGCGGCAGACTCATCACAGAGGTAAAAGATGCAGGACCTGAGAAAGCTTAGGACGGAGGTCGGAGGTCGGTTTGATGCTTTGAGGAGGAAGGGAAGTGGGTAGAATCCTTATAAGCCTGCTGTTTTCAGCTGCTGAGAGTCAAAATCAGCTCTTTACAGCCAGTATATTTAGGTCTTCATTGCTTCAGGGTTGATGATAGCCTAAGTTTTGACAGTTAACTCAGGGCTGGTACTCATCTTTTCCTCCAAAACCGCCTTCTCGTATCTGCTTACCAGTGGCATAGTTGTCTTTATTTATTTATTTGTTCATTTGTTTGTTGTTTTAATTTAAGCCAGGTACATGCCTTTAATCTCAATACTAAGGAAGCAGAGATAGGCGAATCTCTTAAGAATTTGAGACCTTCCTGGTCTACATAGTGAGTTCCAGGCCAGCCATGGCTGCATAGGCAGACTGATTATGTACTGACTGAGAGACGCCAAAACTCTAGGCAGCAAATGCCCTCTCCGCACTCACTGAGAGACACTGTCTCAGTGGCTTCTCTCGTAAAACTGGTAAAAGAGCAGTGGCCCTCCCTGTGTACATCGTTCTGAACTGAGCTTCTTAGATAGCAAAATGTACACAAGCCACCCTGGATCAGGTTAAAAGGCAGATTTTGATACAGATTTTGATCTTGAAAAACTGGTGTATTTGTACCAACTTGTGAGTGACAAGAATGCTGCTGCTGGCCCAGGGACAAAGGAGTGGCAGCACTCTGTGGTGTTTCCATAGCAGAAGATCATCCTTGAGACTTCAATGAGTAAAACTGGTCTAATTAGCAAAAATGAAAATTTTTATTTAAAACATTTTCTATTGTTTATTTCATTGCACCTATTTTATTTTATTTTAGAGAGACAAGATCTCTCTCTCTCTCTGTCTCTCTCTCTCTCTGTCTCTCTGTCTCTATCTGTCTGTCTGTCTGTCTGTCTCTCTTTCTCTCTGTGTAGCCCTGACTGGCCTGGAACTTTCAGCAATTCTCCTCCCTCTGCCTCTCCAGTGCTGGGATTGCCCTAATGTTTTGTTTTAATATGAACACACATTTTTCTATTGGTTGTGAATGCTTGGTTCTGTGAATTTTAATCCGTATAAGTGTATCTTGACCCTCCCCCGCCCCTGCTCCTAATCAGAATGCAAAATAACTCTTGTCCCTCCATACCTCTAATCCCAGCATTCAGGGAGGCAGAGGCCGGCAGATCCCTGTGAATTCGAGGCCAGGCTAGTCCACAAAGTGAGTCCAAGACAGCCAAGGCTACACAGAGAAGCCCTATCTCGAAAACAAACAAACAAACCAAAACGATATATGTATTCCAGGTGAAAGTCTTTTGTCATGTGATTTGCAAATGTTTTCTCCATGTTCATCCTGCTGCTCCATTCCCTTAGTGCCTGTTACACAGCAAGAGGCTCTCATTTTGATGGGCAGCTGTGTTTTGTTTTTCTCCTGTGGGTTGCCCTTTGGCTGTTTTGTCTCAGATCCCTGTCCAGATGCAAACTGTGAGGGAAAAAGAGAGCCTTTTCCTATATTTTGTCTTGAAGTTTTCATATTTAGATCTATGATCTGTGTTGAGTTCATTTTTGTGCAGGACGGGGTTTGTAGTGAGGCCTGTGGAGACCAGAAGACAACTTCTGGCAGTCAGTCCTGTTCCCCCAGCACGTGGAACTGGCAGACTCAAGTCATCAGGCTTGGAAGAGCCATCAGGACTCCTACTCCCACCCCGTTTGCCGAAGGCAGAGTCTCGGTAGCCTAGGCTAGCTTTGAGCTTCCTGTGTCGCTGAAGATGACCTTGAGCTTCTGATCCCTTGGCCTCCATCTCCCAAGTGCCGGGATTGTAGGCGTGGACGGATGTGCCCCAACCTTATGTCTTGTGGAGGGTACATCCTAGAGTTCCAGGCTTGTCAGACAAGCACTCTACTGCCTGAGGTTCATTCCCGGCCCCTCCACAAAAAATTTTTGAGTTGTTTAATTTCATGTGTATTCGAAAAGAGTCCCCTGTTCGGCTATTGTTGGGTGGAGTGTTCTGTAGATATTCTTCAATCTAGACAGTTGACACTCGATATATACATATGTGTGTATGTGTGTGTATACATATATACACACATATATATGTATGTGTGTGTGTGTGTGTGTGTGTGTGTGTGCATCCACAATTTCCTCCGCTATGGTCTTTGCTGGTTCCTTTGATTATCTAGAGAGGAGAAATGCCACCTCCGCCATACCCAGGTGTGTCTATTTTCCTACCCACCTCTGCTGGGGTTTGTCCCTATATTCTGAAGATCCGGCTGCTTTCAGCACTGTGGCCTTTTCCACGCTCAGCACTTTGGTTACTGTGTCTGGGTATGAATTTTTTTGGATTCAAGTTCTTGAAGCTAAACATTGAGGATTTATTTTCCAAATTGGGGGAGTTTAGCCTTTATTTTTAGTTGTTTACATATATTTTTCTTGCCCTTTTCTGTTTATACCCTCTATTTCTCTAGTTCTAATTCTCAGAATTTCCCTTTTCCAGTCCCTTAGGCTGAAACCTGAAACTGAGGTGGCCGAGTTTTACTGGGACCACCGAGAGGAGGGAAAAAAAAAAAAAAAAAAAAAAAAGGCCAGAAGGTCGGCTCCTCCTGGCTAGGCTGCAGCGCCCTCTACTGGAAATCAGGTGTTTAGCGCATCAAAACTGCCCTTGTGCTGTTTCTGGATTTCAGATGGTCTTGTGTCTAAACTGCAGGAAACAAGAGGAAAGTTTAGCAGTACTCAATAATCTTGCAATTCTAGTCTCTCCCCAACCGAGCCTACTCCTGAGACGTGCAGTTCAGAACTCACTTGGCAGCGCATGGCTTGTGTCCACTCCTTGATGACACTTTGCTTTGGAGACCAGTAGGGTCTCTGTCCTCCATTTATGACAGAAAGTGGAACCTTCCTATTCAGTACAAGCCATGAGCGTAAAGAAAAATCTGAGGGATGGAAAGATGGCTCAGACACCTTGTTGCTCAAATATGAGACGTGGAATTCCAATCCCAACACCCATGTAAAGGTGTAATTCCATGTATGCCTGTAACAGAGACAGGAGGATCATTGTGGGGCTTGCTGGCTGCCAGTGTGTTCAGAACATAAGCTCTAGGTTCAGAGAGGGCCCCTGCTCCAAAGGAACAAGACAGAGTACGTTAAAGGAGGGTACCTTGCACTCTCTTCTGGCTTTGTGAGTGCTCATGGATGTATCACACACATCACACACACACACACACATACACCACACACACACATACACACACACACCACATACACACACATACACATCACACACACACCACACACACCACATACACACCACATACACATCACACACACACCACACACACATACCACACACACACACATACCATACACATACACACACCATATACACATATACCATACACCTACATCCCACATACACACCACACACACACACACACACACATACATACCATATACACACATACATACCATACACACACATACACACACACCACACACACACATTCACACACACACATTCACACATACACTAATATACATACATACATGCAAGAAGGAAGAAGGTTATGAGCACTTGCTGCTCTTGCAGAGGACCTCGGTTCAAGTCCCAACATCCACATTGGATGACTCACAACTACCTGTAACTCCAGTTCCAAGATACCTAACGCCCTCTTCTGGCCTCCTTGGGCCATCCATGCATGTGGTATATATATATATATACAGGCAAACCCTCACACACACATAAAATAAGTATTAAAAAAATAATGATAGCAATAACAACTAGAAGTATCTGCAAACTGGCTGAACATTTTTGGAATTTGAAAAGTAATCTTGATGAAATGCTTTCTCTTAGGAAGTGCTGGCCACACAGGAAGTTTGCTCTTGGTATGCACAGTCCAATGCATAAACAATGAGGCATTCCAGCCAATAGTCATAAGAATGACCAGTATATGCCAAAAACTCTTAAAACAAAACAAAACAAAACAAAACAAAACCAAAACTCTCAGATTCCCTCATTTGGATGCCTAGGTAACATGAGTCTTGAGGGATTAAGCTGTTGGCATCAGACTCAGGGGACAAATGTTCTTTTCTTTCGTTTGAATTACTGAGCATGAGACGGCTCCTCATTCAAAATAGATGCTTCACAGATGTTATAGGTTCAAGTGTTCTGTAACTGAATTAATGCTATGGTTAAAGCATTGATTAGTGTGTGGGAGGTGGCGCCGTGGTGACTGGAAACAGGAGAATTAGCAGAGTTAAGTGCGGACAGACACAGCCTGGCCAGTGGTGTCCTCAGCTGAAGAGACACGGGATGGTTATTTATTTCTCTAGTACAGTCCCCTGTGCTCTCAAAGAGCCTTCCGATAATCAGTGCCTCTGCCTCACATTTCTACAAAGAGGAGTGCTTGGTCTCTTTGTAAAAGCCAGGAAAGCAGACACAAACACGGGGAGCACAGGCCTGTGACAGAATGTGCTGACTGGTGAGACGCCATTCCCGAGGTCCCGTCACAACCCATGGATGAGAGCAACGGGGCAGGAGTCAATCTCTAGTCCAAAGACAGAGGAAACATTTTCCTACTTTTATGGAGCCTCAACTTGAGGGTAATAAAATCCATCCATTTTTAGTATACAGGTCTATAAATGTCAACAATTGCATGCAGCTCCCCAACCATAATTATAAACAAGGACACAACACATTTTCTTTCTTTCTTATTTATTTATTTAATGCATATGAGTGCTCTGTCTTCATGTACACCTGCAGGCCAGAAGAGGGCATCAGATCACATTATAGATGGTTGTGAGCCACGATATGGTTGCTGGGAATTGAACTCAGGACCTCTGGAAGAGCAGCCAGTGCTCTTAACCACTGAGCCATCTCTCCAGCCCACAGCACCTTTAAAAAACCCTACCGAGTACCCAAGACCTTCTGCAGTAAGTCTCTGCCCCCAGCCCAACCAGCAAATGCCATCCTAAGCAAACCACTTCCCTCCCAGGTTACCCTGGCCTGTCAGTCAATAAGCATGTCCCACCACCAGAAGCACCTACAAGCCTCTCAGACCAGATGTGGACTCGCTTTGTTTAAACTCCCAGCCCAGCAGCTGTCACAAGAGGTGTCTCTGTCTTTTATAAGAATTGCTGTACTTGGGCCGGGCGTGGTGGCGCACGCCTTTAATCCCAGCACTCGGGAGGCAGAGGCGGGCGGATCGCTGTGAGTTCGAGGCCAGCCTGGTCTACAAAGTGAGTCCAGGATGGCCAAGGCTACACAGAGAAACCCTGTCTCGAAAAACAAAACAAAAAAAAAAAAAAACAAACAAACAAAAAAAAAAGAATTGCTGTACTCTCTATCCTAGCCCAAGTAACTGCAGGGTGGGGCCCCTGTCTTACCCCAACGTCTGCCTTGAGGATGAAGTGGGTGGGAGTGTTAGATATCTTTAATTGTCTCTACTCTCTTGCTATCATATTGTCCTAAAAGTATGTTTCTAAATTATCACTGATTTCTTTTTCCAAGAAATGTGTTTATTTTATTTTGCTTATATGAATGTTTTGCTTGTATGTTTGTGCCTGGTGCCTGTGAAGCCAGAAGAGGGTATCAGGTCCTCTGGAACTGGAGTTACAGATGGTTCTGAGTCACCATGTGGGTGATGGGAACCGAACCCAGGTCCTCTGGAAGAGCAGCCACTGCTCTTAAAGGTGGAGCCACCTCTCCAGCCCCTGATTTTGTTTTCTTGAAGCTACAAAGTTATTAACAGCAACCGCTGCAGTTCTGCCCATAGTGACAATGACAATGAAAACAAATTAAGAAGCAGAAGGAAAGCCAGGTAGTAGCAGCGCACGCCTTTAATTCCAGCACTCCGGAGGCAGAGGCAGGCGGATCTCTGTGAGTTCGAGGCCAGCCTGGTCTACAGAGTGTGTTCCAGGATAGCCAGGGCTACACAGAGAAACCCTATCTCAACAAACAAACAAACAAAGAAGCTGAGGGAATTTGAAAGTGAAATGCACTTTTAAAAATGATTTTTAGGCTGGGCGTGGTGGCACACTCCTTTAATCCTAGTACTCAAGAGGCAGAGGCAGGCATACCACTGTGAGTTCGAGGCCAGCCTGGACTACAAAGTGAGTCCAGGACAACCAAGGCTACATAGAGAAACCTCGTCTCAAACAAACAAACAAAAAAGATTTTTTGGTGGCGTGGCGCACACATACTACAGCATGCCTGTGAGAGCAGAAGACAGCGGGTGGTAATCAGGTCTCTCCCTCCACCATGTTAGGCCAAGCAATCCAGTTCAGGACTGGTGGCAAGTATCTTCACACTCTGAGCCGTCTCTCTGCTTGGGTCTTGTCTGTCTCTTCGTACTTGCATGGAATACCTCGGGCATGGGACAACCTTGCAAGGACAAAGGGAAGAAAGGGCTCCCCGGATGTTCCTGTGGGTGTAGGCTGTCTCCTGACATTGCTCAAGCCAGAAACAATGGTTGCCCTGTCAACAAAGCATTACTAGGCAGTGAGCAGAGCAGGCACAGAGAGAACGAGTCTGTCACACACCCAGGAAATTAAACAGCTCTGTACAAATGAAGAAATTGGACATCACTTATATTCCATTAGCTTTGATGATCCCACACCAGAAAGCGTTCCTAGAAAGTCTGAGGTCTGAGGCCACAGTCCGAACCCTGGGAATGCTGGATGTGCCTAGAAGTCCAAGGCTAGCCTAGGTAAAAAAGTGAGATGCTTATCTCAAAAACCCCAAATCCCAACTCAGGGATTATAGTGCACATCTGTAGGTAGGAATAAGAGAATCAGAAGTTCAAGGTCACCCTCAGTTACGTAGAGAGTTCCAGGACAGCCTGGGCTAGAGGCCTTGTCTTAAAAAAAAAAAAAAAAAAAAAGGCCAATTTCAGAATTCTTTGGGCACTGACATATTGCCACAAGTGGAAAAATTCCACATCATGAAACTGTTTCATGCGTAAAATCTTCTAAAATGTTGTCTAAAATTGTATCCGTGCTATGTGCATAAGGCGTGCACCGAACATAAACCGAATTTCATGCTTAGAATTGGGAAAGCATCCCATTATGCATATGTAAATATTTTTTAAAAATCTTTAACCATTTCTGGTCCAGAGCATTTTTGGTAAGGTACTCAAAACTTTGTAAGTTGCAATGCACTGTAAATCTATGACCAAACTGAACTGGAGAGAAATATTGATAAGAAAAGTGTGAGCCACAAATTTTGTTTTTTTTGTTTTTTGAGACAAGGTTCTCTGTGTAGCCCTGGCAGTCCTGGACTTGCTTTGTAGACCAAGCTGGCCTTGAACTCATAGAGATCCACCTGCCTCTGCCTACAGAGTGCTGGGATTACAGATGTGTGCCACCTCACCTGGTAGCTTTTTTTTTTTTTTTTTTTTTTTAAAGCAAAATCTCACTATGTAGCTCTGGTTATCCTGGAACTTACTATGTAGACCAGGCTGGTCTCAAACTCCCAGAGATCCATCTGTCTTTGCCTCTTGAGTACTGAGATTAAAGAAAGGTATATACCATTATGCCTGCAAGAATATTTTAAATTAAATAATTTTTTTTTTTTTTTTTTTTTTTTTTTTTTTTTGGTTTTTTGAGACAGGGTTTCTCTGTGTAGCCTTGGCTGGCCTTGAACTCACAGCCTACCTCTGCCTCCCGAGTGCTGGGATTAAAGGTATGCGCCACCACGCCCGACTAGAATAGTTTTAAGATTTTTGTTTTATTTACTTACTTAATTTTGGCTTTTAAAGACAGGGTTTCTCTGTGTAGCCCTGGCTGTCTTGAAACTCTCTGTGGAGGCTGGCCTCAGAGATTTACCTCCTGAGTGCTGGGATTAAAGGCATGTACCACCACTGGCCCTAAAGATATTTTAAAATTTCATATCTGTGTGAATGTGTGTATGTGCATGTGAGGACAGATGTCTTTGAGGTCCAGATTCCCTGGACCTGGAGTTACAGGCAGTTGTGAGCTGCCCAACAAGGGTGCTAGGAACTGAGCTGGGGTCTTCTGGAAGAGCAGTAGGTGCTCTTGACAACTGAGCCATTATTTCAGCCCTCAGAGAATTTTTGTAACAAGTACTGGGTACATCATCTCAGTGGAAATAGAGGTGTGGAGGGCATGTCTGCTTTCAAGCTTCTCTCTCTCTCTCTCTCTCTCTCTCTCTCTCTCTCTCTCTCTCTCTCTCAAAAAGATTGATTTATTAATTATACAGCATTCTGCTTGCATGTAGGCCTGCATAACAAAAGAGAACACCAGATCTCATTATAGATGGTTGTGAGTCACCATGTGGTTTCTGGGAATTGAACTCAGGACCTCTGGAAGAGCAAGCAGTGTTCTTAACCACTGAGCCATCTCTCCAGCCCTGCTCCTCTCTCCCTTTTACCCCACTCAACCATCATGGTCACTGTCTGTGAGAGAATCATGGCCCAGATTTCTATGTTGAATCACGATGACCCCTCAACACTCCCTGCTGTGTGACATCATCACCCAGCCAGCACATCCTTACCTCTGTCTGTACTGCTGGACGATGCTCCCCAAGGCCTCTTCTCTGGCTTACCCCAGGGGCACACAGACACAAGGCACAGGCGGGGAGCCTCCACTGATACCTCTTCTTCTTCGCTCACTACCTAGGGCTGACCATGCCAGATCCCCTAAGAGCCGATCGGTCCACGCTGATTCTCTGTTGGAGAATCCTAGCATCCTTGTCCCCTCTGCTCTGGCCATGGCTGATCCCAGGCTGCCTCCAGCAGTGCGGTAGTCCTTCTCCCTGAACCCCACTCTCACTCTGCACGTGTTGCACAGAGATAGTCTGCGCACCCCTGATTTCATCCACACACACATGGGCAGCCCTTCTTACTGCCTTTATCATAAGACCCAAATTCGCCAGGCGTGGTGGCGCACGTCTTTAATCCCAGCACTTGGGAGAGGCAGAGGCAGGTGGATCACTGCAAGGTCAAGGCCAGTCTGGTCTACAGAGTGAGTACAGGACAGCCAAGACTACACAGAGAAACCCTATCTCAAAAACAAAAACAAACAAACAAACAAACCAAACCAAAAAAAAAAACCCCCCACAAAACCAAAAAACCCAAATTCCTCTAGATTGGCATCTCCCACACATGATTTCTTGGGGAACTCCAGAAAACAGAAACAGCTGCTTCCTTGCTTAGGTGAGACAGGGTCTTTCCGGAAGCCCTGACTGGATTCTCTGTATAACCCAGATTGGCTTTGAACACACTTGCCATTTTAGTTGTGTCTCGATGCTGAACCTATTGAGCTCTGGGAGTTGGGCAGGTGTGTGTGTGTGTGTGTGTGTGTGTGTGTGTGTGTGTGTGTAAAAGGTGATCCCAGCACTACAGAGGCAGAATTGAATGGATCTTTATGAATTTGAGGACAGCCTTTTCTACACAGCAGGTTTCAGACCACCCTGAGCCACAGGGTGGTTCCCTGTCTTTAAGGGAGGGGTGGGGAAAAAGTGAGCATTACGGCCTGCTAGCATTACAATTTTGTATATGGTGCCTATGTGTGTACAGAACAGCTTGCTGTTGGATGTGTCAAACCCAGAGATCATTCATTGGCCCTCGAGCAGAAGTCTTGAACTTTCAGAACCGTGAGGCTGTTCTTCATAGGTTATCACCTGTGACCCAGGTGGTTTCTGACACTGCTCCAACAGAAAGGTCATGCCAGGCTCATGCGGGTGCCCCAAGCCCACAGCTCTGCCGGTGGTCCTAACTGCTAAAGAACTCTGCTTCTCCTTCCAGTAAGGACGAATGGCAGATATTTTCTCCAGGCCCAGGGCTCACAGCAATCCTGCCCAGGTACATTCTGCTCTCTCCACACTTGGACCTTCTATCTTTGGTTCTTGCTGTACGTTGACAAGGGATGCCCTCCAAAGGCGAGGTGACTCTGTTTCTCTGGCTGGCTAGGGTCCTAAGAAAAGAGCAGAGTCTCGATTCAAATGGACCCCGCAGAATCCAAGACCTCAAGTTCGGGAGGGCTTCAGTGCCTCTTTTCTTTTTCAGGGGATGAACAATCAGTACGTCCGCCGAGAGGTCTTCTGTGGGAACACCTGCCACGACCTCAAGCGCTTTTGGGAGAGAGAGATCCGCAAGCAGACGTGCTATCGCGAGTCCGAGGAGCACCGCCTGGGAAGGAGTGCCCTGAGAAAGTACATAGCCCCGCGTCTGTTTTAACCCATTTAGAAAAGATTTATGTATTTTGTTTGTTTGTTTTATGTGTATGTATGTCTTGCCTGTACGTCTGTGCATCATGTGCTTGCAGCGCCCTGGAGGCCAGAAGAAGGTGTTGGGTTCTCTGGAACTGGAATTAGAGACTGTTGTTAGCTGCCATGTGTCAGAGCCGCTCGTAACTCCAGCTCCAGGATTTAACAACACCTCTGGCCTCCTTGAGTACCAGAGCCACCCCCATCTGTGCGCGTCTCTACTTTCAGACTCAGGGAAGAATGGAAGCAGAGGCTAGAGAGAAAGCTGAGGCTGCGGAACAACCCCGATGAGGTGGAAACGCCGCGGACAAACGTCAGCTGAGCCCTTCCCGCTTCCCTGACCCCCCAGAGGACACAAAGCAAGGAGGTCACTCTGCTAGAAGCCAGCTAGATCCTAAGTCCGCCGCTGCAGCCCGCCCTTGACCAACGCCCCACCCCGTAGTGACTATTTGCCAAGTCTCCGCATGGAGGCCAGGCTATTGTTCCAAATGTCTCTCTCTCTCTCTGGATGAGCTTGTTTAAAATCAAGGGCTCAGACATTGTGTTTTGTTTTCATATAATTTTCCTCTAGTTTTAAAATACACGTATTTTAAAGTATGTGCACACTGAAAGGGATTCCGATCTCTCTAGCCTTTCTTTAAACATTACATGGTATTTCACCCAGGAAACAGAATTAAATGCAATCTTTTCTCACATTTCCCTTTGAAGAGAAAAACAATGCACCCATCTGCAGAAACAAAAGCAGCGCCAGTAGTCATAAAAGAAGGTTCCCAAAGAACCGGTCTCTGTGTGAATTTAAGTAGCCTTTTAAAAAGTGTGTTTATCAATAACATGTGGGGATGATTTTAATAAAATTCAGTCATTTGCCGTTCTATGAGTGGGCTCTCCATTGCATGCGTTTAGTTGAATCTCCATGAGTTTGCATTGGTTAGCTTCCAGTCTGTTAGCTCATCAAAACTGATGTCAGGTGGACGGGTGGTGGTGGAGCACGCCTTTAATCCCAGCACTCGGGCGGCAGAGGCAGGCGGATCGCTGTGAGTTCGAGGCCAGCCTGGTCTACAAAGTGAGTTCAGGACAGTCGAGGCCACAAAGAGAAACCCTGTCTCGAAAAAACAAAACAAAACAAAACAAAACAAACACCAAACTGATGTCAGGCCGTACCAAGAGTATTCAGCACACAGATTTTGGGCTTTGAAATGGCGTTGTCACTCCATTTCTCAGGTCCAGAAGCATCAAGGGTCACTGCCATTGAGAATGCAATGGCGAGCCAGGTTCGGTGACACACGCCTGTAACCCCAGCACTCAGGGAGGCAGAGGCAGGTGGATCTCTGTGAGTTTGAGGCCAGCCTGGTCTACAAAAATTTTCCCCCAATAGAAGAAGAGAGCAGAGATATTCATCATTGTTGTACACACCGCCTATAAGGGCTTTAAACACAAGGATAATTCAACTGGTAAACGTAAAAGTAGTTCCCTGATCACATACACATGTATTGCTATTGTCATTACACTTTAAAATATTTATTTTCATTTTAAGTTATGTGTATGCATGGGTATCTGTATAGGGGTATGCGCACTTGTATCTAGGTGAGGGTGTGTGCATGTGTGTCTGTGTGTGGGGTGTGCGTATCTGTGGGGGTATGTGCATGTGTATCTATCTGTATGAGGGTATGTGCACGTGTGTCTGTGCATGGGGGAGTGCATGTGTATCTGTGCGAGAGTGTGTATATGAGTGCATGCGCCTGCAGGCGCCTGTGACAGCTGTCCAGTGCTTGGAAGCTGGAGTTACAGGTGGATGTGAACCGGTTCCAGGTGTTGGGAAGCGAACTCAGGTCTTCAGCAAGAGCAGTGTGTACTATTAGCCACTGAGCCATCTCTCCAGCCCCAACTGTTAACTCCTTTTTATGGACAAGAAAACTGAGGCTCAGAAAAGTGATGGGAGTATAAAACTGAGTGGAGAAAGAGCCAAGATTCAATACCAGTTTTAACCTCAAAGCACATCCTCATCTCAAATCGTGTTTCTAGTTAATTAACGATTTGTGCTCAGTGGTAATGTATTTTAATCAAATATTAAAATCCATGTATAAGATGAGTGTTTATATGCTAAAATCACATTAATTAAAAATACCTTCATCGGGGGCTGGAGAGATGCCTCAGAGGTTAAGAGCACTGACTGCTCTTCCAAAGGTCCTGAGTTCAATTCCCAGCAACCACGTGTGGCTCATAACCATCTACAATGAGATTTGGCGCCCTCTTCTGGTGGGCACCTACATGCGAACAGAATATGTATAAATAATAAATAAATATTTTAAAAAATACCTTCATCTGGGAATGGTGGCGCACACCTATAATACCAGCACTCTTAGAGGCAGAAGCAGAGGCAGGCTAAATTGCTGGAGTTCAAGGCCAGCCTGGTCTATGAAGTGAGCCCAGGACAGCCAAGGCTACAGAGAAACCCTGTCTCAAAACCCCCAAAACAAACAAACAAACAAACAAACAAAATGAACAAAAGAAAAGAAAAGAAAAAAGAAATGCTTCAGTGGATTTTGACTTGAAGAGTTGCACTGTGAATAGTTGCTCATGCCGGGCACCAGGTCCTCGCTGTGAGCCTCTTTTGGGAGGGGTTGGAACCTTTGGGATAGTGGCATAGCTAGCTAGAGTGAGCCATTTGCTGAAAGTGACAGAGGGAGGTCATACCTGCTTCCAGCCTGAGCTTTGAACTTCCTCGTGCGTGCGCCCCTCCATCCCCCCCAAAGAATGTGGACAAGCGGTGCCATAGGTTGCCACCACTACAAACTAAGCAGAACACCACCCCACCCCCACTCCACCCCAGAAGAACACCACCCCCACCCCGACCCCACCCGCCCCAGCCAGGAGCCGCCTCTGACAGGGGCTTTGCCACAGCACACAGAAAAGCAGTAGTCCGATGTTAGTAAGAGTTGGCACAGGGCAACCACAGCAAGTTCAACTGCTTTTCCAAATCCAGGAATCCTGTCTCCCTGGTGGACTCCATGTGCCCCTCCCTCTCCTCTTCTATTTTCTCATTTATATTGCTTTTGTTTAAATGGTAGACATATCAGTGGTGTGAACAGTGTTGAAAATAACTGAAAGCCGGGCGGTGGTGGTACATGCCTTTGATCCCAGCACTCGGAAGGCAGGGGCAGGCAGATCTCTGTGGCTTTGAGGCCAGCCTGGTCTATAAAGCAAGACTTAGTGGTATACAACTGCCATCCTAGCACATAAGAGGTCCTAGCACATAGGAGGTAAAGGCAGGAGGATCAGTAGTTTAAGGACATGCTGACTGTATAGAAAGCCCAAGGTCTGCCAGGGCTACCTGAAATTCTGTTTTGATTGCTTTTAACAGTAATAAAAGTTCATCATCCTTATTATAAATTGTAATAAAATCTTCTATTTGCCTGATGTAATAGCTGTCTTGGAGGCTTCCTGCTAAATAAGCTCACCCTTTCTGGCTCTTTCTGAACTCTGGCTGGCTGGTTCAACTGAACTGTACTGGCTCAAACTCCTCTCCAAGCTGACTGACTCAATCTGGATTCTCACTGGATTGCTCTGCTTGGCCTCAAACTAACGCTGGCAATTTGTTCTAATCTTCTTGTTCCCTGTTCCCTGGCTTCAACTTCTTCTGCACTCGCTAACTAGCTCACAATCTCAACTCTCCTGCACTCATTCAACTGAACTGCCCCAAACTCAGCTCCATGCAACCAAACTGATCTGAGCCATTACTGCACCTGCCTCTCAACTGACTCCCCACTGACCAGCAGATGATTGACCCCAACAACTCAACTCTACTATCCCGTCTTCTCTACCGAACACTCTATTGTGCTCTACTCTTCTGCACTATTCGTAAGTAGCTTCTCTTTCCTGTCTGTTCTCATGAGAGTTGGGTGTATCCTATCTCTGACACATTCTTTCAAATCTTTCTCTGATTCATCAATTTGTCTGTCCCTCAATTAGATGTCATTGTCTATTCCAGCCAGGGGGGATTAAAGGTGTATACTAGGGGCATGTCTGTAGTCCAGCCAGATCACACAGACCGAGAAGGTCTTTGGATGTGATCCATTATCAGAGCAGCCATGCTGATGGACTAAAATTCCTCTACAATAAAACCTGCTTGACTTATAAGAAATTTCAGTCTCACACACACAGTTAAAAAAAAAAAAAAAAAAAGATTTATTTATTTATTATGTATACAATATCCTGCCTGCATATGTACCTGCCCGCCAGATGAGAACACCAGATCTCATTATAGTTGGCTATGAGCCACCATGTGGTTGCTGGGAATTGAGCAGCCAGTGCTCTTAAGCTCTGAGCCCCTTCCACACTCTTATACGTTTATCTACTACTCATGGGAATGCAAACTGGTCCAGTCATAAAAATTCCTTTAAAAAAACCCATAAAACATAAAATTACCATACAAACGACCCAATCAAACTACCCCTAGGTATATACCCGAAGGACTAAGTCAACATACCACAGAGATACTCGCATATACATTTATTGCAAAACTCCTCACCTACCCATGGAGTCTGCCTAGGTGCCCATCAACAGATGCACGAATAAAGGACATATATTGTATACACACAATAGGATTTTATTTAGTCACAAAGAACAAAACTATATTGTTTGCAACAAAAAGGTTGGGAGGCTGGAAAGATGGCTGAGCAGCTAAGAGCACTTGCAGAGGACCCTGGTTCAGTTCCCAGCGTGCACATGGTGACTCACCACTACTTGTAACTCCAGTTATAGGAAATCCGAGCCCTCTTCTGACATCTTGAGACACCAGACATGCACATGGTACACAGATATCCAGGAAAAACACTCATACATATGAACTAAAGAAATAAATCTTTAAAAAGTTATGCTGTTTGCTAGAAAAATGGATGCGATTGGATACCATTATATTAGTGGGGAAAAATAGATTAAAAAAGAAAAATATTATGTTTTCTCTCATGTGTGGACTTGAGATTGTGTGCAGGTACATAATACGCCCCCTTCATCTTTGCCTGTCTCTCTCTGTCTCTCCCTCTCTTTCCGTATGTGTGTGTTCACCTAACACATAAATGGTCAATTTGAGCTGTAAATAGAGCCCTAGTAGATGAAGTAGCTTCCATGTCAAGCTTAGTCTACCCTGCCCCCATTGATGTGGTGCCCTCACAGAGATCTGAACAGTCCTAGCTGGTGATGCCGGAAACCTTGATACCCTGGTGATGAGCTATTGATGTTCCTTTTGTTTGCTGTGTGCAAAAGTAACTGAGTTAACATGTCTTGTTGGGGGGTTGGTCTGGCTGCAGACTCACATACCCCAAAATGTTTGCAACCTTGCCTAAAAACTTATTCCTGTTTGACCAATTAAAACGCCAACACACCTGGGCAGGGCAAATGGGATAGGCATGGCTAAGATTCCTGGGCTTGTGGAATGGAGAGAATCTTGGGAAAGGAAGCAATCAGAGACTAGGAGAGGATCTTGGGGAGGAGACAGAGAGGAAGAGAAGGAAGGAGGTTGCCACCATGGATGAGGTGGAGAAAGAAGCACATGGCTGGTGAGGATGGAGAATTTGGCCCAGATGAAGAACATTAGCAAGTATTTGGGATTATGGATGGGAGGTAACTCGATTGAAATTATTAGAAACAGATGGCATGGGATTAAGGCAGGGAGATATGTGAGATAGTTTAGGGCATTAATATCTTCCCTGCCCAGGTGAACCAAGGCTATTTTAAAATATAACAGGTGTCTGCGTTTTTATTGATTGATAGCAGTTTAGAAAGTACCACCATAATAATAGTTAGCCTAATAATAAATACTTATCAGGCCCTACTGCTAAATTAACCACAACAGTGCTTAGTGGATGTGATAGCCAGCTTTGGGAGGCCTTGAGCAATCCAACAAGAAAGGGACATGAAAAGAAGATTGAAGCTATAGGTATTCAGTCATCTTATGAAAAGAGAAGACAAACTGAGCTGGCCGAGGACCCACCACATGGGGCTTTGAGGCTGAATATGGGTCACCACGGCATCTGAAACAGCCCTAGGGATGGGAGCAACATTCACGTGATGAGACACAAGACTGATCTGTTGGGCAAATGAATGGAAGGTTTGCATACAGCACAGCACTGTGTCTTATGAGAGCCTCCTCCATAATACCCCCATTCAGATCAGGCTCAGGGGCCTGAATGACACCACTGAGAGAGTTTCCTCTCTCTTAGCAGAGAGCCAGCTTAGCACTAAGTTAGTCAACATCAAGCAGGCTGCAGTCCATGGCTGTGCTTTAGAAGGTCCTTTTATAAGGTCACTTCCTGACCAGGAAGCTTTCATAATTCTCCAAACGCTTCCCATTGGCTTATGGAATGAAGAAGGTCATAGGATGTGGGGCCTCTAGAACCTTCCCACAGTGTGTCCACTGCAGCGGTGCCTACCTAAGGCCAGTGCCACATGTGCCTGGCCACTTTTCTGCTTGGAGTTTTCCCTAATAAATATGATTTCTACTCCATGGTGACGGGTTGTGGTGATGGGTGGTCCAAGCCCTGTGTTCTTGACAACTGGTTCCATTCCATAGGCTATTGTGAGGGCAGCTCCCAAATGGGGGTTTATTTATCAAGAGGTTGGAGTAGCTGGGATGTTAGATGTCAGGTGTGTCATGGGGTATCAGCAGCAAGGTCGGCCATAGCAGGAAGGAAAAGGTGGGTTGCTGGGTAAGAACTGGAAGTGTTCCAGAGAGACAGGGTTGGGGAGGCAGTGGCCAGTGAGAGTTGAGATGGAAGAAATGCACTTCCTGACACAGTCTGTATCTTTTGAAGTTACTGGTCATACAAACACCCATGGAACAATCACCTGGAACAAAGGCGATCAAGCCTCCACTCAAAAGAGATACAGAAAATGGTGGCTGATGGAAACTGTTTCCTACAGTGTCCACCCCTTGTTTCTATGCAGTCTTATGTAGGCATCTGTTGTTTTTTCTGTTATTTTATTGGGTTCCTATGTTTACCACCCTTATTCATCCCAATCCCTTCCAACCTCCCCCCAATGGTAGGTAGGTGAGAAAGAAGGTTAGAGGGGAGAGGGGATGTAGACCTCTTTAGGCTACTTCTTGTTGATTAGAGGTTGGATTCCTTGGGGCAGGGGAATCCAATCTTCGTTGTCAGGGTATCTACAATTTCTTCTCACCAAACAGCAACAAGAGCATCCAGGAGCAGCAGCCTTCTTTTCAGAGCACCTCCGGTCTCTCTCGTGGCTCTCCCATTTATGCCCTTTCGAGAATTCCCAGAATTAAAATAAACTATCTGCAACTGTCAAAAATTACACTCACCTGCTAGTGCATGAGGCAAATCATAATCACCTGCTGTGAAGCAGCCTCTTATCCTACACCTGGGATTAAAACAAAAACATTCACATAACCGTTTTGTTGTTGTTTGTTGTTGTTGTTGTTGTTTTGGTTTTTCAAGACAGGGTTTCTCTGTATAGCCCTGGCTGTCTTGGACTCACTTTGTAGACCAGGCTGGCCTTGAACTCACAGCGATCCACCTGCCTCTGCCTCCCCAGTGCTGGGATTAAGGGTGTGCACCATCACATCCGGCTAAAAGAAAACATTTAATTGGGGCTGGCTTACAGTTTCCGAGGCTTGGTCCATTACTGTCATGGCAGGAAGCATGGTGGCATGCAGGCAGACCTGGTGCTGGAGAAGGAGCTGAGAGTTCTCCATCTTGATCTTCAGAAGCAGAAGGAGACTGAGCCACACTGGGTGTAGCTTGAGCATTTGAGACCTCAAAGCTCACCCTCACAGTGACACACTTCCTCCAACAAAGCCACACCAACACCAACAAGGCCACACTTCCTAATGGTATCACTCCCTATGGGCCAAGCATTCAAACACATGAGTTACAGCTGCTATTCCTATTCAAACCATCACGTATACTGTTTGACCTTTGGTGACATTCCCCTGAGGTCACTCTGATATAAGTGACTGACAGACGTCAGCACAATATTTTAAAAAGAACTGAGTCAACTACGAGCAGTTCTTGAAGCAGTAAAGACAGCATCCATGTTCCAGAACAAACCTCATTGGCTTTCGAGGCCAGCTTTAGAAAGCCATCTAGGTCAGTCTGTTTTGACCATTTCTCCTGGTCAGAGAGATCCTGCAGGAAGGACTCAGTCAGTGAACTAGACCACCCTGAATATCTTCTAGCACCAGGGACAGATTTCATACTGCTGATAAATGCCATTTCATTCTACCTTATAGTTTATGCATTTTTCCCAAGTGAATGATGTGCGTATTTGCTGTCATTGTCCAACTATAGAGCACACTTATTATCTTATGTTTACTTTTTTTGTTTCTGGTTTCTTTTCTTTTAGTCTGGTTGTTTGAAGCAGGGTCTTACCTTATGCTTGAGGTCAGTCTCAAATTCAGGATCCTCCTTCCTCAGTCTCCTGAGTACTGAAATTAATGGCATCAAACCTGGGTCTTACGTTTCTTTGGATTTATTTTATTTAATCAACTCATTTGGGGGGATGCATAGGGTCTCAGTATGTAACTGTGGCTGGCCTGGAACTCACTATGTGGACCAGGCTAGCCTCCCGAGTGCTGAGACTAAAAGTGTGTAACACCATATCTTTGGTGTCTCCCATATCTGTCTCTCAGTTTTTATTTTTACCCAGACCTGGGAGAGCATACATGGAGTCTTCCTGAGCCTGTGCTTTCCATTCGCACCAAGGCATTTGACAAGAACACAGTAGTTACAGCCAACTCAGTAACATCATGATTTGCTGATTGCATTGCTTTAGTGTAATATTTTAAATTATGTCTATGGGAATAATCTTGAAATCCATTGGTAGATACTTAACCTCCAGTAACATGAATCATGAATCTACTCAGAAAGAAAGACAAACTCTCTCTCTCTCTCTCTCTCTCTCTCTCTCTCTCTCTCTCTCTCTCTCTCTCCCCTCCTCACGCCGTGTGTGTGTGTGTGTGTGTGTGTGTGTGTGTGTGTGTGTGTGTGTGTGTTTCGGCCTCGATGCTGTCCATTTGTCCATTGAGCAGATCAACAGAAACCTGACATGTCTCTAGGACATCACATCCTGCCATACCAAATGCAAGCTGAGAATTTCCCTGCAGGGGAGCAAGAGGCCCCTCTGGAGGTGAAGGAGTAAAATCCCAACTGTGGTGAAGTTCAAAAAGGTTCAGCAAGTGGGCTATCGAGGCCCTGTCTCAACACTTCCATCTCGATAGATGATAGATACATACATAGATAGATAGATAGATGATAAAATAGGTGATAGATAGATAAATAGATGATATATAGATAAAATATATTGATGATAGATTAAATAGAAGATAGATAGATAGATAGATAGATAGATAGATAGATAGATGATAGATGCAGTTCTGTGGTGCTGTGGATGAGAGACCCTGCACCCTCCAACCCTGAAGGGACAGACTAGGCGTGTCTTACTTACAGCCACTTAATTAACCAAGGCCACCTGTCCTTGGAGGCTTGACAAGGCTTATGTAAGTTCTAGCTCATTTCCATTCATCTGTTGTCAATATTCATGTCCCTAAGGATACCTGGAGCCTAGAACTGACCACAAGAAAGTGTTTAACCAAGTACTGTGCTGGTGTTCACAGGCAGAGGCATCTGCAGAAGCTTTTCAGCTCTGTCCACAGAAAAAGCACAGACCAATGCTGCGCCAGCTTCAGTTATGGTCGTTGGTTTCTGATCGTGAGTCTGGGTCAGCTGCATGAGCAGAAGGGTACCTAAAGATCTTTAGTAGATTGAAACAGCAGCTCTCGACATCCAAGGCATCTCCTACATGCCTTGGCGGCTCTCTTCTGCCCCTCTCTTCAACCCTGTCCTTAGGGAGCCATGAGAAGCCTAGATCATAGCAAATTTTGTGGTCAGGAAGACTTTGTCCTAGAGGGCAGGACAAGGAGCCACAGGCCAATGGTCTGCGTAAGTGGTTGTAGGCTCTTTTTTTTTTTTTTTTTTCAGGGGCTGTGGGTTTTCGAGACAGGGTGTTTCTCTGTGTAGTCTTGGCTGTCCTAGACTCATTTTGTAGACCAGGCTAGCTAGCCTCGAACTCACAGTGATCTGCCTAGCAGGCTCTTTAAAAAAAAAAAAAAAAAAGATTTACTGATTTATTTTTATGTATGCAATGTTCTACCTGCATGTACAACTGTAGGCCAGAAGAGGGCATCAGATCAGATCACAGATGGTTGTGAGCCACCATGTGGTTGCTGGGATCTGAACTCAGGACTTTTGGAAGAGTAGGTGACACTCTTAACCACTGAGCCATCGCTCCAGCCCATCCCTGGCCTCTCTCATTGACTGCACACCACTCTAAGGTAGGAGGAAGAACGGAGCCATCACGTCCAACCTCAGGTCACCAGTAGTACTCTGGACCGAGGCCCTCCCGGAGTCACAGGACTCCCTCCCTCCTGCCCAAGACAAGCACCGCATTATGCCACCCTGGCTGCCTTGAGCACTTTTGTTGTTACTGATCTTCAGGAAGAAGGAAGGAGGCGGAAGGAGGGACACAGAAGCGTCTGGGGCAACAGCTTCAGGTTTTCACTGGATAGAGCTGGTGCAAAGTGTGGGTCAAATCCCTGGGGATGAGGTAGTGACTAAGGCAGCCAAGATCCTCCTCTGGGGAAAAAAAAAAAAAAGATCCTCCTCTGCCCTCCCCTGCAAAGGGCAGGAAATTGAGATGCACCAGTAAAGACAAAACACACACACATGACAGGATGCAGGCAGGGGCAGTGGGCCCTGGGGGAGCGGGCTCTTGCAGGAAAAGCAGTGGAATCAGGAAACCTGCAGGACACAAAGGAGACTGTCCTGGGACAATCAGGGGTCAGCAGATGCAGGAAGGCACACTAGAACAGGTGGCAAGACTAGCCTGAAGAAAGCAAGGCAGAAGTCATAAAGACTGAGTGGACATAGACTCAGAGCAACTCTGTGGGCCAAGGTAAAGGGGCTGGATTTGAATCCAGGTGTTTGGAAACTGTTAGAGGCCTTTCCAAAGCCCCCTCCTGCTGCTGTGTAGACAGTTGGCTGCAGTGGGGGGCAGAAGAGGCCACAGGAAGAGCAGGAGGGGCTGACTGGGGTCCATTTGAGAGTGACCATGACCTGGATAAAGGGTGCCCTTTGACATGGAGAGACGCTGATGTGCCCAAGACAAGGTGGACAAGATCATAATGAAGTTGGGGGCGGGGACAGAAGGAAGCACAGACCACTCAGAACTTCTGGGAGCACTTTCTGGGTCTGTCAGGGATGAAGAGATGCTGGGTTCTCAAGGAGAAAGGACAGTGATGTCCAATCTCTCTTTGCAAACTAGGAATGGAAAATGTGACACCGTGGGAACCTTGCATATCTCCACATAGACCGTTTAGGTAAGGCCCCTTTACAGTTCAGTTTTGTTGGTCCAGTGTTCAACAATACCCCCTGGAGTGAGAGGAGAGATGCTGGGTAAGGCCTTAGTGTCCAACTTCATAGTTTCAGCCGACAGGAGACCTTTCTAATACACGTACATATACCACCGCCAGCCTCAGAGCCTCCCCCACCATCATCATCACCATCACCTCAACCGCCACCACTGCCACTGTCACCACCTCCATCCCATCATCATCATCACAGCCTTAATCACCACCATCACCACTGAAGGTTTTGCTTGAGGCTGTAAAATTGCCTGGCCGTAACTTGGAAGCTGCCCTTCAGTGGCTAGATAGCCCTCTCTGCCCGTGCTACGACCTGGTTCCCCAATTTGAATCATACAGTGGGACTGGGACATTGGGCACTCATGCGTGCCTCACTGCAGCTAGTGTTTGCTACTTTGTGGGTTCCTTACTTTCTTCTGCTCTTCTCCATCTTTTTAATGTCCTAACACTAGATAGGAGAGAGAGGGAGGGAGGAAGGTAGATGAGAAAGGGGGTGGAGTTATCCTTAGACCACTCCTGCTGATTAGGGGTGTTTATTGCTATGTTGTTCATATAGGTTGTTTATACAGGGAAGGTGTTTATTGTGTACTATTTCTCCCAGTATCTGTGTTCAGAGGTGTGAGTCTGCGGGGGGACACCCCAATAAACTGATTCAGAGGGCTGTCCATTACCAGCACAGTGGGAAGCATGGTGGCAGGTAGGCATGGTGTGGAAGAGGAAGCTTGGAGTTTTCCACATCTGGATCCACAGGCAGCAGGGCAGAGCGAGGGCCTCGCTTGGGCTACCGAAAACTTTGAAAGCCCACCTCCAGTGACAGACTTCCTCCAGCAAGGTCACACCTACTGGTCCTTTCAAATAGTGCCACTCCCTGGAGATGAAGCATTCAAATCCATGGGCCCATGGTGGGGGGGTGGGTGGGCAGAGGGGGCATCCTTATTCAACCCATCATAACATTGGGCTTGACAAACTGTCACCAGTGAAACTATACCTTTTCGGAGAAAAGACAGAACAGGCCACACCGCCTGCCTGCAGAGTTGACAGCTATGAGAGGAGGGAAGCAGGGTCCTCCCCCATATCCCCTGCGGAGAAGTGTTTGCAGGCTGCACAGCAAAGTAGAACTGGAGCTAGCCATCTGAGCCTTGCCCCTCATGACAGCGAGCATCCCTGGGCTCCAGAGGATCTCCCCTGAAAGAGGTCTGTTCAACTCCTTAGGCTCCTTGCAAACACCACGGCCCCCAAGAAAGCCTGGGCCTGACTCACAGATAGTAGTGTGGGCTGGCACCTGTCAATGGCCCAAACCACACAGAGACAAACATTATGGCAGCAAATGGCAAAAGCCCGTTCTCTGGTGACGCCACACAGGGATGCTGTGGAAAAAGGAGCCTTTGGCAATGAATGTCAGTGGAAGCATCAAGATGCATGCCCAAGTAAGGACCACAGCCATCTGAATACACTATCATGCCCAGGTAAGGAGCACAGCCATCTGAATACACTGTCAAGTCCAGGTAAGGACCACAGCCATCTGAATACACTGTCACACTGGCATGGCAAAACCCAGCACACAAAGCCCGGGGACCATGGTAAATGTGCCCAAATACCAGACTCACAGTTGATGACAAAGGAGCACTAGATGCATAGCCCAACTCTACCCAGTTCTGGCAAACAGACTTTGTGGACCCTTTGCCCTCCCCGGAGTCCCCTGGCCATGGCACACAATACATACCCTTTCTAGGAATGACACAATTCCCACTTACAGAGTGGAAGTAAGCTCCATATTCTGATGTCACTGCTTCTGAACAGGGCCTTGCCCCTCCTGTAGCTAAGAGCTCCATCAGCGGGCAGCCATCTGGGGATTTGAACATGGTGTGCTCCCGGTTCACCCACAGGCAGGAAATGGGGTGTGGGGTCTCAACATGGCTCACTCAGAAAAAATACTTGTGCAAGCATGAGGACCGCCCCCCCCCCCCAGGACTTAAAAACACTGGGCATAGACCTGCATGCCTGTGGCCAGAGGCCTGGGGAGGCAGTGACAAGGGAGTCCCTTTGGCTTGCTGGTGAGCCAGTCTAGGCGAATCAGTGAGGCCCAGGTTCAAGGAGGGACTCTGCTTCAAAAAATAAGGTAGAGCATAACTGGGGACGACACCAGATATTAACTATTTATTGCCTTTGTGTGTGCACATATGCATATGCAAACACACACATGCCCACACATAAAGATGAAATGTATTTATTAAAAGTTCTGAATAAATAAGTAAACTGGTTGTTGCCATCCCCCTCCCCCCCAGAAAAGTAGGGGGACAACAACAAAACCATTATGAGGCAGGAGGGGGAATGAAAAGGGCCCAGCGTAGATCTAAGAGGCTTTAACCATGTCTCATCTTTCTGTCTTCCCTTCTGACTCCAGGCCTACCTTCCAGGAGGCTATGAAGGGAGGCACAGTGACATCTGGCCTGATGGTGTTCCTATGGCTTGGCTATACCTGCAGGATGGAGACTGTACCCTAAGGTACCAATGATAACGCAGACTCCTAAGGCTGCCCTCTTGCATGGCTCACATGTCAAAAACAGGAGGTGTTCTAGGCTTGACAGCTATCACCTATAAAAGAATCCATCTGGGAAAGGTCGTCTTCATCAGTCTCCCAAAGCACCAAATGCAGGTGGCTCACTTCCACTGTTAGTCAGCTTCCTTCCTGCATCCCCCTCACACATTGGTTTTGTCTTTTTTGTTTTTGTTTTTTAAGATTTAATTTTATGTATATAACCTGCTGCCTGCATGTGTTCCTGACCACCAGAACAAAGCACCAGATCTCATTATAGATGGTTTTGATCCAACATGTGGTTGTTGGGAATTGAACTCAGGACCTTTGGAAGAGCAGCCAGTGCTCTTAACCTCTGAGCCATCTCTCCAGCACACTTGTCTTAAGGGTCTGCTACAGCCCTGGCTGCTCCTGGAACCTACCAGGGCACTATGGAAACCTTGTGGACCCACAAGGACCAGAGGCCCACGGTCAGTGTCAGGAGCAGGAGGGTAGGTGGCAGGGTTTTGTCACAGCTGAACGGTGTCACAGGCCTCTGTCAGTTTGACCCTTCCAAAGACCCTCTGTGGACACAAGTTCCCGGTGGAACTCAAACCCAGGCCCTACGTTCTCGATGAGACATCTGGCGAGTCCAGCCAGACAACACCTCTGTTTGCGTTCTCCGGAGATGGCAGTGCAGGGGAACCACTAGCTTGTTTCACACAGTGCTCCACACTTGGAGGGGCTCTGATGATGGCCCTCCATGAGGCTTCCAGGGACCTCAGCCCTGGCCTTGAGTGTGTAGCTTTCTCAGCGTCTCCCTTGGCTCTTCCCACACAGGCTGGATTGGTGGGAGGCATCCCTGGAACAGTGACCCAGAGCCCATCACTGTGATCAGACTTACTTATGGTCCTGGGCCAAGGAGGGTCATCTGCTAGGACACTAGCAAGCCTCCAATATCCCTGCAGTCCCTCCCACAGAGAGGCTGTAATGTGTCTCAGGTCTGTCATTTATGGGCGACCTGCATTCTGCTGGCACACAAGGCCGGGTAAATGACTACTGATGTTCGCATCCCGTGCCTTTGCAAAGGGCAGGGCCTGCCAGAGGCAAGTGGGCAGCTCGGCACGGACCTGAGGTTTTCCTGCCATAGGGTCCTCCTGAGAGGCCAGCTCAAGGCCAGCTTAGGAGGAAACAGGACCCCAGGGAGATACTCTCGGGAAAGGGAAACAAACAAGAGACTTCTGCAGCTTGGGACCTTCTAGCAGGGAGGAGGGAAACATAAATGAGACAAACAGTGATGTGAAAATTTCCATTTCAGTCCAAAGAACGGAATGACGCCCGCTCTCGGGGAAGGGCCGCAGAGCTCAGTGAACTGGACTGGAGGAATGTTGGACACCATCTTCACCATCGTGCAGCGTGCAGCCCCGAGACCGAGGGCTACCGAGTAAAGGCTGAGGTGGAGCGAAGCCAGGGCTCCTCACCTAATGTGGCACAATTCTGGGGAAAGGGTTATCAGAGCCCAGACCAGAGGCCAACGAGCAGCAGCTAAGTGTGTCCTTGCAGGAAGCGGAACACCATCTCCTTTGAGAAACATCTCTACAGCCTGCCTCGATGCCGGCAGGGAGGAGGTAGGTGGCGCTTACTCCACCATGTGGCCTTTAGCACTGCACTTGGTCCAGAGTGGCCATGTCACCAGAGTTCTCTAGAGTCCCAGTGTCCGGGCAGGCGGTGCAGCCTCATGTCTTCTTTCTGGATGTGCTCATAACAGGACTGGGGAGAGAGACAAGGTTGGGGCCTGCTAGCACACCTTGTTCTCAACTGCGTGCATGGTTCTAGGCCCTGGAAGCCATCACATCTACCCCCCTGTGTACACACTGCCCCAGTCAGGACTAGCGGTCAGCCACACTCTGCAGGCAAACAGCCTTCCCTCCGCACACTGCTTGGAGCTGTGGCCTTTAGGGCCATGAGGCTCACCTGCCCTGTGCAGAGCATCAGGTCTGTGAGGACCGACCGGTTCCATGGAGACACCCAAGATGGGGATTCGAGCTCTTTCTACCATGGTGTCTGGGGCTCACAGGCCTGGTCCCTCACCTCTAAAGCTGTGAGGAGGAAGTCATGGAGGCCACCTGTGTGGATAGGGTCCATCATGTCTCGGATCAGGTGGATCTCAGCTCCCAGATGCTGAATTCTAGAGAAAGGGCCATGACAACAGAGGAGAGAAGGGGACGTCACAGAGACCCCTCACAGCTAGGGGAGCAGACCTCTCCCCCATATAGAGAGCTAGACCCTTCTGGAATGGCCCCAGCTCTGTTCCAGGGCCCCGTGAGACTGGCTCTTCTTGGGCCTTGGCTCCTCCTCTGTCCCGTGGTCTTCCTCACGCCTACCCCAGCCCCGGCTCACCGAGCTCGCGACACCACGTAGATGAGCAGCGGCAGGAGGTCATCCATGGGCAGTTTGTGTTCCCTGCCCAGCACCCGCGACACCGTGGCCTCAATTTCCCCGTAGGTTTTCTCAAGCGCCTCTAGCTTCTCCCAAGGGTCCATCGTGGTCCTGAAAGCGGGGTGCGGTTCCTGATCAGGGCCCCAGTGCTCAGTCTTGGGAGGAAGAGAAGGGACAGCACTCCTGTGCCCTTCCACGCGCGCCTGCCCCCCTCACTAGAACAGACACTCATCCACGCACCCCCCCCCCACCCCCCTGGGCAGACACTCACATGATCTTCTGCAGACACTTGGTGGCTGAAAGGAAACACTCGTCCTGGAGCAGAGAATATCTCTGTAGAGGGGAGGAGGAGGACAGTAAAACAGGGGTCCAGCCTGGCACGCTCTCATCCCCAGGATCCCGCGCTACTCACGTCTGCCCCATCACTGACTCAGGTGCATCCCTGCCTTGATGGCCAAGTGGCCCAGGGCAATTCCACAGCCCCACTGTGAGCTCCATTTCGTGCAGCTGTAACGGGGGGGTGTGGGGGAGGGGAGGAACGAGGCTCCAAGAGGGTGAGAGGACCGAGATGCACAGGTCGTCGCTTGGAGACACTCGATTCCAAAGCTGATGTCAATAATTCTTAGACCCAAGGGCTTCTTGAAACCCAGATTGCTGAGCTGATTCCCTGCCTCCTGACTCAGCAGGCATAAGGAAAGACTGGATTGGCTCAGTGATAGGATTTTATTTTTCCTTGCATTGCAAAAGCTGTGGGGCTCAAGGCGGTTGGACTCATGTGCCCGTGACCATAGCTGTTTTATGAGGTGGGTCTACTGTGGCTCTCTTTACACAGGAGAAAACTCAGAGGCCAGGACCCCTACCCATGGCCACAGGCAGGATGAAGAGCAGGGGCTGCTGCTGAGCCTGAGACAGGAGGAAAGCCTGATGTCTCCGCCCTCACCTGCCTCTCCCTAGGCCATCCTGACTCAGAAGCTCCTGGACCACAGGCCCTTCCCCCGCAGACACAAACACTGCCCTCTCACCTGATTGCTAGTCAGCTTGAGGTCCTTGAGGGGCCACAGATGCCTGAAAGTGGAGATGGGACATGGGAGGCTTTGCCAAGGGCTAAGCACAGGCAATGGTAAAGGAATGGGGCCACTGCGGCATCCTCAGGTGTATGTGCACAGCCTGAGGCTGGGGGGGGGGGGGCGGAGGAGGAGACACACGCGCGCGGTGTGTGTGTGTCAGGGTGTGTGTGTGTGTGTGTGTGTGTGTGTGTGTGTGTGTGTGTGTGTGTGTGTGTGTGTGTGTGCGCGCGCGCGCGCGCGCGCGCGCAGAGCCTCAGGCACAGGGTCCTGGGGGGAAGTGATCTACGCTCTGTGACAAAGGAGCGCTGGGCTCTGGAGGAGAATGGGAGCTGAGGTTCCAGTGGGGACAATCAAGCACTTGTGACGTGTGTGTGTGTGTGTGTGTGTGTGTGTGTGTGTGTGTGTGTGTGTGTGTGTCAGAGGGGCACTAAGGAAAAAGGATGCGTTAGAGGTACTGGGGTGGGGGAGGGCAGGAAAGGCACTAGTGTACGGCAAACACCTGTCTGGCCTGCTGCCAGAGCAGTTCTCAGTTTCCCCCTGAAGACCTCTCCTCCCCCACTCTCAGTACAAGGGCACGGACCTCAATGGTGGATCTGGAAGCAGGTCCAGTCAATGTTGACCCACACTCAGGGTAGGACACCAAACCAAGAATGGCTCCGGGGCACTGCTGGAACTAAGGGACAGGGGAACACCAGCTCTCTATAGGGACAGTGAGGGCACTGAGCTGGAAGGCAATAACCCGGAGCGGCTGGCGCCACAAAGTGACTCTGGCCACAAAGTCAGAGGGATGGCTGAGCACCTAGATCCAGCCACAAAACAAAACAAAATAAAACAAAACGAAACCCCGAGCACGCCTCACAGCTGAGCTTGGGTAGAGCTGTCAGCTCCCCCAGAGCGCTGGCTGAGGCTGAGCTAGCAGGGCCAGGCTTACTTCTGCACGTCCAGGAACTCCAGCAGCTTGGTGTCAGGGAACAGGCTGAGGTTGGCGATGCCCTGGCTGTACAGTCCATCCTCTCTCTCGTGGAGAAGCAGGTACAGTGTGAAGAGCTCTGAGTAGAAGCTGGGCAGGATGAGGGGCAGCAGCAACCCATGCACTTGCTTGTCCCTGAGAGGCCATAACGGGGTGGGAGACACTGCCGTCAAGGCCACCTCTGCATCTGCAGAACTGGACTCCGTCCCGGGTACAGCTAGCTCCTGCTCTATGTGACGACCTTAGGCTCAGCTCCTCCACACCTCAGTCTCATGGTGCGCAGGCAGGAGGAGGCCTCCGACAACCGCTCCCCTCCCTCTGCTCAACTCAAGCATGAGGCTGGGAGGGCATTTTAGAACAAAGGTGTATCTAGTGCATGGTGGCACTGCCCCCTGGGTGGCTCCTAGGACCAAGGTCATAGGTCACACTGTGATGGATAAATGGTCCATGCACCAAGGCTGGTGAATAGCAGACGTGCCCAGCGCTTTTCCAAGAAGCACCGCCACCCAGAGGGAGGCCCTAGGCACAAAGGGGTAGCCAAGCACCTTGTCTCCATGCCTTCCTCCTCCAAGGTCCGGCCCTGGCGATGTAAGGCGACCTTCAGCAGACCCCTGCAAGCCAACGAGAGGGGCATGATACGGATGCTACCCACAGAAAAAGGACTCCACTGTCCCAGTCACCAAAACTGAGGGCACATGGTCCCGTCTCCCAGAACTGGCTGGCTAGATCTGGATTGGATGTCTGCCTCCAATGTCTAACCTCTCCTGCCACTGAGGGTCCAAGGCTGGAGCTATAGGGTGAGTGCTGGAGGGTCCCGGCACTCCAGCGGCAGCTGACGCTCCTATCTGTAATGCTCATGGGTTCTACCTCGGACGGGATAGATGGAGCTTGAATCCAGGGTCATACTCAGCCTATAGCAAGGATAGAGGTTCCTACAGGGTCAGGGGTTTGCCCAGGGACCAGACAGGGATTGGACCCCCTGGCCAGGAGCTTTCGGAGGCACTTGCTGTCATTTCATACCTTGGGTTACGGCTGACACACTGACCAACCTCTAATCCTGTACCGAACAAGACTTGAAAGGGCAATCCCGGGCCAGTCCCTAGGCAGTGGTCATCCATCACCTGTGCACAGGCTCACCTGTAGGCTGCCCAAAGCTCCTGGGCATGTTGCTTGACCTCCTCCTGGGCCATCCCCTGCAGGTGTTTGTTGGCCCCTATGCCTGCGTATGTGGCCTGGAAGGTCAGCATCAGGGTACGGAGTAACCTCCCCAGTGGGTGTCGGGGACTGCTCAGAGCCTGGGCCCGTGAGAGACACAGGAGTGCTTAGAGTCAGGGTCTATGGCACAATAAGCCCAGATCAGCCTCCCCGGCAGAAACACTGAGGCCCTCTGAGTACCAGGAGCACCATGGTGGGCCTGTCCCCTCCAGTTAGCACCACACTGTGAGACACAGGAGGCCTCCCCCAGCCTGGGCCCTCACCTTCCTGAGGTACTGCTGCAGGGCCTTGTGCTCGCGGTGCTGCAGCAGCTCCTTCAGGATATCTTCCATGCTGCTTGCACAGTCCTTGGGGTGGCTTCTGGGACACCACACACAGTGTCCCTCACCCACCCCCGCATCCGTTCCCATCCCCCCGCCCCCGGAGCTTCCCTAAGCCCTCTCTGACCTGCAGGGACACCCAGAAGGCCAGGCTCACCTCTCGCAGCACAGGTCCTCATGGGACTTGCGTAGCTCCCTAGAGCTTTGCACATGGAAGCCCAACAGGGCTTCCTGCAGTCCCTCAGGACAGCCTGAACGCACGAAGTCCCGGAAGGGGCTGTAGACTCCCTGCCAGCGGCTCTCCACAGGGAAGGCACCCAGTCCCAGCTGTCTATGATTAGGGAACAGTGAGAGATGTGTGGAAGATGAGGTTGAAGGCAGCAGGCCCTTGGTACAGCCCTTAATAGGGTTGGGACTCCTGGCCCCAGGATGAGGCAGGATATACAATGCTGACAGAGTTGAGCTCCAAGGCAAGCGGAGAAGAAAACAAGGCAGAGATGGGCATTGTGTTCTGAGGTGGAGCAGGGTACATAGTTCTGCAAAGGGCATAGAGAGCCGGGGGCCAAATCCAGACAGTAGATCTTGAGTCACGACAGGCAGTGCCCACAAGCCCAGGGATTTCCCTGCTTTTCTCTCTGTCCTGCCCTCTCCCACAGCCTCTCTGTGGTTGATCCTGCCTTGCCATCAGGCTGAGTGAGGCCCGACTGTGAGTCTAATGCAGTGTCTCACGCTGTCCCCACCCCACCAGGCTGGGGCAGACAATAGGCTGACGGATGCCTTCCTTGTCCCCCTTCCCTGCTTCTGACACGCGATCTTGCATAGTTTCCTGTTATTCTCCCCCTCAACACACCTACCGTCTCACAACACATACGGCAGGAGTTATTCACCTGAACTGACTTTTCGAAAGGGGTGCTCTGTTTTCATAGGGAAATAATCCGCCTCACGAGCCACTGCTTGAGGGAGAGTGATTCGACTTTTACCAAGCTTCTTTCCTTCTGCACCCTGGATGGCAGGGGACTCAGAGCCAGGCTAAGGGGCACTCTAACCACATCTATAGCTATGTCTCTCTCTTTCTCTTGAGACCAACTCACAATTTCATTTTCTATTTTTTTTTTCCTTGTGCATTTGATTTGACTTGGAAATTGTCTCGTATTCTTTCTAGAGAAAAAGAAAACCTAAAGCCAGGGTCCAAGTGAGACTTACAAATCCTATTTTTCTTCCAGTGTACGCATGGCAGAACACTCACCTAGCTTCAGACTTCAAGAGCCTCTGGCTGGAAGACTCAGGCTCAGAACTCTCTGTAGTATTAAGGCCTCCACTGAGGCCTTGGGTGGGAAGAGACACACGCTGCCAAATAGCTTGGGCTCTCACCTCTTGCGAGTACTGCTTGGGTCGGGCAAGAGGGCAGCTGTGTCCAGCATTCCCTGTATGCACATTCCTTTATCTGTCCCACTGCTGAAAGAACCATCCAAGGTGAAACCGTTGGGGAAGGTGACCTTGCCCTGAGAGCAGAAGAGGAGAAGGGCAGAAATGTCCATGTGCCCAGCCAAGTGTGTCAATGCTGGGCCTGCTTGTGTGGGTCAGACGGGAACATCTGACCATGTGTTCCACTGTCCATTCAAGGTGTCTCACCCACTGTGAGGCTAGGTAGCTTGGTCCAGGGACCTAGAGGAGACAATTCCTAGCTGTGTGGAATCACTCTGTTCATAGCACCCCTGACCACTCATGGTGCACCAGACCTGCCTGTCCTTTTGTAGCTAAAATTATCCTCAAATTCCCAAAGGCCCAGCATGAACACAACCGCCTTGTGCTATGTCAACTCAGCCAGGGGCACTGAAAGAATGGTGACCCCCAAGGACAGCCACCCAATTTTCATGCCAAGGGTGGTGACGGGTCTGCAAAAAGCACAGCACAGACACAGCCAGACCAGGCCCTCTGTCACCTTGCTCTGCTAAGTCAGTACTGCATGCTGCATGACAAGGACATGGAAGCCCTGGACACCGTGGAGGGGGGAGGGGCCCCCTCCAGCTGCCACCCTCTCTCTACCTTCCGCCTTGGCTCTGAGGCCTGGCTTTATGGGGTGGAGTGAGAAGTGGGTGGCTCTCACCTTCCCTAGGAACACCAGGTCCCTGGTGAAAGTACCTTCATACAGAGAATCATCGTCACATAGCTGGATGCCTGGGCCCTTGAAAGGAGGCAAGAGAAGAGAGGAAAGGGAGGTGAGGCCAGACAGAAAACCAGGGTGGGTGGACGCTGACCCACGGCGGGCCAAAAGCCCCGAAGCCCTGGCACTGCCCTCCCCAGGTGTGTTGAGTCCCAAGAACCCCATCTCTTGTTTTCCCTAGTTAGCCCTCAGATTTGGCCCCTCCTCCTTCAGCAGGCTCTTCAGGAAGCCCCTAAATACTCAGAAAGTGCTGCTGGCTTCCTTTCAGCTGTCCCTGCCCTGGGGAAGCAGGTGGGGGTGTGGGTGGGGGTGTGGGTGGGGGCAATCCTTCCCTTTACTACCACACCTGCCAAGAAGTTCACATTCAACCTGTTCCTGACTCTATGCTGAGGGCCCTATTTTTGCCTTTCCTTGCCCGTCTCTTTGAGGTCTCCTTTGGTTCTTTCCAGAACAAGGTGGAATCTAAACAAACAAGCCATAAAACCAGGCACATCTGTTGCCCAGAGCCTGACCACACATCAAGCCCCTGACTAGTGGAGAGGCAGAAGGCAAGAGCCAGGTTAGGTGGACTTGAGTTTGGTCTCAGTCTCAGCTGGAAGTTGGGCAGGTTCTCTGATGTCTGTCATCAATAAACACGTGTCGTTCATATGCTAAGGACAATGGCATCGATTGCAGGAGTCGCACAAGGACTCCAGAAGACGATGGCAGTTCAGTCAGGGCCAGTGAGGGGGTCTATGAACGCCACTGGATGTCCTATGACATACTTGGTTCTTATTAGTATGTGTACAATAAGCCCCGCTGACCTGAGTTGCAGATGGGAAAAGCGAGGTTACAAGAAGCCTGGATCTTGCTAAAGTCAGACACAGCTAGGCCTCCCTCGTTACCCACCTAGCTTAGCTTTGAGTCAACTACAGAGTGCTCAAGGCAGCGGCTATCACTCACGGTCATCTTGTTCCCTTGGAATGTGCCCTGATAGCAGATGCCTGCCTGGGTGACCACGACCCCAGGGCCATGACGCTGGTCAGCCTGCCACATGCCAATGTAACGCTCACCCCTAAGGGAAGAGGAATATGAGAGGTGGGGCTCAGAACGGTTCCCTTGCGCCTTCTAGATATTCTCCAGGCAGGGGATGTGGGGAGACGGGCGGTGACAGAAAAAGATCACCTGACAACCCCAAGGCGAACAGGGGATGGCAGAGAAGGGAGCCATCCTTAGGGGAAGGCACGCTGGGTGGAGCTCCCTAGAGGTAGCAGGTAGCATAGATGGAGAGGAGAGGCATGAATGCAGGAGGTCCAGGACGGAGCAAGACGAAAGGCCAGCTTGAGGCAGCTGGACCTCTGGTTTCTCCCTGCTGGCACTCACCTGTCACTGTCCTCTTCAATGCCATAGCCACTCTTCTGGCCTCTCTCCCAGTGGCCTGTGTACCTGAAGGGCTGGGAGGCCTGTGGGGTACTTTCAAGGACACCAAACCCATGCCGCAGGCCAGCCTGGAAATACCCCTTGTACACCTTGTCAGTGCCGTACCTGGAGAGATTCACCAACAGCTGGCCTCCGCTTTGAGGAGCCCAGTCCGGAGGCTTCGCCCCCACTCTCGTACCTTTCCCCTAGAGGCCAAAGGTCACTTACTCACAGATGCCGTAGTCACACATGATGCCTTCCTGCCAGTGGCACTTGTAACAGTCGAACTTGTCCTCAGAGGCCTGGGGCACCAGGCGGATGCCGAAGCTGACCGTGTGGTTGGGTGGGGTTGGAAGTGAGTACCCAGGCCGTTTGCCTGATCAGATGCCCCTGTCACATCCCTCCATGCTACCCAGTTGTCCTTGTCCCCAAGGAGTCCCTCTAAGGATGCAGAAGATCTCAGAGTCCTTCGTTCTCTCTCTCTCTCTCTCTCTCTCTCTCTCTCTCTCTCTCTCTCTCTCTCTCTCTCTCTCTCTTTTGGTTTTTCAAGACAGGGTTTCTCTCTGTAGCCTTGGCTGTCCTAGACTCACTGTGTAGGCCAGGCTGGCCTCGAACTCACAGCGATCCCCCTGCCTCTGCCTCCCAAGTGCTGGGATTAAAGGTGTGCACCACCACGCCCACCCGGCTCCTGTTCTCTTACAAAAAAGTCTTCAGGACATCCCTCCCCCACCATGGCAAGGCTGAAACCCACATCCCTAGTCCTGCCCAGTTTGCCTTAGCTATATGGTGAGAAAAGCTGGGCCATCTGACCACGCCTACTTGAGGTTTGGGAATTTGGGGCAGCCAGTGAATAGCAGGTCCTCTGCTTACGCTGCTCCCCCCTGCCCCCCACGCCAGGACCTGCCCAGCCAGTCTTACCCATGCTCCAGGCCCTGGCAGAAATCCCCCACGTGGTTCTGCCCATCCGGCCACTTCAAGGTTCCCCTGGAACACAGGTGAGGGCCACCAGACCCATCCATCCCCAGTCAGCTGTCGCCCCACACTCTCTAGAGTCCTCCCCTTCCTCCCCCCTGTGTTCTTCCAACCAGACTTCATGTTAGTCTAGTCCCGAGATCCCTCATAGAAAGCCCACCCCCCCCCCCCCCCCACCCATCTCCTGGCACACCTGCACCAGCAGCCTTGTGGGGTACTCCCCACAGTGGTGCAGAACCAAATGGCAAGCCTAAGAATACTCCTGGTCAACAGCGTTTCTTCTAGCATGCTCCTGATGAGCCGCTGGAAGTATTTAGCCCATACTACTGGTGACTCACTTGCCATGGGGCTTGGCCCGACACCACTCGCCCTCATAGGTGGCCTGGTAGAGCCGGCCCTCATGGTGGAAGGTATAGGCCACACAGCGGCAGTCAGTGGGTACAGGTGGCTCCAGGCCTGACCCCAGCACAGGGAAGTCCTTCTTGCCACGCAGGGCCTGACACACAGCCTGGGTCACCTTCCACCACCAGACAACCTGGTGGAGACAAGAAGGCAGTGCACATGAAATTGCTGCTGCAGGTATGCCCTGAAGAGGCCTCATGGGGCACCTAGGTCCTTCTCCTCCACTCTTTCACTTTTTTTGTTTTGTTTTGTTGAGACAGGGTTTCTCTGTGTAGCCTTGACTATCCTGGACTCGCTTTGTAGACCAGGCTGGCCTCAAACTCACAAACATCCACCTGCCTCTGCCTCCCAAGTGCTGGGATTAAAGGTGTGTGCCACTGCCTGGCTTTCCCCTCCACTCTTGTCCTCAAGTGCACTGCCTTTCTGTGACATGGCACCACACCTGAGATCCTTTGGGTCTCCTAGGGACTAGACAACCCAGAGGGCTGCACAGAGGGTGGGAGCAGGTCTCTACTTACACCTCTACGCTAGCCTTTTGGTAGGAAAATTCCTGCTCCCTTAACATCCTGATACCCAACCCTAGGCACACCCCTTACTCCCTTCAGAGCCCCCTAGGACTGGCACTCTGCCTCCTCTGGCTTCTGACTTGACCCCCTACTATCCATGCCTCACCCTCACTCACCTGGCCCTGGGGGTCTCTGGCGCAGAAGGAGAATTCTTCTTCAGGTGTGAGGACGTGAAACACGTGCCTGGGCAGACAAGAGGTGACCAGTGAGCCCCTTCTGCCCAGGGTTGAAAGTGGGGCTCATGTGGGAGCTTGGAGGTGTGATCCCAGGGAAGGAAGTCCCGGGGGGGGGGGGGCACACCTGCAGAGGGAGTCACTCACTTGTCTTGGCCAGGCTCCACCCACACCAACTTCAGGTCAAAAGTGTGGACATTATGGCCCTGGAAGAAGATGGGTAAGGTGTGGTCTGGAGCTGTGTTGACAGAGACACCTGTCCTAGAGGCCTCTGGTGCCAGGCCCAGAAAACTTCAGAACTGGGAACTTCTTGTTTTGTTTTTTGTTTTTCCCCTGGACAGAGTTTCTCTGTGTAGCCATGGCTGTCCTGGACTTGCTTTGTAGACCAGGCTGGCCCTGAACTCACAGCGATCCACCTGCCTCTGCCTCCCGAGTTCTGGGATTACAGGCGTGAGCCACCACGCCCGGCCAGAACTGGGAACTTCTACTGTGGCCTTTCAGCTGAAGCTCTTCTTTTCTTCCTCATCCTAGGACCTGGACAGGCCTCTCTCACCCCGTGCAGTTGCCAGGGTTTCCTAGAAACACAGTCAGCCCCTGGCAGCCCCTGCTACAAACTCCTGAGGCTCCTCTTGCCTGGGGACTGAGGCCCACTGCAGAGCCTGGCACATGTAGGTGTGTGCACCTGCCTGCACACTCACCATGCTGTAAGTGTCTGCTGCTCCGCCCGCCCGCCATCATGACCTCCTGAGCTTGGCCCCAAGCATCTTTTACTTCACCTGTGCTCATGATCTTCCTTCTACCAAAGAAGCTACCCATGTCTGAGCCCGAGGGAAAGTCCCTCTCTCTGGACTGTTAGCATCTCCCTTGACCAGGAAAGAACTCAAGGCCAAGCCTGAGAATGGAGGCATTTACAGGACATAACAGAGGGACAAGACAGCCCTGCAGAAACAGGAGCATGAGCAAAGAAAGGCCCAGACTAAAACAGCTCTCCCTCTCCCCCTCCTTCCCTCTTTCTTTCCCTTCTTACTCCCTCCCTTCCCTCCCTCCCCCTCCCTCTCCTATTAAGCTGATTTGGTCAGGCATTTGCAGCAGTAACTAGAAAAGGAACTCAGACAAGCAGGGAAGGGCTGGAAACATCTCTAGCAGACAAACTGTGACATCGGGCGAGGAGGATTACAGGCACAGTTCGAACAAACACCAAAACTGGTGGCCTTGCTGAGGCAGGGGAGACAGTGCTGTGAGCACCACAAGGGCCAGGTGAGTTTGGCCAAGGTAACTGGCTATGGGACAAACCCTGAAGTCCATGTCTGGCTTCCTCTCGACCCACAATCCTTGGTCTGTCTCTGCCTCTCCCCCTGGCCCCGCCATCCCCCAAGCCTGTGGCCCTCAGCTTTGGCTCTGGATTCTTTCCTGTTCAGTCTCTAATCCCATCCCAGAACCCCACCTTACATGATCCCCTCCAAACCTGCAGCAGGACAAGGGCATCATCAAAGAGCAGCACACGCTCAGCCCGCAGCGGGGTGACCACCACAGGGATGTCCTGGCTGTCCTGTAGGAGCCGGTGGGTAGGGGTACAGAGCACATCCTGGTGGGGTGAAGAGGCAGGCTATATCAGAGGCTGCTGTCCAACCCTGCACCTCCCTCCTGCATCCAGACACCTCCCAGAGACCATCCTAGCAGGCCTAGGGTGCCCCCATGTTACACACACACACACGCACACACACACACACACACACACACACACACACGCACACGCACACGCGCGCACACACACACACTGATGCTCCACCCATAAGGGCTGGGGTGGAAGGTGTCATCCTTGATCTAGCCTAGAAGGGCAGCAGTTTCTAACTCTGGAGCTTTCCTGGGTGGTCTCCGTACTGCACCCCTGTCACAGCCAAGAGGTTCCTGTTACCCTCACCCAGTATGCTATACCCCCTGTCACCCATGGTTATTCAGGGCTGACTCTCACATCTTCTGGGGACCCAAGGACTCTCCTCCCAGCAGGGGCATTATACATTGTGCTAGACAGCGACAGGAATACATAACTGGCGACGCCAATAGAGAAAGTCAATTCTGATGACCCAGCAGGTGGGCTAAGGGTGACTGACAGACACACCTGGCTATCAGTCCTCCTTCCAGATGGGAAAACTGAGTCAGAGAGCTGCTCAAGCCATCCAGCACAGCCTCACATCCACTGTGGAACACTGTTGTTCCTTGACTGACCCAAAGCCCCAGACTTACCCTCAGCCGGCTGCTGAGGCTGTGCCACAGGGCCTGTGTGGCCACAGCTTGGTCCAAGGCCTCCTTCATGAAGCACTGCAGGTTCCCAAACTGGGTGACTGCATTCATCACCAGCTCCTCGGCTGGGTGGTGCTAGGGAAGGACAGGGCAGGTCGGATGGATCTGAGGGACTTGGAGCCAGCCTCCATCTGGTGATGCCCGTGAGAGCCGCAGCCTAGCCTTAGCCAGTCAGGCCTAAACTTAAGTCACAGCTCTCTCTTTTCTCCCTTACCACTAACTGTTCTGGGGACAAGGAGGGAGCATGAAGGTGCTTCCAGATGGACATTTCATTTCAGTGATACCAACAGTGTGGCCCTGACCCATACGTACTAACACCCAGTAGAGAATTCTAGGTCTGCTTTTTGGCTGTCAACTGCCCCATCAAGGCAAAGCCATGTGCCCAAGATTCCACTGAGTAGATTCATGCCCTGAGAACCCCTCCCCAGGGGTTCTTTTAGGGCTCCCTGCTACTGCTGAAATTGCCCGCCCGCCCCCGAGCCTACACCCTGTTTTCTCCTCTCCTTCACACATGCATCCTTGGATTGCTCTCAGTGCCCACCTTGCCAAGGGTGTCCTTGAGGCGCAGCAGGAGGAGCACGTACTTCTGCACGTGCTGGGCGTGTGGCTGGTGGAGGGCCTGGCACATCGTGGTGCCCACCAAGCCCTCAGTGCTCCCACAAGACAGCAGCTGCCGCAGGGCCTTCCGCTGGCTCCTCCAGTACTCACTGCATTTAGGAAGGGCCACATACTGCGTTCACCAGCTCCAAGCTCGCATCCACCAGGACCACCAGGACCCACCCCGACTCTAACCATCCTTCCTGCTCCCAGACCCAGGAGTCCAACCAACCCTGTAACCCAACAGGCCCAGCAAAACTTTCTCTTCCTGGAGGCTTTGCAGCCCTGCCTCAGAGGAGACAACTGACTCAAGAGGTGGGTGAGCAAGACACTTATTGCTTTGGGGTAGGCATCCCCAACTCCCTCTCGCCTAGACACTCACACCAACATAAGGTGCTACTGGCTCACCTCCTCCTCTTTGAGACCTTCTGAAAGGCCTGCACCACCACACAGTCAGTATAGGACTTGATGTACCTATGGACAACCCAGGATCACCTTGAAAGCCCAGCTCCCAACTCACACTCAGCCCCTGCCCTTTTGGGGTCCCAGATCCCACCCACCGAGCAGCCACAATCCTGATGGTCCAGGCAATTGCTTGACACCCTCAAGCGGTGACCCAACACTTGTTATCTCACAGGCCTGGTCCAAGGACTGAGTCTTTAAGCCTGTTGCCAAACTAATACCCTATAGCCTGTAGGATGCATCCGTTCATGCCAGCTAACCCTTAGGACCCTTAGGACCAAGTAGCAAGAGGTGGCATTTTGGCACTGTGGACAAGCAACAGGGTGGGGGGCAGAGGAGGGGCATCTTACTCCATGTGGGCCTGCAGGATGTGGTTGGTATTGTTCAGTATCAGCAGGGCCTCTAGACCCATTGATGGTGGGTGGTACAGCCTCTGCTGCAGCGAACGCAGGCTCTGCTCCGTCACCTCCCTCAAGCGTTGGGCATTCTCACGCAGTTGCTCCAAAAGCTGAAGGCACTCTCGGCCACAGGGGTCTGAGGGTTCAGGGTCTGTGGAAAGCAGAGCCACCCTGAGCCGGCATTCAGGAAAGGTGCTCAGGACAGCACTAGCACCCTCTAGAGGGCAGGGCATGCTGGGGGAAAGGGCTGAACATATACAGTGTTCTGCCTCTGCCTGTACACCAGAAGAGGGCACCAGAGCTCATTATAGATGGTTGTGAGCCACCATGTGGTTGCTGGGAATTGAACTCAGGACCTCTGGAAGAGCAGACAGTGCTCTTAACCACTGAGCCATCTCTCCAGTGCCTAAAGTAGACTTTTTGTTTTGTCCTTTTTTTTTTTTTTTTTTTTTTTTTTTTTTTGAGACAGGGTTTGTCTGTGTAGTCTTGGCTGTCCTGGACTCACTTTGTAGACCAGGCTGGCCTTGAACTCTCAGAAATCCACCTGCCTCTGCCTCCCAAGTGCTGGGATGTAAGGCATGTGACACCGCCGCCAGGCTGGGCTGAACTCTTGAGTAGAGTTCTGTGTCTCCTACATAACAGGACAACTCTAATTATCCTGGGGGAGCCAAGTCTCCTAGCTCACCCAAGTCTTCTCTCTAGATCCAGATGCAGAATTTGGAGTCTTAAAGGCCACTCCACAGCCACCTTATAGAGACACGCACAGACTGTGAGAGGAAAGCGCCTGCCCACCCCACCCCCAGGTGAAAGCCTTATGTGTTTTGCATTCTAGTCAGGGCTTTCCAAAGCACCACCAGGAGCCATGAGTGGGAACAAGAAATGAGGCAAGTGGTATAGCTACGCCTGGTGGTCCTCAGAGGCTATTTGGGAAGGGAACGGCCAGCACCTGGTGGCCAAGGCCTCAGCTCCATCAAAAGACAGCAGTGTCAAGTGGCCACCACTCCCACTTGAGGTTGAGAAAGTTCTGTCTAATGAGGCAGACCTCTTATCCCTGGGGGCCACTCCGGCACCCTCCCATCCTTCCCCAGCGAGGGCCTGGACTCACCAGCTGAGAGCAGGGGCTGGAGGATAAGACGGATAGTGCAACCAAGAGTGGTTGAGAAGACCTCCTCCAGACGAAGCAGGTCTGCCTCCTCAGAACTACACATAGCTAGTCAGGCTGTAAGACACTGGGCCTCCTGGGTAGGAAGGATACAGGTCACAGCCTGAGAACACGACCAGGGTCCCCGGTTCCCATGAGGGAGACCCATAAGTACCCACATCAGAATCGCTCACCGAGCCCAGCTTCTCTCTAAGAGGAGATCTCTTCTGGCCACTGACCCCTGGCCCAGCTTCCCGTTGGGGCCCTGGAGGGAACCGGAAAGCTGAAAACTATCAAGGGAAACAATTCTTTCCACCCAAGTGCACGTGTTCTTCAAGCTCAGTTTCGGCCACGGATCCAGGCAGCCAGGAGGATGATTACCTTGTCCTCCTTTGCTTTGGGCATCTTTCCACTCAAGTCCCCACTGAGGGGGGGGGGGGGGAACATGCGTGCTATCAGGAGAACTCAGCAACATCCTGATGCCCAGGCTCAGGCTCTCTGTCACTAGACAGAGCTCAATAAGCCAGGAAAGACCTGGAAGCTTCCTGCTGAAGCCACAAAGGAGAGGGCGAGCAGCAGAGCTTGTGTGTGTGTGTGTGGGGGGGGGGGGAAGCACACCTGCAGACCCAGCACTGGGGAGAAACTGAGCACAGGAAGGAAGGAAGGAAGGAGGGAGGGAAAGAAGGAGAGAAGGAGCCGGAGAAAGCATAGCATACTCGTGGGAAGAGGTAAAAGCAAAGGCTCCTCAGAGGGCCAGCCTGAGGACAGCCCACCTTCACTGGCCAGCAGACAAGTTCGTCAACTTTGCCTCAGTCAAGCTGGAAGGTCATAAAGAGCTTTAGAACAAGGTAATAGCAGATCGAATGTCAGACCGAGCAAGAAGCCCAGACCCGGCACATCTACCTCCTATGATGAGACTGGGTACGTCCCACTCAGGAACAGGGTCACTGGGGTAGGCAGATAGGTCAGCTGGAGCCTTGAAACGTTCTGCCCTAAGTGAGCGACTTTCTAGGCAAAGCAGCATGATGCGGCATCCTGGCGTGGAGCAGGGGTGGTGAGGGAGGAAGAATGTTAGAACCTATTCCATAGCTAGGCTGTCTGTGTTCTGCTCAGGCAAAGCAGCCCCTCCCCCCCGCAGTCAGTCCTTCCTGTCTGCATTTAGCAAAGATGTTCATCCATCCAAAGGGCCTGACCCAGGGCAGAGTTAAAGCGTCTTCACTCTGCTTGGTCCTGACACTCTCAAGCTTTGACATTAACAGATGGGGTGGGCCAGATGTCATCAGGGCAGCCAAAATGGTGGGCAGGTGACATGAGGCAGACCCCAACAAATGGCAAGGGGGGCTCAGTCTTCCTGAAGGTACCCCTAAAGATGTCCCTGGGTGGGAGGGGCATAACAGGTCCCTGACAGAACCCATGCCCCAGAACAAAGTAGGGCGGGAACTTCAGAACTCTGGCCCAGATCCTGGGCCCAGGCATTCCTGCCCCACCTTTCCTGCTGCTGTTCTGCTGTGTGGGAGGGTGAGGCTGTGGGAAGGAGAGGCAGGAAAGAGAAACTGCTAAACATCCAGCGGCAGCCATCTGTGTTAGCAGTTAAAGTTAGTGTGTGTTCCTCCACCCCACCCCAATACACAAGGAGAGGGAGGGGAAGACAGGCCCTAGAGACTCTGGTTCAGTCCCCCCTCACACCTCAACTATGTTCCCAGAAGTTGATAAAATGGTAAGTCTATCCCTGTAACCCTGAACTACCCTGGTACCCAGCACCCACCTCACCTGCTGTCCTCAAGAGATCCACCTCAGCCTGTTAAGTCACAGCTTACCCAACCCCGAGTCTCCCTGAAATGGGAGATCTAACTAGATCAAGGACATTTCAAACTACTGTAGTTGTCCCTCAAAAGAACAAACTGTAGACAGAAGCTTCTTTTAGCACAGAACCTGGTCCTTGAGCTCCATGTCTCCAAACACTCCAAAGCATAAACTGCACCTGGGTCAAGCCAACAAGACCCAGGTTAGCAGCCTTTCAGGTCTTGTGGCCCCAGGATTTCCACCCCCAAAGGAAATCACATCACCCAGAGGAAAGGGTAGAAATTAAGGGGGCCCTTGAGGCTAGGAGGGTGCAAGTCTCCCAGCTGGGAGCTCTGGGCTCATCCTGGAAGTGATGAGATGGGTCTATGGCCAGGGCAAGGCCAGGCACCAGTGTATGAGAATGTGTTGCAGGAAGTGGGCCCTGTGGAATAACCCAAGGCTAGCAAGTGTACTCTCCTCTCTAACCCTGGGCCAGCCACACATCCCAAAGCTCTCTCTGGCCTCCTTAGCTTCTCCTTCCTGCCAACTCTGGGGTCCTTAGTGTCAGGCTATGCAAAAGGTGAATTAGAGGCAGAGAAAGTCCAGAAAAGCCTAGAGACACCATCTGTAGATCAGGTGCAGAGCTCAGACCCAGGCCCTGCTTTCCAGCCCTAACAAGCTCACCTATGTGGCTCAGAGGTGCTGGGTGACTCACTGAGGTACACAGTGCATTCCTGGCAGGGCCTGGCTTCCCTTCTCATGCCCAGCTAGACTTGATGCTCACAAACTGGCAGGGTGAGGCCAAAAAAAGGTGAGTTGGGCCACGCACAGGTGAGTCAGTTATTGTCCTTAACCATTGAAACAGTAGCTGGACCTGCTCCCTGTCCTCTGCATTCCTGGCCTCTGTCCACACCAGATTGCTCCAGAGCAGGGTCAAAGGGGGATTCTCTGTCCTCACACAGTCCTGGCCCCTCAGGTCCCTCAGCCGCACCCTAGCATGGCACTCACTCTGGTATTTCCTGGTCTGGACTGGCATGGATCTCCTTTTTGCTATGGAGGCCTTTTCCTGGAGTTTACGAAGGCCCACTAATCAACCTACATGCCTAGAGGGCGGTGAAGGGAGTGTCTGCCCCAGGGAAGTGCACCGAACTGTCACATCTGCCCTCCAGTCTCTAACCCCAGTCTCTCCCTCTCCCTGCGTCTAAGTTTCTGAACCTAGATGCCTCCCAAGTCTCCCAAGTAGCTTCTCCTCCCTTAGCCTGCCATGACGCACACTCCGGGAGATGCCTGAACTCCAACCTTCTGAGTTCTGCCTAGGTTCCTCCCAGGCAAGCAACACAATCCTCTCGGCCCTCTCTGTCAACCCTTCCGCCCTGACCAGCCAGGTCACCTCCTCCTAGCAGCCTCTCCCTCTGGGTGATACACACTCGCACCCGGGGCCTGGTCTGGCCGCCAGGTTACAGCGCTCACGCTCTGCACGCACTGCGGCTTGGAGTTCGACCCCGCGCTGCGTTTAAACCGGAGTCGGTGACCACGAGACTGGGAAGAGGAAGCTGAGAACTCCGTGACCATGGCAGCGGGAAGAGGCGAGAGCCCCATCTGCCTCGGAGCCCCGTGGGTCGGCGGACCCCGCCCACAGACGCGCACCCTTACCTGCGCCGTGCGCCGCGGTGCCCCGAGTGGCTGCGCAGCTCCTCGCCCCGCCGCCCTCCCTCTTCGCGCCCCGCCCGGAGGTGTTGCTCGCGCGGGGGCGTCTCCGAGGGGGCGGGGCTCGGCCAACAGCTCTCTCCTCGAGCCTCTCCAGCTACCGCCGGACTGCGAAAGCTCCCCACCCGGCCGCGTGCACCCAAGGATCCCACGCGAGCTGTCTGTCGCCTCTTACCTCCCCTTCCCGGATCCAAGGACAGCGGGCGGTGCCTGAGACCACCCCGATTTCCTTGCCCACTGACTCTGCCCTTTCTGCAGCCCTGAGACCTTGCCAACCTCTTTTTGGGTCACCGAGCCCCCACCCTCACCCCCACATCCCGCAAAGGATCCCTGAGGTAGAATCTGGAAACTTGTTGCTTAGAGCAGTCGGCCATGATGACCCGCAGCTGGGATGTCCTTCGATAGCGGCTGCTACTCTGTGAGACCTTGAAGGGAGGGCCCCTGCATCCACTCCGGGTACAGCCTGAAGCTGGCCAGTTCCCTGTGCCAAAGCCTTCGACCTTGGAAAGAGCTGCGCAGTTTCAGACCAAAGTCTTGGAAGGAGGAGGAACCAAGGTTCAAACTTGTAACAAAGAGGTCTGCTGTCCCGCTGCCAGGCTCCCTTTTTGGCCAGCAAGCGAGTCACCCCTCCACTTGCAGTGGCACCCGACCTCTAGGAGCTGACTATCCTTGCTGGGTTGCTTCTAACCCTTCCAAACACAGAGAGAAGCAGCCTAGGGAAGAGACAGCTGTGAAAGAGTAGGGATGGACCACCTGCCCCCTCCCTACCCAGGTCTTGGACAGCCTCCATCATATCCTGTAGGGAGAAGAGGCACTCCCGAGAGTTTCTGGGAAGGGGCCTGCCAACCTCCGCAACCCCAGCTCCCTTGGGTTGCTTTTTGGTGAGAACCTAACTTCTGCCAAGCTGCCCTACAGTGCCAGGCTCTGAGTTTATTGCCCGGGCAGGGTCCCTACCACAGGTGATGATGCTCTCCTTCATTTCCCTGCCCCAATCTCGGGTCTTCATCCTCTAAGCCTTCTTCCCTTACAGCCTGGCCTAGACTTCTCCCTCTTTCCAGCTTTTCTTTCTTTTAAATCTTTTGTTGTTGTTGTTGTTGTTTGTTTGTTTTTTGTTTTTCCAGACAAGGTTTCTCTGTGTAGCCTTGGCTGTCCTAGACTTGCTTTGTAGACCAGGCTGGCCTCAAACTCACAGTGATCCGCCTGCCTCTGCTGGGATTAAAGGCGTGCACCACCACGCCCAGCTTAAATCATTTTTTTTTAAAGGTAAATACATTACAGGTTTCTTTTTGTGTGTGTGTATGACATGTATGTATGTATGTATGCAGGTGTGTGTGTGTGTGTGTGTGTGTGTGTGTGTCTGTGTTTCCTCTGGTGCTGTTGCTGGCCAGTGTTGTCACTGGCCTTCACCTAACCACATAGACTAGACCGACAGGCCAGTGGCTACCAGGGATCTACCTGGCCCTGCATCCCCAGGGATGGAATTGCAAATGTGCACCCCCATGCTTGTAATTTTTCCCCATGTGTTTTGGGGGTCAGAGTCATGTCCTCACGCCTGCGTGCAGCACTTAACTAACTGAGCTCTCACCTCAGCCCCAGCTTTGCTTTCTGCTCCCTCTCCTGTGGCCCAGAAGCCAACTTCTCTACCCCTGCCTGCCTCCGGGCAGGCCAGGAGCCAGAAAGGTTTGATCTTGTGCCAGGCGCCTCTGAGCCAGCCCTTTCCTTCTCTGAGCCTCGGTTTCCTCATTTGCACAAGTATCCAAAGGGAGACGATGCTGCCTGGGGCTCCTGACAGAAAGAAAGGAAAGGCTGTCCCAGCTTCCTTCGCAAGGTGTGACTTCCCGGTCAGGGGCAGTCGGAAGGTTACTGAGCTCTGGCCTTCGCCATCCACTGAGCCACCTCACAGGCATCACCACTTCCTGTGATGTGAGGCAAGGCCTACCCAGTTGGTCCTTGACTGGGGACCAGGCTCTGCACCACTCCCCGTAGTAGCCAAAGGACAGGGTGTACTGAACATACCACCACCCTTGCCCCCTGGCACAGGGCTTCTGTTTGTGTTCCCCCACAGATATGCACATGGCGTATGCATGCATTCAGTTCGACAGGTGAGAAATATGGCAGTGTGTGTACTCAACTAAGCCACGTAGGTCTTCCACCTGCTGGAAAGGTGGGAGCCCCTGCACTACACACCTCCACACACGGCAGCACCCACATTCATTCATGGACCCTCGTGCATCCCTCTCCACAAGGACACAGACGGACACACAGACACGCAGAGAGCTGCGTGCAGAACACAAGACATGGCCCCTGCACACCATGTGTCTTGGTACACAAGCTCAGAGTTCATGCACGTACATTTCTGACCCAGGCTGCGCTCAGCCCTGAGCTATTCTGGGCCAGGCCTAGGGCCAACAAGTTCAGGAACGGCCAGCTCCCAGCACACCCAACTGCTGTGTCACTGGCCCAGGCTGACTCCCACCCCCACCCCAAGCTAAGTCTGTCGTGGCCTGGATCCCAGGCTGGCTCTAGGACTGGGTGGGGGGGAGGGTTCTCCATTCACTACCCTTCAGCTTCTTCAAAGCTAAGCCTTGAGTTCCATTGTTGTCAGGAGCCGGGAGAGAAACGTCCACAGGGTCTCCTGGCCACTGCTCAGTTCCCTGCCCCAAGCTTCCAACCCGAGGCCCTGGAGGCTGGGTTGGGTCCCCACAGGAAACCCATAAGATATAAAAATAGACAGGAGGGACTTAGCAGTAGCTGATATGCCAGAACTTAGGCCACCACGCAGGATGGGGATGATGTCTTCAGGGGAGCTAGAACTCCACCCCTCTCCCCTAGCCTTAATGAGCTCAGCTAGGGGTGGGGTACAGGGACATGTTGGGGGGACTCAGTAAGAAGCTGCACAATACCAGAGAGTAGTCAGGGCACTGGACCAGAGGCAGAAGACCGAGATGGACGCTGCAGTTTCTGAGGCCTAAGGCCAAGCACAGCTCCTCCTGGGCTTCCTCCTCCCTCACAAGAGAACAGGGTAGATCTGGCAGGATGGCTCCGCCAGAAAAGGGTAAGGGCTGCACGGTCTGGCACCCTAAGGTCGCACTCAGAAGCACAGATAAAAAACCATGGAGAAAGAAACTACTCCACGAAGTTGGCCTCTGACCTCTGCATTCGAGCCATCCACACACATGCACACACTAATAAGTTAATGGCTGCAGGGGCATGGTGGCACAGTCCTTTAACCTAGCACTCTGGAGGTCTGTGTAGCAAGCTCCAAGCCAGTCATTGCGATGTAGCGAGACTGTGTCTCAAAGGGGGGAAAAAAAGGAAAGAAAACGGAGGAGACAGAGAAAAAGCAAAGGCCAGCACTCTGACGAGAGTGTCTCTAAGTTTCCTTTTCACTGGAAAACTGGAAACACCCTAAATGTCTAATAACAGGGCACTGGGTAAATGAGATCTATGGCTTTGCTTTTATTTGATACTCTATATGGCCCTCAACAAGGACACTGAAATAATGACTAGCATTTAGCAATGGCTTGTCATGTATCTGTTTTATAGACAAGGACTGACGGTTAGGTCACCAGCTGGAGGACTCACAGCGGTCTGTGTCATTAAGTTTTTTGTGATTTTTTTTTTGAGACGGGTCTCATTGAGCCCAGGCTGGACTTGAACGCTTGATCCTCTGTCTCCACCTCCCAAGTGCTGAGTTTAATAACTACAAATGTTATAAAAATTAATGCAACAAACCTATAAGAATTGTAATTTGAGAGCTTAATTATTTCAATTCTCCTCTGTTAACTAAATTTTGTGAATTTTGAATGACATCTCCTTTTGCCAACTTTTCCAACTTAAGAGGGAAAAGAAAGAGAAATTTAGGTAAGTAAGCTGTTTCTTTTGTCTTGCTATATAGCCCTGGCATTTAGCTTTAGTTACCAGATGGTATTTCTTATACGTTCATAGCATTATATGTCTTAAAACTTAAACTACTGCCAGGGTGGTAGCGCACACCTTTAATCCCAGCACTCTGGAGGCAGAGTCAAGCAGATCTCTGTACATTCGAGGCCAGCCTAGTCTATAAAGTGAGTTTTGAACAGCCTGGCCTACACAGAGAACCCCTGTCTCAAAAAACCAAAAACCAAACCAAACCAAAAACCTTAAACTACTACACTAAGGCTTTTAGGATACCCTGTTATTCTAAGTCACTTGGATTTTGAAGCCTGTTTGATAGCATGACAGTAATACATGTGCATGAACATGCACGGACATGTGAGTATTGGGAGGAAACACCTAGCAAGCTTGCATTGGGTAAAAGACTTGGATTCAAAGGCATGTGAAAGTAACAGGAAGCCATCAGCTCTGTTCAAGACCCTGTCTGAAGTCAGCCTGAGCTATATAGTGAGAACCTACATTAAAACAGAGAGAGAGAGAGAGAGAGAGAGAGAGAGAGAGACCCTGCAGAGGTATAGCATGCTTTTCTCTCTTCCCCTTCCTCCCTCCAGTTACTTTATTTTTTTAGTCCTGGCGATTGAACACAGTGCTTTGTGCATGCCAGGCAAGCGCCCTGACACTGAGCCACAATTCCGGCTTGTCCTACTTCTCAGTGGACAAACAAGACAATGCACTTTCCTTTTTAAAAGGAATTGATTTGTATTTTGTGTGTGTGTGTGTGAATGTGAATGTTTTGCCTGTATGTTCACCACATGCCTGTAGCATTTAGGAGAGGGTGTCAAATCTTCTGGGACTGGAGTTACTGATGGCTGTGAGCCATCCTGTGCATGCTGGGAATCAAACTTGGCTCCTCCGCAGGAGCAACAAACGCTCTTAAACTCTGAGCCATCGCTCCTCTTCAATGAACTTTGAACAGGGGTACCCCCCTCCCCCTGATCTGAGCATCAGGGGCATCCCAGTGAGCAGCAGTCCTAAGTGTCCTGCTAAGGTGAGCCTGCTTCCCAAGCCATCAGCCAACTGTACTGTCCCCTTTCCCCTTTAGGCCTGGGATGGCCACTGGTTCTTTGTTCCCCAGGCAGAGAGGAGCAATAGTCTTCCCAAAGCCACAGTCGGCTTAGCCTGGTCAGAGTTCAGTCCTACTTCCCTAAGCCTGTGCCCTGAGGGTGCTTATCCCCACCTCCACACTCCCACCTGCCCCACCTCCTGCAGTGAGGGTGGCTTTCTGTGGGCCTATGGCTGGGGCTGGAGGAAGTAGGAGGCAGAGTCCTGCTGCTAACGCTTTAATTTTAGAAGCATTCCTGAGGAAGAAGGTGGTCCCTGTTGCGTTGTTTTGTTTCTTGCTTGCTTTGGATGAAGGGACTCCTAGATTTTGCCATTTACTGTTCAGATTATCTTTAACACTCGCCCCCCCCCACCATCTCCCCAGCCTGCAGCCCTTTTCAAACAGCAGCTGCTTTTCCTGCCTGCCCTGTCATCTGCCGTCCCTGAAGGGCAGCTGGCCTTCTGCTCCCAGTTGAGGCCGACCTCCGCATCCATCAGTGGCACATCCAGGATAGAGCCTTATGAGACCCAGTTGGAAGGACCTTGCTAAGGAGCCCCCACCACACACACGAGAGAGAGAGAGAGAGAGAGAGAGAGAGAGAGAGAGAGAGAGAGAGAGAGAGAGAGAGAGAGAGAGAGAGAGAGAGAGAGAATGCCTGGGCTAGCCCACTGCTGTTCTTGGTGAGAGAAAGATGCTGGGCCTGCTTCTCCTAGCACTCATCAAGCAGACCTGTGTGTAGGCATCCCTAAGCTCCAACTGTCCCACTCTCCCCCAGGTCTTTATGGCTGCTCAGAAACTCCATCCCCAGGTAGTCACCCACAATGCAGTGTAGAGGACCGACTTCAGGGACTTCCTAGAGTCAAGACCCAGGACACTGAGCAGGGTCAGAAAGTGCTCTTCCAGGGATAGCTGACCAGATGCGGCTGGCTCCTCCCACAACACTGACATCTGGCTAGCTCTAACCATACTATCCCTGGTTGTTCTCCATATTCCTCCCCCCCTACCCCCTCCTTCTGCTCTGGTGTCCAGGGTGACCAGAGCTGCCTCTGGGCAGGAAGCCAGCCCAGAAAGCCCAGGACATCCCTCAGTGCCTGTCACCATGGCAACATGCCTGCTCTGCCCTTCCCAAGTCCAGTACCATTTCCCCCCCAAACTCAGGACGTCAGAATAGGAAGGGCCTCCTAGATCAGTCGATTTCAGCCCCTCCCCTTGTTCCAAGTAGAGAAACTGAGACCTAAGGGGGGAAGAGCAGGGGGTGGGGAGGAGGGGCTCTGTTGATCAAGGACCTACCCGCAACCTGTCTTTCTCTCCCTGCTCCCCCTACCTCAGTGTCCTTGGGGTGGAGTGGGAGGTCTAAAAGTCAGATAGCAGGGTGCCACCCACATCTACCCTCACCCCAGCAGTGATGGCGCAGGTGGTGTCCCGGGAACCTGACACCCAAGATGAATAAATAATGCAGACTCAACTGCCTGTGGCCAGAACTCTTCGCCCGCTGCTACCACCATCGTCACCGCTTGCCCGTGGCCAGGGCCAGTCCCCTGGTAGCCCTGTGCATCAGCCCCTCAGCTCCCAGGACCTGCACCAGAGCGAGAGCGCAGCGAGGCAGGAGAACATGGCCGGGAGGCAGCGAGGCGCGGGCCGCCTCTGGGCGCTGGGCGGAGCCGCACTGGGGGCTTGCCTGGCGGGGGTCGCCACGCAGCTGGTGGAGGTGAGGCACCGCATCACGGGGGTGGCGAAGGATGCTGGCACGGTCTAGGCAGGGGCCTGCGGGTGCGGGGAGCTGGCTCTATCACTTCATTGTGCTTGGTGGTGGTGACACGGCCCCTTTGCCCTTCACGCTCAGATTCACTCACTAGTTTAATTGTAGAGCGGGGCCTCAGACATCAGGGAAACGGGAATCTCTGTGCCTCCGTGTGTAGAGGAGGAAAACAGCCTTGCCAGCAGGTCTTTGTTTTCCTAGAGGATGGGTTTTCTTGACTTCTAGTCTACTGGGGCATATTCAGACCCTGGATTTAGGGCCTGCTGGGGGAACCGGCCTTTCTTTACAAGGCTCCTCCAGGGCCCCTTACCCAAGACAGGACCAGGGACTGGAAAGATCCAACTAGGTCCCAGTGATGCTGGATCGGTGGAAGGTTTCTGAGCAGACATGTCCTTTAGAAGAGAGTAAGTGAGAAAAGGGCACGGAGTGGGAGAACTGGGAGGAGACAGCCCAAAAAGGAGGTGGAGAAAATGGATGGGGCAAGCTGGCCAGGTGCCTGGCTGGGGCCACCTGCAACCTCTCTTGCTGGAGGTAGCAGAACAGTCTCAGAGGTCAGGAGCTAGAGGCAAAAGAGTGGGGGGGGGGGGGGGTTTGCGAGCCAGGGCCAAGGAGAAGTTGAGGGTGGAGGCTGCGTAGACATGAGTGGAGTGGAGGCCTGGGAGGCAGTTGATAAAGGACAAGGTTAGGATCCAAGACAGAGCCAGTTACACTCAGAGGGACATAGCTTTGAAGTGGTGACTCTGAGGGCAGCACCCCAAGGTACAGAGAACTGTACCACCGTAAGGATGTTTCCTTCTGCACCTGACCAGGGAGTCAGGTGTCGGCCCCAGTCTCTGTAAGGGAAGCCAAGCTGGCTTAAGCCCCATGGGGCACACGAAGGCCTCTTACCAACTGCCCAGAGGCACCCCAGGCACGGAAACTGAGCCGTCCTCAGAGCAAAGGCAGCAGCGATGGGCAAGTCAGTTCTGAGGCAAGGAGCCTGTCCATTCCTAGGAGCTCAGCAGTGGACATCACATTTGGAGTCCATCTGCTTACATCTCAGGCAAGGCCTAGTCCTTTCTCCCAAGGAAGCATGAGAAATACTATGGGCAGGGCCAGGATCTGTGTCACTTCTCAGCCCAGCCCTGCAGCATTCTTCTCCACCAGGCTGTACCTCTAGAGGAGGCGGGGCCTCCGTGATTCAGAGTGTCTGTCTTTGTCAGGGTCTACCATAAGATGCCTGACTGTCGCCTGGTACCCTCTAGCCTATACCATGATCAGGATCTTCCAGCCAGACAAGCCAACACACCAGGCCTGGGAAACAGGGAGCAGTCACGACCAAGCCCCTAACTCCGATGCTGCACTCATGAACCTAACCACATACACACTGCTCCAACCGCACATATGATGCCCTCTGCCTGTGTGTGTGTGTGTGTCTGTGTGTGCGCACATGTGTTTCCGTGTGTGTGTGTGTGTGTGTGTGTGTGTGTGTGTGTGTGTATGTCTGTGTCTGTGGTGTCTTCCCACCCCTACCCCCCACATGCCTGCCCTCCATGGGGGTTTCCCAATCCGCCAAAGGGGTGATACTGGCTTAGTGGTACTTTATTGTCAGTTTTGCCATCAGGTTGGAGAGTCCCCGTAGGCAGCTGGCACTGCCCAACTCCAATAACAGGGAGAGAAACTGAGGTCCAGAGTAAAGAAAGGAGTCCCTACCCCTCGCCTCCCTAGTGAGCAGAAACGAGCTGGGAGTCATGTACAAGTCAACAGCCCAGTGATTCTGTGTTGGTTAGCATAGTCGGTGATCCCCCCGCCCCCAACCCCATGAGAGCCATCTGCCCTGTAGGTGGCAGCTGTGATGTGAGGATGTACCTGGCTCCTGGTAGGTGCCTATCCATGTTTATATGGACCACAGTGGGGGGGGGGGTGAGCAGGAGAGAGGTTGAGTGACAGGTGGCTTTTCTTTCTTGGACAGCTACATGGCACACGTCAAGCCTGTCCTTACCGATCACTCAGGAGACAACAAACTGTGTAAATGCCTGGTCCTACCCCTTTGTTTGTCCCTTAGCCAAACTTTCTGACAGAGACAGGATTATATATCTCTTTCTGGTTAAAAAAAAAAAAAAGCTAGGCTCAGCCGTGTTCCTGTAGACACTCGGGACAAAGTAATATAACCTAACACTCAGGACAGGCTGAGAATGGAACCAACTTGGTAGAGTGTTTGCCTAGCACACACAAAAATCCAGGGTTCAATCCCCAGCACAACATCTATAAACACACACACACACACACACACACACACACACACACACACACACCCCGGACAAAGCCATAACTCCAAAACACCCTGATCAGTGATGTCCCCTCGTTCCCCCAGAGAAAACTGTATTTTCTAGAACCACAAGGCAGGATACTATTCTTTAACGCCCTGGAGCATTAGACCAGACACATCACTGTACCTTCTAGAAGCCACAGACATGATGGTGTTCCTAAAGCAGGAGCCCACAGAGTCTGTCTCCTTCTTAGCTGCACTTACATACTTTTAGCCACCTGGTGGCGCCATGTTACTATTTTTCTATGCCTATCCTGGCAGGCCTAGCCTTCTGGGGGCATGGCTATCAGTGAGCAGGGGCAGGAGCTAGTGTGGAGACACCTGTATGAGGAGGGTCTTACCCATGTAGCCCAGCAGTACCGCTCTATTGGGAAGTGAGAACAAAGCCTGTCCACTAGGGCAGAGCACCTGGCCCATGAAACAGGCCTTGCCTTGTCTCTGGCCTTGGTCTTGAGACCCCCATCAAGCTGGCAAGGACAGGCTGTCCACATTTGCTCCTTTGAGCTTTGTTTCCCCAAGCACCAACCACTCTTCTAGTCCAAGTCGCTGGTGCCACGGTCTGGGAACTCTGATGACTGCTTTTATTCTAAATCTGGGACTTTCTGAGGTCTAGGGTGGTGGTTGTAAATGTCTGAAACATTTGGGGATTCTAAAATGTGTGGGCTGAGTCCTTGCTGACCCCATCTCAGCCTGCTGTGTCTGGCTCACTCCTTTCTCTCTTGACCCACAGCCCAGCACGGCCCCACCCAAGCCCAAGCCACCCCCACTGACCAAGGAGACCGTGGTGTTCTGGGACATGCGTCTGTGGCACGTGGTGGGCATCTTCTCGCTCTTCGTGTTGTCCATCAGTGAGTAGCCATACCTTGCCCTCTCCACCCCACTGCTGGAGGACCACAGCCCTTCTAGCACCCCTGGTCCCTCCAATACCCCTTAAGTTCAGAGCAGCAATTCAAGTAGGCAGTTCAAGTAGACCAGGAGCTCACAAGAGGCCCACAGTGGTCCCTGGCACCTCCTCACTCACACAAAGTCCCTGTGGAGAGCTGATGGGCCAGTGGTGACCCAAAGGTTTCTGCTGGACCCAGGGAAGGAGCCACATGGCAATTATGCTAATTATAGGGGACTCCAACTGAATGCAGGACGTGTCATCTTTCCCTATGGCTGGCCTTCTGATGCTTTTCTTGCCTTTTGGCCAATTCAGAGAGCCCACACCCAAGGGGCCCAGCAAGGCCAACCTCCGCCAGAGGCTCCCCAGCCGCCCAGCAGATGTGGCTTCCAGGCCCCTGCAAGGCCTACCTCCTCAAGTGCCATTTTTCAGAAATGATTCAGACCTACTTTCTTTCAAAGCAGAGGGTCTGTTCCTCTCCTCAAGTCTGGACTCTTTACTGATGCAAAGACACAGCTGGGTGCGGCTTGGCATGTGCCCCCTCGCCTCTCTCCCAATGTGAAGGGGAGCGGTGGGGGAGGGGGTTGCGGGGGGGGGGACGATAACAAAGAGTTGAATGCAAGGCAGGCCAGGTGGGAGAGAATACCAGGCCACAAAGCAAGGGCAGGAGTAAAGAGAAAGAGGAAACCCAGCCCACTCACAGTGGCCCCACAGAGGAAGGCTCTTCTGGGCTGTGGATCAGAGGAAGGGTGGCTGGGAGGGGACTCTAGAGGGGGACAGTATGAACAGAAGGTAGGAAGGAAGCTGGCCTCTATGCCAGGTCTCAGATAAAACCTATGGGACATCACCAAAATGCACTTAAAATGGAGGCTAAAGTGACGCTTGAGTTCCAGTGGTGGCTTTGCCAAGAGATCTGGGTGGCCACAGAGAAACCATCCAGATGCGAGGGGCTCTGAAGATGACATCTGATTTGCACATGCTTCTCCTGGCACCCAGAATATCCTCTCCAGAGAGAGCACTCCCTCCTCCCAGATCTGACTGCGGCCCAGAGAAGGCAGCTCAGTGATGGCCCCAGACAAAGGTGTGCCTGCAAGCTCTCCTGCATCCTGACAGAGACCACCCTTATCAAGAGGCAGGGCTGGGGAGCAAGCCCAGAGCGGCGAAGGAAACAGCTCTGGGGTACCCCCACCTCTGAGGGTAACAGCTAAGGACCTGAGGACTCTCCCAGGCCCCGCTCTGGGAGAATGGTGGAGGTGCCTGGGGCCGCACCCGAAGTGTGCAGTCGGACTGAAGAGCTATGTGGACACCATCCGTACAGAGCACCCCACCCACTCTAGAATGGGAAAGGGCAGGAACAGAAGGTCCCTTGAGCAGCAGGTCAGCGGCACCTACCTTCCATAGCATGGCTCCTGGGAGTGACAGTAAGAAAACATCTCTGCTTCCCAGACTGCTTGGACCCAGGCAGCTATAAGTGGAGCATCCCCCCACCCCACAGATCCCCTCAGAGATGGGAAGCAGGCTAAATAAACTGCTCCTGGGGGTCCCCTGCATTCCCAGCTCTTTCCTGGGTCTCAAAACCCCAAATCCTTAGCTATTCATTTTCTTTGAAGAGAAGCAAGCAGTATGTTATCCCTACTCTAGTTGTCAACAGCCTCTTCTGAAGCCCTGGGCTCCCAGGACCTGCCACCCACCGCATGGAGCCTCAGCAGGCAGGGTCCTGAGGCTGCCATTGAAATGGCTAGGAAAGGTGACCCAAGCCGGTAGGATAATCTTGACTCCCAGGAATCCACACAGGGGTCTGAGAAAGACCAGGACAAAGCACTACGGGTAATAAAAAGACCATTGTTGGCTCAGGTATAACCCCAGAGAGCCATATACTGGGGCCCTAGTGCAGCCAACCCCTGCCCACCCCCAGCATATTCCTGGATCCTGGGGGCTCCCAAAGCCAATCATTCAGGGACCCAGTCTTGTTCCCAGCAGTGGGCATATCCCATCCTGTTCTGCTGCTTCTCCTATTCGAAAGTCTGGGTGAGACAAACGGAACCAAATAGTTGGCTCAAGGTACATTGCTTTGGTTGAACAAGATGACCCTAGACTACCTAGGTCTGATCTATTTCCTCAAAATAGACCTGGCTTGTCATGTCTGGGCCCTTCTTCACCTCAGTAGCCTGCCAGGAAGTTCTGTCTGGTCATATTATTTATAATAGGAACCAGCCCCACCCCCTCTCCAGGGGCTGGGGCCCCGCAGTGGTCAGATTGTGGGAACCTTAGAAAAATAAACTCGGCCCAGCCAGCCAGGTCCTGGCAGCCTAGCCCTGTCCATCACTAGACAGGCCAGCTCCGTGCTCTGCCCAGTTGACGTGGGCACAGCTGCCTTTAACCAGAAAAACACTATTAGGATAACTCCCTCAGAAGTCAATGCCCAGGACAGGGTCTGGGCCTTCTTACCAGTTTCTTCCCTAGCCGGGGTTCAAGGCTTGTTCTCAAGGAGGCTGAGGAGGATGCAGCCCCATCCTTGCATGTTTGAGGTACCTCTGCCTCTGTGATCAGGTGGCTGGAAAGAGGAACCTGGGACATCTTAGGGGCACCCATAGAGGTCAGAAGCACAGGGTGATCCTATGTAGCTGTGGCTAGCACCATACCTAAAGCCTTCACTTTACCCTCCCCAGTACCCAGTGTGACCAGAGACTATCAGGCCAAGACTGGCTATAGAATTTGTGGGCTAGTACAAAAACAAAAACAAAAAACAAAAAAACAAAACCAGGCTTACCAAGTTGCTAAGGATTTGACAGTAAACCGTTAGACCTAGTGCAGGCCATGCGCAGTTGGGTAAAGTGAGATTCACTCTGAGGAGGTCATCTTAGGCTTTTGCAGAAGACATGCCTACGCAGGAGTTAGGGGTACCACTTCATCTGGGTGAGGCCTTACACCAGCCAAACCTGCTCTGACATCCATACAGTCATCACTCTGTGCTGTGTCTTCAACTGCCGTGTACCACGGACACGGAAGGAGATCGAGGCTCGGTATCTACAGCGAAAGGCAGCCAAGATGTACACGGACAAGCTGGAGACTGTGCCTCCCCTCAATGAACTCACAGAAATCCCTGGAGGTAAGTGGACTCCAGTCCCGTCGAAGCCAGCACTTGAACCTGTAGCCAGCCAGCCCCTCAGTCCCACTGTTCTCATTGACTCTGTCTTTGCCCTCTTACTACAGCTGGTTTGGAGAAGGACTGGGCACTACCCCAAGAGGCCAGAGTGCAGAAACTGGTCAGAGCCAGGCAACTAAAGAGAGCTTGTTTTCTAGCAGGAAAACTGGGGGGTGGCTCTGTCAGTAAGGTCTCTTCCTAACAAGCTCTAACACTCACATTAAAATAAAATAAAATAAATTCCTAGTATAAATCCTGTCGCTGTGGAGATGGTGAAAAGAGGTTTTCCCAAAGCTCACTGGCTGGCTAGTCTTGCCAAATGGGTGCGCTCCAGGCTCAGAGAGAGACCCTCCTCCCCCAATGCCCCCCCAAAAAGGTACAAAGCTACACAGAACATGCAACATCAGTCTCTGGTCTTCTACACACACACACACACACACACACACACACACACACACACACACACGTGCACTCATCTTCACATCCACGCATCGCAAATAAAAAATATCTAAGAAGGGCAGGAGAGGAGTGGTCCTGCAACCTTTCCCTGTCTCACCACTGTTGGCCTCTCTTCCCCCATCTCCTCAGAGGACAAGAAGAAGAAGAAAAAGGACAGTGTGGACACGGTGGCTATCAAAGTAGAGGAGGATGAGAAGAACGAAGCCAAGAAGAAAAAGGGAGAGAAGTGAGGAGAGTGTCCTGCAGGTGGCAGCCGGGGCTCCCAGGCCCTGAAGCACAAGTTTGGGCCAGGATCCAGGCACCAGGACTCCATGTTCATATGTGGACCGCAGAAGCTTTGGTCTGAGGAGAAGCCAAAGAAAGCCATGGCCATTACCGCATGGCTCAAAAGATGTAGGGACAAGACTTCACGGGAGTGTCCATCCTGGCCTCTGTTCCTTCCACATCGTCAGTCTGGGCACTTCTCTCGGGCCACTGTCCCTCTTGCAGATATAGAGTGGCCTCAGACTCTAGTCCCCACCCGGAGAGGCTTCTGACCCACCCTTTTTGCCAGGGGCAGAGGTGTCTATGAAGGACTCAGAGGCTGGCAGTTTAGGAGGGCGGGGTTGAACAGGTTATGTGTGAAGCATGGAGGGAGGGCAGAAGGGACACTTGTGACACGAGGGACTCTCTGACATAGCTAGATGGCAGACCTAATAGCAAGGACGTTGCCCCAAGCTCGACAGGAATCTGTCCCTGGCTGCCAAAGTGGCCTCATTATCAGGAGAGTCCCTGGCCTGGCAGATGCCAAGCTCTGAAAACAAGGTGTCGGTGTGATGGGGCTGAGGCCGCTGAGCTGCTGGCACAAGGCCCAGGACCTAAAGGCTTCTGGCGTAGGGGTGGGGTCTGAAAGACGCAGCCAGCGTGGACTGATCGGAAGGCCTGGGTCTCCTCGTGGGAATCAAGAAACACTTAGGAAGCAGGGCAGGGCATTGCCTTTCCTATGGCCAGGACTCGTGTGGATCAGGGCAAGAGGCACGGTCAGCCGTCTGCCTGCCGAACACAGCGCTGTGCAGTTCCTCTTCAGCCACGTCCCCTGCCAAGATGACAATGATTCAAACGCCACTGAGGGGCTGATGCTAGAGAAGAGAGATGTGCGAGGCGCTCCCAGCATCAAAATGAGGAGCTCCAACCAGGGCCGGGGACTGAGACCCTGGGAAGACCTTGCAGGTGGGAAGCCTGCTAGAAAGGTGGCCTGAAACGGTTTGTAAATAAAGTTGGGGGCCTTCTCAGCCCCGGACATATAAAACTTCATCCTGAGATCAACTCTACTCCTGCCCCATGCTTTGCCAGGCCCTGGAGGATTCCTGTAGAAGGTGACACAATAATCTATAATAATAGGTTCCTCAGACAAGCCTGAAGTCCTCGCCCTGACCCCTGACACACACACACACACACACACACACACACACACACACACACACACAGCCCAGAGGCTGAGGAGCAGTTGCAGCCCGCACCCCCATCCCACCAAGTGGACAGACATTGAGGAGGCTAAGCTGAGCTGTCCTCCATCCTATGTCATGTTCTCAGCAGGCCTCTGATGGTTTGAACCTGGCGCTGGGACTCCCAAGAATCATCCCTCATTCCTGACCTGGTCCCAGATCATCATCCTACAAGGAGCATGCCTGGGTGGCATGAGGAAGGAGTACTGAGGGGGTGCGGAAGGGATCCCAGACGGCCCGTCATGGAAGTAGATCACTGACAAGGCAGGTGCAGTTGGCTGACCTCTACCTTCAGAGTCCAGTCTATGGGCTCCTTCTCCCCAGACAGACCAGAACTCCTCTGGGTAGCAAGGCAGTGGAAGTCCAGAGGGGCTGAGGCCACACAAGGTCACTCAGAGTAGCAGCTGACACAGCCTCATGATGCAGTGTGTCTGTACTCCCAAGTCCTTTGTGTCCCTGCGCCTCCAGGGGGGAAGCAGGACTAGAGAGTCATAGAACTCTATGGAGCTTTGGGGACAATAATCTAGAAAGTTCTGGCCACTGGCCAAAAGGAAGCCAAGACCAGGGAGAGTCCAATTTCCACTCAAGCATCACAGAAGGGACATGTCACTGTCTATATAGGGGTCTGGAAGGGAGGTTCCGGCAGCCCCAGCTTCAGCCTGGGTAATACATCCCAATTTTCCTACTGCCCCTTCACACGCGCCCTCTGCTTTCTGCAGGAGTCACCCCAAAACCTTTAGAGGCTCTACACTCTTCAGTATAAGTGCCCAGGGCCCCTCACCCACCCCATTGTGTATTCCCGCTTCCCACTAGAGCAGGCTCAGAAAGGAGGCAATGTGGGAAAAAGAAGTGTTTAATCTCTGCTCGCCCCTGCTGCTGGAGCACCACCCCCACACTCTGGAAGGCAAGGAGAGACCTGGCAGTGTCACAGAGTGCCAAGAAGGCTGAGGAATAAAAGGAAGGCCAGGAGCAAGGTCCTGGGTGGGGCTGGAAGGGCCAGGGCCTCCCCGCTAAGGCGGTCCCAGATCCACGGCTGGTAGGAGGAGACCTGCAGAAAGATGGGCGGGGCCTCGCTCTTCTTGCAGCCTGGGCCCCAGCTCATCATGCCTACCAGGTACCATGTGCCGTCTGAAGAGCAGACCAAGGGTTCACCAGTTATCTCCTGTAAGGAAGGGGGGAAATGGAAAGGGTAAGGGAGGTGAAGCCATGCCCGAGGGGGACGTGACCCCACTCAGGGAGCCAGCCCAGGATGCTTCCCACCAGATTCTTTCTATTTCCTGCCCCCCTAGTATGAACATAGCCGGTAGGTGCTCCTGACCCAATATTTCCTCCTCATAGGACACTCACGCCTCCACGCCCCACTCCCGGCCAGTCTCTTCCCCATCTTACCCAACCCACCCCCTTTTGGAGTCTCTACGCCCCTGTCCTTGGTCCTTACATAACAGAACTTTTCCCTGTTGGTGTCCGAGGCGCAGATCATCTGCTGGGTGATGATCCGCACCAGCCAGGGGATTCTGGAGAACTTGTGGTAGAAGTGTTCACATTTCCTGCTGTTCAGGATGGAGACTTCCTTCTCCTGAAGGGACCGGAACTGGGGCCACATGCCTGGGGGACAGGTTTCCCCCCCCCCCATTCAGGTTTAGGCACTGGCTATGGCCCACAGCCACCAGCTCTGTCTTGTTTGCATAGGTCTCCGTGGCTGTGGGTATTTTCCCCTCTGGCCAGCGGGTCTTGAGGTTGCCCCCATACAGAGACGCCAGAACATATAGTCCACTCTGACCTCTTGGCTCTGCTGGTCACCTTCCAGGTGCCTGCCAGCGCTCTCAGGGTGGGGGAGGGGAGCCTTTCTTTTCAATGCTGTCCCTAGAGCCTCTTTCTCACTAAACTTCCCCAGACCCCCACTCGCCCCAGCCCCAGCCCCACCCCCAGATCCAGTATTATCTTTCATCGCATCCAAAAATGTGTCTGAGCTCCTGGAGCACAGGAAGTTTCCGATCACTCCTGGAGAGGCCACAGAATGGGCTGTTTAGGGGGTAAATTGGGTCCTTGAGGATACAGTGCATTGGTGGCGCCATAAGAGGGGAGGTGGGGAGGTAGATATTTCCAGAACCCATAAGAAAAGTGATCGATCCCTTGGATGGGCATGAGAAGACATGCCTGTCCTGAGGGCCTTGCTCCTACACTGGTCCTGAGACTTCAGGGCAACAGTGGTTCCCAGAGGCCTAATTGACCATGACATGTTTGTTCACTGACAAACCCTCAAGGGGCAGACTTTTCAGAGATAAGAAACCAACAGAAACGTTCCTGGACCAGTCAGCTCTTTTTAAAAGGTACTCCAGAAATGTCTGTCCGTGGGGTGCCCCAAGTCCTCTCTCCCCATCATGCCCCTTGGGATAGGGGCATGGCTCTTACTCACCATCAACCTTGGGATATCCCCAGCCTGTCACAGTGCAGAGAGAACTGTCCTCCACCACAAATTCCAGGTCAGGCAGGCAGATGGGCCACACATATTTGCTGTATTTGAGCCCCCACTGGAGTTTGAGGAGGCCAATGTCATTGGTCCGGCCAACCCAAGACCAGTAGCGCCTGGGTTGGTACCCGCTGTTTATAATGATCTGATGTACTGGCACGTCTGAGCTGGTTCTTGTCTTCTGGTCAATCCATGGACTCCCCACCCTCACAGTATAGTTAACATGGTGGGACCTAGGGAAACAGGGTGAGTGTCTTTCATCAGCTCTTGCCCCCAACCGTGCCTCCATACCACTGTGGCCTTCTAAGAAAACCCAGGCAGGCCACCTCCTGCTTCAAGGCCCCCTGAACCTCCCTTCTATGGCAGAGTCCTGCACACACCGTGTGGCCTTCTTCATCGGGTGGAGGAGAAAAATGGAGACTCAAAGAAGAGCCATGGCCCGCTCAGGGATGTACACTTAGGGATGGTAGAGTTGGGATATGGACCCCATTCCTGCTAGTCAGACTCTGGGTTTTTAACCCTATGTTGCACCTCGGAAGATAACAGAGCCCCTACATATTGACCATGGCCTGGATCTCAAGCCACCTCCCACCGCTTGAAGTCACTTATGTCAACCTGGAGCGTGCCTTCACTGGTCAGTCCTCAAGGGAAACACAGATGCTACGCTCAGGAACTCCCAGGTCCCCAGGACACAGGCACACCTACCCTTTTGTCCCCAATTCAATTTCTGTCCATCTTCTTGTCTCTAACCCACTTGAAGGGCTCTAAGCCTCTCAGTGGAACTATAGAAACTATTGGCTGACAGAAGGAGAGAGAGAATAATGGGAAGCAAAGAGTGTGGAATGAAGACCTAGGCTCCTCCCCTATGAAGACCTCGGCTCCTCCCCTATGAAGACCTCGGCTCCTCCCCTATGAAGACCTCGGCTCCTCCCCTATGAAGACCTAGGCTCCTCCCATATGGAATGACGTGCAGGACTGAAGGGAAGGTAAAAGGGTACAGTAGGGTGGGTACGCACTGAAGGCCGAGCCCCAGGAAAGGAGCCTGTGAGACTCAACCCTTGCTCAGAGTGAGGATGAGGCTGGGCTGGCTCTGTGGGCTCCACACAAGACGCAATTGCTACTTGACCCGCCCCCTGGAAGACTGACTGTGTCCCTGGCATTCCAAATGCCTTTCCACCCACCCACCTGGGCCCCAACTCACTGGGTCAAGCAGTGGGCCACAGTCAGCACCCACTGGGAAGCAATAAGGATGCCAGCACAGATGTGTGTGCCGTTAGACTGCACACTGACCATCCACGGCCACCGCCGAGTCATGGCTTCTGGGTCCCTGAGAGTAGGGTCTGGCTCGTGGGAGTAGCCACAGACTAAAGAGGAAGAAAAAGGCTTGATGAAGGATGATGGCTCTGTCCCTGTTCCCCCGCCCTCCAGCCTCTCCAGCCACCCACCCGCACCCACCCAGTCTTTTCTCCTGGTCACTATGAAATGATGTTATTCACCTATGGACACCCCCAGCTTCATAAAAGCCCAGTGTTTTCCACCCTGTTTCCTTGTTCCGACAGCTTGGGTCCTGGAACACCCCCATGGCTAGCCTAGGGCATGACTTAGCCAGAACCTTCACAAATGCACCTGTATTTCTTCTATCTGGTTGCAGACTGCTCTCCCTACTTGACCCAATGTCGGCTTCTGTCCCCTCTCTGGGAATCCCCTCTTGTGATTTATGGAGTCAGAGATAGATGACCCAACAGTAAAACTCGGGAGATCCAGCCTTAAGCTTTATCACACACCTGTCTGCCAAAAGCTACATGTTTGTGATACCAGATGCTACCAAGTGCTGGTGAGAATTCTAGGCCATGATGTACCCTCCTGCAGAGGGGACTGCCAACTGCTGAGGGCACTTTGGAAAAAGCTTTGAAAACTGAACATGGAGGCTAGAGAGATGGCTCAGTTGTTAAGAGCGCTTGGCTGCGCTGGTTGGCGATGGGCGCATGCATGCCTTTAATCCAAACAGTCGGGAGGCAGAGGCAGGCAGATCTCTATGAAATTGAGGCCAGCCTGGTCTGCAAAGCGAGTCCAGGGCAGCCTGGGCTACTGAGAGAAACCCTGTCTCAAAAAACAAACAACAAAAAAGAGCACTAGCTACTCTGCTGAGGTGGAGGAGTTGGGCTCCCAGCATGCACATGGTGGCCTACAACCAGTTTGGGGGGGTATCTGGTGTCCTCTTCTGGCCTTCAGAGGTACCAGGCACATAAGTAGTGCACTGACATGCATATTGGCAAAACACTATATGCATAAAAATAAAATAAATTAAAGAGCCCATACCTGCCTTCCAAGTTATTTCCACTCAACTATTTTCTAAACAAATCAGTAAATTGTGAAACCAAGTAAATGGGCCCTGGCCAGAATATTCACATATTTGTTTATATGATACTCAGCTAAGAGACTGTCAGACATACCACACAGAGTACCTGGATGCCTCCTGCTAGACCTTTTGAGGCAGTTAAAGTGATGGCATTGAATGCCAGGATAATAACTATTTCTTATGTGGGTCTTAACTTCAGACCAGTTCATGTGAAAGTACATTGGCGTACTGGTTAGGTTTAATTGTCAACTTGACACGCATGGAGCCATCCCTGGTGAATTGTCGAAATCAGATTGGCCTGGGGGTAATTCAGTGGAGGAGGGGGTTGTCTTGGTTATTTTTGTTGTTTTTAATTTTAAATTTATTTGTTTATTTTGGTTTCTCTTTCTTTCTTTCTTTTTCTCTTTCTTTCTTTTTTTCCAGAGTTTCTCTCTGTAGCCCTGGCTGTCCTGGACTCGCTTTGTAGACCAGGCTGGCCTTGAACTCACGAGATCCACCTCCCTCTGCCTCCCAGAGTGCTGGGATTACAGGAGTGTGCTACCACGCCAGGCTTTGTCTTGACACTGAATTGCACAGCCCTGTGTGGAGTGGCACCATCCCTAGGCAGGTGGTCCTGGGCTGCATAAGCTAGCTAGCTAACCCTGGTCCTGTGAGCTTTCTCCATAGTTTCTGCTTCAGGTTCTTTTCCCTGGCTTTCCTCAGTGATGGCCTGTGACCTGGAAGTGTGAGCAAAATAAAGCTCCCCACTCCCAAGTTGCTTTATCACACAAACATGAAGGAAATGAAAATACCAGGTGTATCTCGAAGACACCTCAAGAAGTCTCTCCCAGACCCCTTGGTGCTGAGCTGTGAGGTCTGGCCCGGGAACCTGAGACAGGTCAGAGGTGGGCCTGCAGCTGCCAGAGAGCCATCGGGCCAGCAGCCAGCTCTGGGCACCTGAACACCACCCTCCAAGTCACCATTCCCTGCTCTGGCTTTGATTTTCTCGCCCCCTATGTATTTACCTCACCTTAGTGGAAGGCCTGTGAGCAAGGGACCCTGAAAGGCAATTGCGGCCAAGTCCCTGGCCCAACCTTCAGCACTCGACAAACGGCTGTACAGGGGAGTCCCCTTCCACCTACTCTCCTTTGGACCCTTGATATCCCTCGACCCTTCAGTCTCAGGCATCAAAAAAATCCGTATGAGCTCTCTGACCACTCCTGCCCAGTACTCACAGGGGAGCTTGGTGGGTTTCGTGCTAAGAACGCCCGCAGCACTTGTGGTCGTCGGTGGAGTCTGGCCCTGCCGGGGAAGGCGAAGCCTGTCTGAGGGACAGGTGGCTCTGGGGCCACAGGAGACTCCAGGCCCGGTCGGGACTGTGGTGGACAGCGTCCTCGGGGACTCGCCTGCAGCCAAGCAGCCTGAGGAAAGAAGGTCACGGAGGAGCCGGGTCAGAGGCTGCCAGGGTTGGGCGTGTTGGTGAGGGCGCTGGTGGGGGGGGGCGGGGGGAGGGCGTCGGGGAGGAGCTCACCTGTCGGCTGCCGAGGCAGGAGCAGCAGCAGCAGCAGCAACAGCAGGAGAAGGGTGCGGGTGTGGGTGCGAGTGCGGGTGCGGCGGGCCCCAGGCACTCGGGGACCCTGAGGGCCCTGCCCACGGACCCCTGCCCAGCACCAGGGCTCCATTGCGCCGCCGTTAGCTTCCTCCACAATGGCGCCCCCCACCGGGCGCCTCAGGACGCTCTGGCGCTCCTCCTTGCGTGGCGCCCCCTGGGTGCCGTTCGCTGGGGCGCTCCTGCAGGCTGTGTCTGCTCCCCTGGCTGGTGTCCTTTCTCAATCTTGTGGGCCCTTTCTCTGGGTCACTTTGCCTCACCTCCGCTAGTTTCTAAGCGTCGGAGGTACACCCCCAGCAGCAGCAGCAGCGGCAGCAGCAGCAGCGAGAGGAAGGCCAACCAGACCTGCCAGTCCCCCTACGCCCCTCTGCTGACACCCATTCCTCTGCCTTGAATGCTAACAGCACAGGCCATTGTCCCAGGGCACCCAGATGAAGCTAAGGCAAATGCTCGTGTAGGCCGGGCTGGTCTCAAACCCACAGCAATCCTGCCTTGGCCACCCGTGTGCTGGGATGATAGGTGTGAGCCACCAAGCCCGACCTCAATAACAGTTTTTAAAGGCTGCAACGCTTGAACCAGTGTGCTATCTAGATCCACTTACTGAGAATAAGGGAGATGTGATGTTGTCCCTTGGTCAAGCGCGAGGGCAGGTTACTGTGCTTGGGCATTTGAGGAACATGTTAATGGTTCAGCAACACAGTTAATGCATTTTTAAAAAGTAATGGAGAGGGGCTGGAGAGATGGTTCAGAGGTTAAGATGTTCTTCCAAAGGTCCTGAGTGCAGTTCTCGGCAACCACATGGTGGCTCACAACCATCTACAATGAGATCTGGTGCCCTCTTCTGGCTGGTAAGCACACATGTGGGCAGAGTGTGTGAAAATAATGAGTAAATAAATCTTAAATAAAAAAAAAAAGTAATGTAGAGTACAACTGAAGGCCTTGGTACAAGGATATTGACTGACTGACTTTTTTTTTCTCTCTTTTTCTAATAGACAAAGTGAAAGTAGGATCAAGTTGGAACAGTCTTACTTTTGTTGAGGCCTATTCTCTTGGGAGAGTAGGCAATTTAGTGCTCCGATGCTGGAAAAAAGCAAACTGCGCTGCCTTGTTTCTGACCTCCCAATAGGGCAAGGGAAGCTCCTGCTCTGAGGCGGCAGACCTAAGGTCACTGATGGAGGTAACCAGAGCAGCCCTGGAGCCCAGGATAGTCACTTCACACATCTCTAAGCAGACATCCACAACCCTAAGTCCTGCCAGAAGCGGAGAAGGATCTGGAGATTCTCAGAGGAAAGTTAGGGGTTGGCAGAGACCAGAGGCACCAGAACACAGCTGGTTGAGGCGAGTCTGTGATCTAGCCTTAGAAAGCCTCCTAGAACTTAGCCCTTACAGGAAGGGCCTCAGGAAATGTTCTCTGAGACACAGGGAAGGGGCCTTGGGAACATGGGAGCTACAGAACTGCTGGGTTCACAGAACAGGGATTTCAAGTCCCAGTCAGCATCAGGCCAGAGAAATGGACTAGTAGTTAGCAGTATGCACTGCTCGTTCAGAGGGCCTGAGTTTGATTCCCTGTAGCCACACTGGGTAGCCCACCACCACTGGGGGGAAATCTGACACTCTCTTGTGCGCACACACACACACACACACACACACACACACACACACACACACACTATTTTAAAAGAGGAAACTACAGGGAAGAACCTCCCAAGGTCACACAACACACCGTGACAGGCTGCCTGAGAAGCAGCCAGGCTTTATGAGGCGAGTGTTCTAAAGGGCTTTGGTCAAAGTCAAGAATGCAATAACTTCAGGTGGCTCGAAAGGCTCAAGGGCATCTTCATTGAACAACTGGGACCAAAACCCACAGTGGGTCTAGAACCCTTCCCCAAAATCCCTCTGTCCCGAAGTCCTGTTCAGCCTCTGGTGTCCACTTCTTGAGAGGAGGGAGAAGTCGCCCCCTAGGAGTGACTGTTCGAGAAACACAGCTCACAAGAGCCACAGGGAGCCCAAGGACACGAACAAAATGTAGCCAGTGAGGATCAGTGGGCTCAGGAGGGAAGGGACAGCCATGCTGGCAAACCTCAAGTCACCGATATGTCTCTTGATCCAATGGGTGAACTGGGAGGTACTGGTGTAGATGCTTGGGAAATGGCGGCGGCCACAGCCGAAGTTCCAGCTCACCACTCCCATCTGGATCCAGGTCGTGTTCATCTGGCAAACCAGGGAGCTGCCGGAAGTGTCCTGCACGGGAGAGGAAGGGAGGCTCCATGTAGCAGCAACAGCATCTGCTAGATTAGGTCTTTGTTATCCTCAAGAGTGAGACCTGGCTATGAACCTGCTCTGTGACACAGAAATTCTGTACTAAGGTTCAAGCTTGGGACCACACCTGGCCTCTTCATTAGTTTGCTAGCTGTCTGACTGTTAAGCCCGCCTGCAGCCCAGGTGGGCCTCTAAGGTCCAACTGTCTCGCTTACAGAGGAAATCTCAGAAGCACTGGCCACTTCCCCTGCTTGTGTGCACAGACAGGCATATGATGAAGAATAACATTTATACTGTTGTACATCAAAAGGTAACAGTAGATTGTTCCTTACAATTAATTTTTAAAAAAGATTTCTTTATTTTATGTATACTAGTGCTCCGTTTTCATGCACACCAGAGGAGGGAATCAGATTCCATTTCAGATGGTTTTGAACCACCATGTGGTTGCTGGGAATTGAACCGGGTCCTCTGGAAAAGCAGCTAGTGCTCTTAACTGCTGAGGCAACTCTTCAGCTCCCTAAAAATATTTTAATGGATTTGAGTTGTCATCCTGTGATGGAACCTTCACATAGGATGTATAGAACCCTGGGTTCTATCTCTAACATAAGAACAAGAGGGAGCAGAGTCTGTCAGTGTTCCTCTGTCACATTTGAAACTTTTATGAAGCAGGAAAGATTTCATATATATATGACCATACACAAAAGATTCCCAGGCCAGGTCTGAAGGGCACATAAGACAATTAAGGGAAATAATGATAAAGTTCTGCCTAAGGACAAGAGAGGAAACCTTCACTAGTGCACTGAAACACATTTTAAAAAGAAGCTTTCATGGAGCCGGGCGGTGGTGGTGCAAGCCTTTAATCCCAGCACTCAGAGTAACTCAGCAACAAATTTTTTTTCCCCCAATGGAAAGACAAAAATGTTACAATGGAAACAGAATTTAAATCTTTAATTAAATGTAGATGCGTAGAATGCTGTGTGTTGCAAAGGCCATATAGTATGTGGCCTAAACATCACAAGTCTTAGTTAGGGACTGCAAAACATTTTAACATCAAACGAGAGAAGGAAAATAAATTATACATTAGTATCGACGATCATTTGTCACTGAACATTAGGCTCAAATACTTGAAAGGGAATTAGGAGGGTAACTCATGTATTAGGAAGCAAAGGAGCCATTAACTTGTAAAATGAATCTGGGGGTGGGGACACAATTAACTCGTGGTTTGAGTAAGAATAGAAAACCTGTAACCAGAGAAAAATGTTCTCTCCCAGAACCTTATGACTGCTTACAACTCTATTTTGTGGGTTTAAATTCTGCCTGAGGTGAGAAATTTCTAAGAAAATGCAAATGATTTAAACTAATTCAGAAAGCGATATCGGGCCAGTGAGGTAAAGGCACTTGCAGCCAAGCCTGATGACCTGCGTTCAATCCCTGGGACCAACACGGTGGAAGGAGAGAACCAACTCCTGCAAGCTGTTCTCTGTGCCCAATAGCATCCATGCACCTTCACCCCCACACATAAAAATAAATAGTAAATGTAATTTTAAAATGTAAGGTTGAAGAGTGATGGGCAATCTCATTAATCCAATAGCTATGTGTGAAACAGTTTAAAATATTGTCTGAGAACTATCTCTCATAGAAAACATGTCTATGTCCTCGTGGCAGCTTCAATCCAACCTTCAAGGAGAAGGTAACTTCTGCTACTTCAAATGCTCCAAAACATGAACAAATTCTTTCCCAAGCGAAGCATATGTAGTTAATTTAACAAAGGGAGTGACTTCCTCTAAACAGCTTTTAAAAAAAGATTTAAAAAAAATTTTTTTTACTACTACTTTTAGTAAGTAGTATTAGTAGTCGTCTTACTTTGATTTTTCCAAGACAGGGTTTTTCTGTATAACTGCCCTGGCTGTCCTAGAACTCTGTAGACCAGGCTGGCCTTGAACTCACAGAGACCCACCTACCTCTGCCTCCTGAGTGCTGGGATTAAAGGCATGCACCACCACGCCTAACAAGATTTATTTATTTTACTTTATGTACATGAGCGTTTTGCTTGCATGTATGCCCTCGAGAGTCAGAAGGGGAGCCCAGCCTTTATGGGAGGAGGGGTAAAAAAGGGCCATACAGTTTAATCCACATACCTGGTTGTTCCCTGGGGCCAGGACCTTTCCTGGACCTGCCTCTACTGTAGAGCCCAGCAGTGTTTGCTAAATGTAAACAAATTAAACCCAAGCAGCTATTTTTTCTAGAATACTGGGAAATCTAGATAATGTTTGTTTTCTTAGGGTATATGAGCAGCTAAGTTGCCAGACTCAGTGGTGCATGTTTGTAATTCTAGCACGCAGGGAGGCAGAGGCAGGTGGATCTTTGTGAGTTCAAGGTCAGCCTGGTCTACAAATCAAATCCAGGTCGGCCAAGTCTACACAGAGAAACCCTGTCTCGAAAAAACAAAAAAAAAAAAAGAAGCAGCTAAGTTAAAGACAGAGCCTACATTGTGGGTAACCTTCCCATAATCCTTTGATGCATTCGTTTATCTTCACAGACATTCTGTGAGGTACTAAAGTTACTTTTTGGGTATATAAGCTTTTGATCTCAGAGCTACTTATCTTTTTACTTGTAAACAATGTGTTTCCATATGAAGAGCTCTGTTGTCTCCCAATAAGAGTTCTGTCTTTTAAATTCAGGAGAATCAGGACTTAAGAGAAAAAAATGGAAACCTATTATCTACAAGTGACGAGTCTGGGGTTTGGGGAGACAGCTCAGCCGTTAGGAGCACTTGCTGCTCTTGCAGAGGACCCAGGTTCCCAGTGTCTAGCTGGTGGCTCACAACCACCTGTAACACCACTTCCAGGGATCTAATGCCCTCTTCTGGGCTTTACAAGGCCCAGGCGTGCACATACGACATAGCTATATATGCAGGCAAAACACCTACACACAGAAAATAAAGTATTTTAAATAAGAAAATGATGGATGCATCTCAAAAGCAATATTAATTAGAAGCAGCAAGTAGCTAAAGCTTACAGAATGATAGTACTTTCTGCAAAACTGTCTGCAGTGCCTGACCCAGAGCTGTAGGCATGTGGCTAGTACTCAGGAGCATTAAAATGGCTTGCAGGCCAGGCAGTGGTGGCTCACGCCTTTAATCCCAGCACTCAGGAGGCAGAGGCAGGCGGATCGCTGTGAGTTGGAGGCCAACCTGGTCTACAAAGTGAGTCCAGGACAGCCAAAGCTACATAGAGAGACCCTGTCTCCCTGTCTCGAAAAAGCAAAATAATAATAATAATAATAATAATAATAATAATAATAATAATAATAATAATAATAATAAATAATAATAAAAATGGCTTGCAGAACCGGGCACAAGTGATGGGACTTTAATCCCACACCTTCAGCATGCAGAGGCAGGTAGATCAAGGCAAGTGTGCCTGGCTAAATGGTGAGTTCCAGGCCATATAGTGAGATCTGCTCTAAAAACTAAAAATAAAAAAAAAAACATAAAGAACTGTCCATGGGCAGGGACACAGAGAAAACATTTCGCCCCTGCAGTGGCTTCAGTGAGAATGGCTCACATAGGCTCATGTGAGGAAGCATGTTTTGGGGCCGGTATTGAGGTTTCAGACACCCTCCCACCATCCTCTGCTTCATGTTTGGGATTCCAGATGTGAGTGCTCAACAGTTGCTCCAAAGACAGGCCTGCTGGCCTACCCCGCCATGTTCCCCATGTGATGGTGGTGGACTATCAATCATCCTTCCTGAACCATCAGCCCCAAACAAACTTTCTTCTATAAATTGCCCTGGTCATAATGGTTTAGCACAGTCATAGATAACTAATACAACTCCTTTTTCTTCTCTTTTCTTTTTTTTAAAAATTTATTTTATTTTTATCTTATGTGCATAGTGTTATGCCTGCATGTATGTCTGTAGGTGGGTGTCAGATCTTGGAGTCACAGACAGTTGTGAGCTGCCATGTGGGTGCTGGGAATTGAACCTGGGTCCTTTGGAAGAGCAGTCAGTGCTCTTAACCACTGAGCCATCTCTCCAGCCCCCTCCTTTTTTTTTCCCCCCTCCATACAGGAAAACAGAAGCTCAGACTTTTGCACTGGGTCTCTGATGGCCACATGTAACCGAAAGTTAAGCGCCAAGAACTGAGGATGGCACATGCCTTCAATGCCAGCATTTGGAAGGCAGAGGCAGGTGGGTCTCTGTGAGTTTGAGGCCAGTCTGATCTACACAGTGAGTTCCAGGACAATGAGGGCTATGCGGTGTGACCCCGACACTCCCCTGCTCCCCAGCTCTTCTGCACATTCCACACCTGACAAGTGTCCAGGCCCCACTCTGAGCTTGTGCACAGCATGTCATCCCCAATGAATTTCTTCTGGTTATCCATCAGGAGGAACTGGTAACGATGGTTGCAGATTTCATTGTCCACTACCCTGACAGCCAAGCCCTGGAGACTGTAGGGAGTCTTTGGGGCCCCTGTAGAGAGAAAGATCTAGTTATGACCTCAGCTTTAGAACTGATTATCAACTCAGAGTCATTCACATTTGAGCACATGAGAGCCAGGGTCATCTGAGGTGTGCAGTCATAAAAGCTGCAGTTTGAAACCTGACTTTCAAAAGTGTCCCCCACTCAAAAGAAAGTTAAGTCAAGAACCAAAGATGGCACACGTCCCATAATCCCAGCACTTGGAAGGCAGAGGTGGGTGGATCTCTATGAGTTTGAGGTCAGTCTGTCTGGCCTCACTTACATAGTAAGTTCCAGGATAGCCAGGGCTATGTAGAGAGACTCTGCCTCAAAAACAAACAAAACAAAACCAAAAACCAAAAACCAACCAACCAAACAAACAAAAACAACAACAACAACAACAACAAACTTTAAACCAAAAAAGTTAAGCCAAAGTCTCCTAAGGAGCTTGAAGTAAAAGCCAGGTATGGAGTCCAACATACTATGATGCAGGCTAAGGACTTGGTGTAGGATTTAACCTGACTTTGGGGGTTGGTGAGATGGCTTGGCAAGGACCTCAAGCCTGATGGCCTGAGCTTGACCCCCTGACCTATATGATAGAAAAAGAGAACCAACTACTTCATGGTTGTCCTCTGACCTTCAAGTACAGACAGGTAGACAGACAGACAGACAGACAGACAGGTATTTTAACTCTGGAAGCTGAGGTCCTCACAGGCCACTTGTCTCTCTTATACTCAAACACTGTGTATATCTTTAAGCTCAGGAAATGCTTGCAAGTGACAGTAAATGAAGTGAATGAGTGACCCCAGGACAGTGTTCTGCAGAAACAGGGGTCTTGAGACCTCTGCTCCGGCCTCACTGACCTTTAGTCTTTTCTTGTCCCCACCCGATGACCCAGCACATGGTGCCAACAGCTGGCTTGAAATTGACGGTGGGGAGACAGATCGGCTGGATGAGGGGGGACCAGAGAACAGGGTACTTGAGCTTCAGGATGGCGATGTCATGAGACATATGGTTGATGAATTTCTCGTGAATCACAATGCTGGTGACCATGAGCGCTGAGGAGCTGTTGTCTGGAAGGTTCTGGACTCCCACCTTCACAGTGTAGTTAGCCGGGTCCTTGGATCTGCGGGCCCAGAGAAGAGTCAGATTGCCAGCAGTGAGGCCAGGGATGACTAGAGAGGTAGGGTTCTAAGCACTAGGCTGCCTAGGGTCATGTCCTCCACTCCCAGATCCCCAGATTTGCCAGGACCCCTTCCCCTACCCCACCCCCATCCCCACCCATGCCTGAAAACAAAGATCCTAGATCAAGATGCCCCAGGCTGACCTTTGTAAGCAATGTGCGGCTGTGAGAATCCATTGGTGGTGGATGAGGGAACCGCTGCAGACATACACTCCCAGAAAAAGAATGCTCACCTGCCATGGCCACTTGCCTACCTCCACCACCTTTCCATTTACCACCTTGCAAGATATGTTGGTTTGACCACAGGACCAGAACCAGGGACCTGAGGAAAGAGGTGGAGAGAGGGATGCAAAAGGGACCCCTCATCCCACAGACTATGGCAGACTGTCAAAGCATCTTTCAGCTGTGTCCCCAGCAGCCACTGCCATTTGCTCAAGCTGGGAGGGACTGAAGCTACCACCTCAAAACTCGCAACCACAGCGCCAGAGGCAGCAGGTGGCCTTATTATAAAGAAAGCCCCAGACAATGGAGACCAGACAACTTGTCTTTGCTGTGGCTAGGAGCAATCACCCCAGGGCCCATTCTTGCTTATAGTTTATACAGATGACTCAGGGCAACAGAGGAGGAGAGAGCCACTAGAAGGGTGAGATAGTCAGCCATGGATAAGTGATGTGGCCTGGTGTTCAAGACTCCTGTTGGTTGTATCTAAAAATACATAGACAGTCTCTTTAAAAAAAAAAAAAGATTATTTATTATGTATACAGCACTCTGCCTGCATGTACACATGCAGGCCAGAAGAGGGCACCAGATCTCATTATAGATGGTTATGAGCCACCATGTGGGTGCTGGGAATTGAACTCAGGACCTTTGGCAGAGCAGTCAGTACCCTTAACCTCTGAGCCATCTCTCCAGCCCCTTCATTATTTGAGACAAGGTTTCTCTATGTAGTCCTGGCTGTCAAAGAATTCACTCTGTAGACCTGGCTGGCCTTGAACTCACAAGAGATTTGCCTGCCTCTGCCTTCCAATCACTGGGATTAAAGGTGCGGACCACTCTACTGTCCAGCTATCAACTTCTTTCTTCTTCTCCTCCTCTCTCTCTCCCTCTCTCCCCCCTCCCTCTCTCTCTAACAGTGATGTTTATTGTACAACTACAGCCTGCAGCCATAGCTCATACCCAGGAGACAGAAGAGCTTGCCTACCTCTCCCTGGCCTCAAGAACAGGGAGGCAGGATAAGAGCTTGCACTGAACTGGAGATTAGATTGAGATTTTATTTAGTTTTGCACGTTAATTATTTTGTTCTATTTTTACACGTGCGGTGTTTTGCTTGTTTGCATGTCTACACATCATGGCATGGAAGTGACACCTGAGACTCTGAGGTTCCATCTGCTCCCTCCTGGAAGCCAGCATTGCCTAGACCAGCCAGGTGAGAGAAGTGTGCACTTCCGGTGCAACGCAGGGAACAAGGAATGACACTAGTCCCTGCTCTTTTTTTTTTTTTTTTTAAAGACGTGGTTTCATGTACCCCAGGCTAGCCAGCCAAAATACCCAAGGGTGGTGATATAATCCTGATCTCCTTTTATCTCCCAAGTGCTGGGATTACTGATGGGTGCCCTCATCACCAGTGAGAGTGAGGTGTTGCTTTTGTCATTAAATGGGACCAGCCTGGGTTGGTATTTAATAATAAATCTTCATGAGGTTTCCAAAAACTAATAACTGAATAGTACAAAAGAGAAGAAGGGGGTTAGTTATTCTGTAAATGAGGGTTCCAGAACAAGATTAAAGAACATGACATGGGCATGGTAATGCACACCTTTAATCCCAGCAGTTAGGAGGCAAAGGCCGGAAGACCTCTGTGATTTTAAGGCCAGCTGGGGCTACATAGCGTCACCCTGTCAAGATAGGAAGGAGGGGACACTGATGTCATCTTCTGCCCATTTCGGCTGTTGAAGGAGCTATCATATGTGGTCACCGAGCTCCTCAAACAGGTGGAAATGGACCTACTGTACACCATCACAAGCTGCCATGATATAGAGACTGTTTCCCTCAGCAGGACGTCATGCAGTGCGGAGCAGTGTCAGGACCCAATAGCGACAGCCAAGGCAGATCTGCGGGACTGTGTGGGAATGGTGGTGGTGGTTGTGGGGGGTGGCGGGGGTGGGGAGCGACAGATAACACTATAATACATTATACATACATTATATATACACTAGCAGAGACATCAACAAGGTTCTCCCTGGTTGAAATCACGGGGAGAGATATTGGGGGGGGGGTAACTGTAAGAGGAGGGGTCTAGAGTTGGAGAGATGGCTCTGTGGGTAAGGCCTGGGCGCGCAAGTTTGCATTCGCAACCAGCTGTGGCAGTAGAGCTGTGGAACCCCATGCTTGGAGACAGAGACAGGTAGATCCTAGGACCACTTCTGTCAGCCATTCTGGCCGAAACGATGAGTTCCAACGGGTCATGTAAGACCTTGTCTCAAAAATCTATGGTGGGGAAGTGACTGAGAAAAACATCTTGAGCCGGGCGTGGTGGCGACACAGGCCTTTAATCCCAGCACTCGGGAGGCAGAGGCAGGCGAATCGCTGTGAGTTCGAGGCCAGCCTGATCTACAAAGTGAGTCCAGGACAGCCAAGGCTAACAGAGAGACCCTGTCTCAAAAAAACCAAAAAAAACAAAAAAAAAAACCGATCTTGATGTCAACCTCCAACCTGCACATGCTCAAACGTGCACACACAGAGGTGGGGTCTGGTGGGGGGGGTGGTCTTTAGATCACAGAGGACACGTCCTCAAAGGAAACTAGGACCCCACCCAGCCTGTCTCTGCTCTCTGAGTTTTAAAGCGCCCACTCGCAGGCAGGCTGTAGCTGTCTTCAATTAGAGGTTTCTTCTCCCGTCCCTGACCTTCACCCCGTGTGTCAATTCTTTAGACTTTTAATTTTGAAAACTGTCAACTAAATGTACCTTTCTATGTCATTTGAAGCCCATCTCAGGCGTTTTCATGTAACAACACAAAGCTAGGGCAAAGGCCATGATGTTTGAGTTCGTTCCTACCATGTGTGCCCGGCCCCTGCTACTACATGAGAGGTAAACGGCCTGTTCCCTTGCCATAGACTCCAGTGGGCAGAGTGATTTTTACTTTCAACTACGGGCCTTCCACAGGGATCCACAAGCACTGTACAAAACCCGAAGTCTCCACTGCTCAACTCATGTCTACACATCCCATCTCCTATTGCCTTTTCCCCACCCTCACCCCAGAGAGCCACATTCCTGAACTTTCCCACACACCTTGGTGTGTCCATGGCTATCTTTTGCTGCTGCTGCTGCTGCTGCTTCTTCATGGCCACTCTGGTGGGTTTTAATGAGAATGGCCGTCATCGGCACATGTATTTGAATGCTTTTTCTGTAGTTGGTAACTGTTTGAGAAGGATTCAGAGATGTGGCCTTGTTGGAGGAGTGGGCTTTGAGGTTTCAAAAGCCCACACTAGGCCCGGACTCTGCCTGCAACTTGAGGATCAGAGGTGAGCTCTCAGCTACTGCTCCAGCGCCACGCCTGCCTGCCTATGGCCATGTGTCCCACAGTGATGGTCACAGGCTAACCCTCTGAAACTGTAAGCAAGCCTTCAAAATAAATACTTCCATATATGTATATATATGATACATAGCATATATTATATATATGTAATTTTATTTTATGTGCATTGTTGTAAGAGTGTCAGACAGTTGGTGAGCTGCCATGTGAGTGCTGGGAATTGAATCCAGGTCCTTTAGAAGAGCAGACAGTGCTCCTAACCACTGAACCGTCTCTCCAGGCCCCTAAATGCTTCGTTTCATAAATTGCCCTGGTCACAGGTGTTCCATCACAGCAATAGAACAGCAACTAAGACCTTTTCTGTTGCTGAGTCCAGTCAATCCCAACCAAGGCTGTTCAGTGTTGGTAGTCAGGAGAGGGCTTGAGATGTCTGCCCTTTCCTTCCCCATAATGCTGAAAGCTCAGAGAGTGCCATGGGGCTGTGAAAAGGGCGGCATCGTGCTTACAGTGACAACTCTGGGGGCGAGGATCGCCTTCTCCTCAGAGCTCCCCACCCTCTGTAAGATCCTTCTGTCTCAAAGAACAGCTCTTTCCAGATCTTGTGTGCAAGACGGTGACCCCAGAATTTCCTTTAAACCTTACACAGGACTCATGGGATTCAGCCTTGAGATGCTGACACCAGGTACCAGCACCAAGTGGAGCACCATGGGCTGTTTTTAAGATTTCTATTTTTAAACTCTGTGGGTTTTTGTGTGTGTGTGTGTGTGTGTGTAGATATGTGCATGTGAACGCAGGTGCAGGAGCCTCTGGAGCTAGGTTCATAGGTAGGTGTGAGCTGCCTCAGATGTGGGCGCTGGGAATCAGACTTGGGTCCCCTGGAAGAACAGTACATTCTTGTGCCATGGAGCCATCTCTCCAGCCATGATGGGTTATTTGTAGGTGCAGGGCTCTGCAGGTCAACCTTGCCCCAGGCACAATGTTACCCTTCCACCTGTAGCAGAATCCAGGGACTTACGTGGATTCCACCTCAGACTTGGCAACCCTGCTTGAAGTCCTAGAAGCTAGGCACCACCCCTTGCAAACAGGGCCCTGGCAACTCTTTCCTGGATCCAAAGGCGGCCACCAGGAAGGATGAGTATTGGCTTTGTGACGCCATTCCCCTAAGGTCAGACCTGACTCCCCGCCCCATCCCCCATCAGAGAGGCCCAACAGGGAGCTCCCGTGCGTGTGCCCACAGCTGCACACACCCTAACCCCCTTGGGTAGACGTTCACTTGCTCAGTCAGTCACTCATTCAACACCACACGAGTCCAGGAGGGAGGGGGTCACACCGTGATAGAAGAAGACAGGGCCCAAGCTGGCGTGGGAGGTGGAGTATGTTCCCCGTTCCCACTTACCGCCCCAGCTAGCTCTCTGTCAGGCACAAAATGTACAGCCAGCAAGTGACTCAAGGTAGGGCTCCCTACCACAAAAACTACCTTTCTCGGGAAGGGTATCCTCTGCCACCCAAATAGTTTCAACCCCGAAGCGTCTACTGGGAACTGTTTTTTGAGTCCTGGCTGTACCAGTCACAAACCACTAAAGCTGGACCGGTGTGGAACAGAGGCCCCATCACACAGCATTGAGGTGTCGATTGCATCATCGGGGAGCTGATGTAGAGTGAGGGACACTCAGACAGCATGGTCATTGTCACAAGCCCTGAGAGCCCCCCCCCCCAGACAAGCTCATCTATTCCATGGATGTCAGATGTTAGTCTGCCCCCCCATTTTTCACCCTTCATCTGTTTGTGGTCACCCAGAACACCGGAGCTGGCCCCACCAGGTATGGGTCCTGTGGGTCATGAATGGTCACAGTGCATACCCATCCCATCAGTCCTACCGCTGTACCCATCTCAGTACTGACAGAAGCCCTGCAGGCAGGAGGACTGCCCATGTCGACAGCAGCCTGTCAGATCCCTCCTGGTCTCTGTCCACACCCTACCTTCGACAAACGGCATATTATCGAATCTGGCAGAGGGGAGTGATGGTGGAAGAAGACCCTGAGGATCCACTGAGCCACACGCCATGGCAAGGACACGACCAGCCCTTACCGCTTCTTAGAACAAGATGGGGCGTCTCCATGGTGCGAGGATTCTAGAACTCAGGTGTTTACTCACCCTGCTGAGGCAGCCTCGAGGGCCTGCTATGGCCATGAGGGGAGGCTGTCGGACACCTCCCCGGAACGATGCTTTGCAGATCTCAGCCCTGAGCCTGTAGCCATGTCTGGTCCATTACAACAGGCCCTGTGGCCAGCTGTCAACAATGTCCCTGTTGATGTCCTCATATCTACCTTTGAACCTGAGACCTTGTTCCTTGTCGGCTCCTGATAGCACCAGGTGTATGGCTTTGTGACAGTGCCTTGGAGTTAGCCTATGGAACTCCCAATAGCGTTCACCTCAGCCACCTCTACTACTATGGGAACTGAGACAGGACTCCTTTGCAGAGTGTAGACTGCTGTACAATTGGGGAATCCCGTTTTTTCCTTAGGGACTTACTTCAGGTCCTGGGGAGGGTGGGAAGTGGGGGGCTGGCTGTCAGGCTGCCGGGGAAGCAGCAATTCGTGGGCTTGAGTCTCCATCCTTCAACAGAATTAACGGGGTCTAGGGACCCCCACCCCTTCCCCTGAGGTATCTTCTTCCCCAAGGATCTGTGTTCCTCACAGCATCCATGACTGCACCCCACTTGTGCTGCACTCTGCCACCAGTGGTGGTGAAGGCACAAAGTGACACATTTTTCACCCGCAGCTGAGGGAGATGAGCTGGTGTGACCATTGTAGAGAGCTATTTAGTGAAGCCACAACCCGAGCGTCACCCCCTAGAAACAGCATAGAGCTGTCAGGAGGACAAGACTCTTCACAGGGGGCTGTGTGGAAGCCTCCATGAAAACTGCCCACCCGCTGCCCACCCGCTGCCCACCTGCTGGCTCCCTGGCACTGAGCAGTCTAGGCTGCACAGGTGGCTCTGTGGGAAGTCCCATAAACACCCTGATAGAAAGGACTCAGAAATGGAAGTACACTTGCTGTGTGATGTTCAAAAATAAGCAAATCAAACTCTTAGGGATGTGTGGTAGGAAATGCAGGAAATGGTGACTCCTACAGTTTGATGCCATGGACACAGCCAGAAAACATAGAAAGGAGAGAGAAAGGGGAGAGAGAACGCTAAAAAAACAAAACAAAACAAACAAACAAACAAAAGAAACTCGCTGCCTCTGTGGAAAACAATACTTTCTTTTAAGAAAGATTTATGTATGTTTGCCTGAAAGAAACATACACACACACACACACACACACACACACACACACGCACCACATGTAGTCATCTCTCCAGCCCCATCTTTCAAAATACTTTCTTCTGAGAAGGAAGAGGGTATTTGATCAGTAAGACAAAGACAATAAAATAAAAACCAAGCACATTCATAATCAAGTAATGAAAATGTATAAAATTCTATTTTATGAAAAATTATTATGCACATATGGGTACTTTTGCCTGCACGTGTGTCTCTGTTCCTGGTACCCAAGGAGGCCAGAGAGGATGTCAGGTTCCCGGAGTAGGAACTATAAATGGCTGTTAGCTGCCCCGTGGGTGTGGGATTTGATAGTGATATCTGTATCTGGTGCTATTTGCTCTCTTACTTGGGAGACTTACCTGAGGGGAGACTCTGCTCTGCCTGGGACTCTCTATAGGAAGTCCAGCTGACTGCTGCAACAGCACTTCCCTAGTCAGTTTCCGCTGGGTGCGCTCTCTCTCTCTCTCTCTCTCTCTCTCTCTCTCTCTCTCTCTCTCTCTCTCTCTCTCTCTCCTCTCTCATATCTATCATTTATCTAGATGTCTGTAGGTATCGATCAGCTATCTATCTATCTATCTATCTATCTATCTATCTATCTACCTACCTATCACCCAAGCATCTGCCTATCACTTACGATTCATCCTTTTAGTTTGGCATGTTATACATTTAGTAAACTCACTCACTCAAAACCCAAAGTATGGCCATGGCAGATCATTCTCCAAACCATACAAAACAGAACTCTAAGAGGAATCAGACAAACCCTTATTTTGTGGCAAGACTCTCAGAAATCCACAGACTGTACAAGTGTAAAGTACTCAAGGCGTCGACAAGATTTGAAGAACAAGCAGGGAACAGTCAGCTGTAGCTCAAACTTTGTTCAGCCAGTGTTTTCAATGAAAATGCATGGAGCCCTCAGATTGGCCATGTCACACTCTTCACAATCAGTTTACGGGGAAAAAGAGAAAGGAAGAAAGGAAGAAAATGAGGGAGGTAGGAAGGAGGGAAGGACAGAGGGAGGGAAGGAGGGAAGGAAGGAAGGAAGGTAGCAAGCAAGCTAGCTAGCTAGACAGCTGAGTCTGGAACTCTGGCTGTCGGCACGCAAGGCATATTTCAACTGTCCCCTGACACTGTGACCACTATGCAGGTGAGGAACCCGAGACCAAGACCAGGCCCCTATTCCTATGTCCCAGTTCTAGAAACATAGCAGAAACCATGAGCCCTCAAACTAGGTAAGCCTACCTCTCATCTACTCCAGCTCCCAGAATCACCCCCAAACGACAGGGGGGGAAAAGAGAGAGAGAGAGAGAGAGAGCCAGTTCATGCTCACACAAATTTAATCTCTGCTCTTGGTCTTACATTCCAGAATGTTGCTTCTGAGTTATACTCCTCTCGTGGTGGGCACTCAAGGCCTACTCATCCACTACACCCCTCCCTGCTAGGATGCCAAAGGAGGGCCCGAGCTCTCCAGAGACCACCCCATCTCCACCCTGACTCCTGTGGCAGGACCCGAGCTCTCCAGAGACCACCCCATCTCCACCCTGACTCCTGTGGCATATGGACATACAACCTTGCTCAACCATCTACCTAGTGACGTGCAGCAGGGGCAAAGCAGGAAGAGGCAGGGTGGAGAAGTCATGGGCCCACTGGGAGCTGCAGCAGCCAGAACAGGAATAGAAGCCAGGAGGCCCTGCAGGGCCCCAACACTGCCCCGTGGCTCATTTGTTCCTTCATCCATGTGGAGTATCTGCTGAGACGAGTGTATACACCTGCACTCTGTCCTTTGATGCAGTCCTTCTCCCATGACAACACCCCAGCCAGAATCCATCTGCCATCAACTTCACAAGCCAATGGCCCCCCACGGTCCCCCTGGACAAAGACAAAGGAGTGATGGAGGCTCTGCTGGGACCTACATTGCCCACTCCCTGGGTTCTGCTTGAAGAAGTCACTTCAGCAGCTTGCTGGCTGGGGCCCCTTTGGCCTCTCAGTTGGAGACCACACCTATGAATTGCAGCCAGTAGCCGTCATAGAGGAAGAATAGTAAGAGCACAGCCAGGTACAGAGGAAAGCGGCCAAACCCCCAGGAAGCAGGGCCCCACCCCAGGACCCCCCCCCCCCCCGCAGAAAGAGAGCTGCCAGAAGCTCCCAGGCACTCACAGAGCACGAGCTATTTCCATAACTGGTGGCACAGATCAGGCTCCTCTGGATAAAATGGGTAACTTTGAGATAGAAGGACTTCTTGTGTAAAACACGGTCACACTTCTTGTTGTCCAGAATGAATACCTTGGTCTCCTGAAGCTCTGGAGTCAGTGTCCTGTTGGCTAAGGACGCGTGAAGAATAAGCTGCGAGCCTGCACTCCACTCAGCCCTGGCTCCGCCCAGTGTCCTGTACTGTCCTGCTCTGCAGGTCAGCTGAGGTCTCCCCTACCACCCCTGTGCACCTTCCTTCAAGCACTTTTTCTCTGACTTGCAGACATGACACAGCACCCCACTCCACATGCAAAGCCTTGGTTCCGGAGCCTCTTCTCTAGGAAGCTATTGCTGCTGAACCCAGAAGGCTACCAAGTCCAGGCACAGCCACTTACAGCTGTTATTTGTCTTTCCACGGCATTTGCTCCCTCAACCCCAGCTGACAGCTGCTTCTCTAAGCATTTCATGTCACCTGTCTACTCAGGGCTCAGCTCAGACCACCTGAGCTTGATCTCAGGATCCCTTGATTCATTTGTTTTTTAAACAGTCTCATACGGTCCAGGCTGGTCTCGAACTTATGTGCCTGAGGCTGGCTTTGAACTCATCACTTCCTGGCTTCGCCACTCTAATGCTGGGATTACAGGTGGCATTCATTGGCATACACTTCGACACTTTCTTTTGTCAGCCTCTGTACCACCCACCCCAATGCCCTACCCTGTGACTTCCTTTCAGGTGGGGCATGCATTCCAGCGCCAAGGGCTCAGAGTATGGCAACTGTTTCCGTTGTGTCCCAGGGTAGAGGAGGGGGACTTGATGACTCCCTAATTCTTGAGTTTCTCTAAGAGGCAGATGGTTATGCCCACCAGCCCAAGCAGTGCCAGACTGACCGCAGCGCCTGGGTGAGCTGTGACAGTGAACGCCGTATGAGGGGAGCCTAACATGCTCCAAAACGCAGCCATAGCCTCCTCAAGGCACCCCAAAAGATGAGAAGGCCCAAAGGGGCATTCCTCAACCCCATCTGACTTACCGGAGGGCTGTTGCTTACCCTGGCCCCAGCCAGTCACCCAGCATTGCGACCCAACCTCCAGGTTGAAGTCGTGGTCCAGGATGCAGATAGGCTGCACATACTTGCTGAAGGTGACAGGAGTACGAAGCCGGAGAAGGGCAATGTCACTTCTGATGAGGCGCCCGCCCCAGTACTTGGGATGTACAATGATGTCTCCCACGTGAATCTTCAAGATCCAGGAGAGGGCTGGGGCCTGGAGCTTGTGACTACCCAGAATCACTGAGTACTCCTTGTTGCTGCAGGAGATACAGAAGCCCACCTGGTAGACGTCCGTTTCCCGGAACAGCTATGCACCTTCCTCCTCCCAGGACCATTTCCTGGGAGTCCTGCCTGACATGCTCTGTCCACTCAGTCTGGATCAATCCAGCCCCGGGGTGCTCAAAGTCAAAGATACACCAGGCTTTCATTCACAGTCACGTTGAGCCAAGGTGTACGGGTGTCAGTACCCATAAATATTCTCCTGGGGTTGGGGTCTGGGTTTTCCTATTGCCCAGCTTAGGATACAGTCTCTATTGCTTAGGGTCTCACCCCACTCTGGTCCAAGGAGCTTGGGAGAGCCTAAGACTGACTGTTCCCCTGGGTTGGATGCCCCTTCCCACTTGTCCTCCATCCCACCTCCTGCATTGCTTCACAGGAGAAGCTGGACTGCCCAGGGTAGCTCTGTCTTCAGACCCTGGATACATGGGCCACACTCACCCCTGGATGCAGTGAGCTGCAGATACCACCCATGTGAGATCAATGAGGGCCCCTCCACACACATGGTCATTTTCTGAGCGAAGGCTCACTTGCCAGGGCCAGTGGTGCTTCCTCTCCGAGTTGTCTAGCCACCAGGGTGTGCCACAGACTTCACAAGAAGCATTGCAGAGAGGGCAGTGGCCACAGAGAAGAAAAGAAGAGTGACAAGGAACAAGTCACCCTTGGGGTCAAGTTGCCAAGGCTATGACGTCAGGGGCTTCTTCCCGTTTCAAAGAGAAGAGACTGAGGGGTAGAAGCTAGTGGACCCCCAAGGGTAGGGAACTAAACAAAAAATGACAGTTACAGAGATGAGAGCATGGAGAAAGAGACAGAGAGACCTCACAGCTTGAGAGTGAGAACGAGATTGACAGAGGGCCATCTATGCTGGGCCTCAAGACAATGCAGAAACAGAGCAAGAGTTTCAAGATAAGAAAAGCTTTTCTTGCACTGGGCCATGTCCATGAAGAGCTGTCCTGCTGGCTATATCTCTTTAATGAAGAAGAAGAAGAAGAAAAAAAGGCTATGAACTTCTCTATGGGAGGTCTTTACCCTAAGCAGTCTGGAGCTCTGGTCTACTAGTCAAGGCTTATGAATGAATAAATAAATAATGAATGAATGAGTGAGTGAGTGAGTTAGTTAGTTAATGAACATAGGTGTAGAGGTTCTAAATAAAGTACAATGTGCTGTGGGGTGTGGTAGCGCAAGCCTTTATTCCTAGCACTTCAGAGGCAGAGGCAAACGCTTCTGTGAGTTCAGGGTCAGCCTGACCTACACAGAGAGTTCCAGAATGGCCAGGGTTACTCTGTCTCCAATATACAAGATAATAAAAATTTTTTAAATTTTTAAAAAAAGAAAAAGAAAAAGAAAGAAAGAAGAGGAAAAAGTCTCAAAGCACATTTACAAAAAGAAAGGGTGGGCAACAGGCAAGAAAGTGGCAAAGCAAAATTACAAACATGCTTTAAAGTGTCATAACAAACTAATTATATATTAACTTTAAAAAATTAGCAAGGAGCTTGAGTGGGGCCCAGCAATTAAAAGCACTTGATGAGTCAGGCAGTGGTGGCACACACCTTAAATCCCAGCACTTGGGAGGCAGAGGCAGGCTGATCGCTATGAGTTCAAGGCCAGCCTGGTCTACAAAGCGAATACAGGATAGTCAAGGCTACACAGAGAAACCCTGTCTCGAAAAACCAATTTTAAAAAAGGCTGCTCTCCCAGAGACTAAGGTTAGGTTCTCAGCACTGATGTGTTCATTCATAATCATCTGTAACACTCGTTCCAGGGGATTCAGCACCCTTTTCCGGCACAAGGCACACACACACATACACACACACACACACACACACACACACACACACACACACAGAGAGAGAGACAAGCTCTGTTGCACATAAAATAACAAAACCAATTTTAAAAAAACTCTGTATCTAATTTTCCTTTTTTTAAAATTAATTTATTTATTTTATGTACATTGGTGTTTTGCCTGCAGGTATGTCTATGTGTAGGGTGTCAGATCCTCTGGAACAGGAATTACAGAGCCACTGTGTGGGTGCTGGGAATTGAACCCAGGTCCTCTGAAAGTTAAGTGCTCTTAACCACTGAGTCATTTCTCCAGCCCCAGAAAAAAACAATTTTATGTGTAAATTTAAAAAACAAAAACAAAAACCAAAAAAAAACACCTTTAGGGGCTGGAGGGACAGTTCAGGTGGCAAAGTGCTCGGTGTGCAAGCACAAAGACCTGAGTTCAATCCCCAGCACAAAGTAAAGCCAGGCATGGTGGTACATGTATCCTTGTGACCCCAGTGCTCGGGAGGAGGGACAGGCAAGTCGGAGATGGTCACTAGTCTCTCCTAATCGGTAATCTCCCAACCAGTGAGAGACTGTCTCCAGAAACAAAGTAGGCAGTGCAAAAGGAACAACACTCGAGTTAGACTTTTGGTCTCTGCCTACATTCATACACACACACACACACACACACACACACACACACACACAGAGAGAGAGAGAGAGAGAGAGAGAGAGAGAGAGAGAGAGAGAGAGAGAGAGAGAGAGAGAGAGAGAGAGAGAGAGAGAAAGAGAATCTTCAAACGAGACTGAATTACAGAGGGAAAACTGAAAAATTGAAAAGGAGTAAGGTTTGGACAGAAGCAAGTACATAGTAAATCAACCACATAGTCAATAGTGAACCTCAGTGGAGCCCTGACATAACCCGAGGCAGTGGAGGCCTATGAACGCAACCATGCACTCTCTGGATCTAAGGAAAAAGGCCGGAAGCCCCGGGAGGCAGGCTCTGCATAACGTCCCAGGAGGCTCCTTATGCAACTGTGGGAAAGGCTCAAAGCCTGAGTTGAATTCAAAGTGGCTCTGCATTCCCATGGACAACCCAAGGACTCTCCATCCTAAACAGCTAGGGGCAGTGTCCTGGCAGCCATGAATGCTGTTCAGGAAGTACCTCCAATAGTTGCTTCCTACTAGTCCAGAAATGCGATTTAGGCAGATACTTTGATAACACCTCCCGCCCCCCAAGTGAAACTTTCCCTGCCACGGGGACCCACAGACCCACCTGGTTGGGTGTTGTCCTCTATGTAACCTGAAAGGGGGGGGGGTAAAAAAAGGACAGACATGAGGCAAGAGCTTGTGGCAGGATGGCAGGAAAGGGGTGTTTGTTTGTTTGTTTTATTAATTAGTCCATCATTCACTCATTTACCAAATAGTCCCTAAACTCATGCTGTTCCCAGTCTCAAGTCACAGACTGGGAACAACTGTATCAGAACCTGTCAGGGAAGTCATGCTGCCAGGCTGTTCTGGACAGTTAATATGTTACACCACCAAGTGAGCTCAAGGCGGGGCCCAGGCTGGGGGGATCAGGTGAAGGGGAATCCAGAAGAGGTGGCAGTGTGGGAGACAGCCGAAAGAACACTGGAAATGTCTCAAAGAGGAGGAGAAAACCATAAAAACTGATTTTTAAAAAATTCCTGGAGTCGGGCGGTGGCAGCAGCACACGCCTTTAATCCCAGCACTCGGGAGGCAGAGGCAGGCGGACCGCTGTGAGTTCGAGGCCAGCCTGGTCTACAAAGCGAGTCCAGGACAGCCAAGGCTAACGTAGAGAGACCCTGTCTCAGGGGAGAAAAAAAAAAAAAAAAAAAAACTCCTCCAGGGAGAAACATAGTAGTATACTCCAGAGGATAAAAGCAACGTCTGCAGTGGAAGAGAAAGAGAATGTGTGGAGAGGAGCACAAAGGGCCGACCACTGAGGGCCACTGAGGCAGTCTGAAAAGCCGGCAGAGGTGTGGCCATCACAAGATGAACGGTAGTGAGATGCCCACGCGACTCTGCAGGACCCAGGCAAGCAGTGAGACGATCTGAAGGAGGCTCCAAGAACAGACATGATAAGCTTGATGCAAGACTAAGGGACATGCGCTAGTCTAGAGTGACACTGACAAAAGAGATGGCCATTGCTCACTTTACTAAATTAGACAACTAAGAAAGAAAGCCAATTTCAGGGGGGGGGGCGGATGAGGAGAGGCTGGTGTGGACACCAAAGAAGTGAGATGCTTCAGGATGGCTGCGGGTGGGAGGGGGATAGGGGTAGAGAAGAGGTCCAACGGGTGGGTGCACCTTCGGGCCATTGCTTTATGAGGTGGTGTGACACACAACGGCGGCTCAAGGCCAAGGACAGGTGGTATGATGCAACTGCAGTCCAATGCCTGGGGTAACTGAGTTCACCCAGGGAGCAGGAAAGAGAGAAGAGGCAAGAATTCAAACAGCACCTTCAGAAACATCCTTCTGTCTGAGATGAGCAGAGACTGGGTAGCCAGCTGTGGGCACAGAGGAGAGAGGGATGCTGCCTCAAACACAAGAATCGGGGTGCTGGGAGCATTCGGGAGGTGGAGACAGGAGGTCCAGGGCTTCAAGGCTATCTTCAGCTACGCAGAAAGGTTAAGGCTACCCTAGGGTTCAGAAGGAGGTTGCCCTCTTTCCCAAATAAAAGGAGGGGGAAAGGGGGTGGGGATGGGGTGGGGGAAGAGTTTGGGGGAGAAGCCACAGAAAATAAAAAAAAGGAGAGAGATATAAAAACACAAAACAACCTGGTCTACAAAGTGAGTCCAGGACAGCCAAGGCTACACAGCGAAACCCTGTCTCAAAAAACCAACAAAACAAAACAAAAAATAAGGAAATAAACAAAACTAGGAACAATAAAAGTAAAGGTCAAGTCAGGAACGGGCTGCGGATTTAGCAGGAAATAAAGAAGTCCTCGCAGGAAGCATGAAGTGATGAGTCTTGGGGAAGGCGGGCAACTAGAGGGAGCTCTGGAGAAAGGCAGTAAAGCAGACTAGGTTGAGTGAGCAGGTCGGATGTAAGCCCTGCCTCTCAGCACAGGGAGGGCCCTTCCCCCGCTCCCCCAGCGCCCACCCTGCTCAGGAGGCACAGCCCTATTGACAAAGAAGAAGCCGGTATAGGTAGTTTTACAGAGCAGTCGCGTTTGGAGAGACTCTGGGGGCTGGGGAGAAGAGTCTGAGAAGACCGCATTCAAGGGCTTGTCCTCTGCTGGTGACAGGAAGAAACCAATATTTAGAATACCATCCTTTTGAGAGGACGGAGATGCGGGATGGCACCTGGGCGTGAAGGGAGAGGCCAAGGGGCTGCTGTCTCCAGAGGTCACAGGGCAGTTGTGGCCTGAGGAACCTAAGCATGGGTAGCAGAAGAGAAGTGACAGCGGCGTGGGGATGGCGCACCAATCCTGGTGGTGGAAAGGAATAGCCATCTGAACAAGATCGGAGGGAGAGGACACAGAATGAAAGGACGACAGAGAAAGGAGGCCCCTGCCTCACCTATGTTTGGTGGCAGAGGCAGCAACAGTAGCCCCACAAAGCAGGTTAGGATCCAGCGCCTCAAGGATCCAGGCACAGCGTCCGATATAGATGACGACATAGCTAACCCTGAAGAAAGTACCTATGGGCAGCGGAGACAGCGTTAGCGTCCTGTCACGTGCCCACACCCCAGTACGTGATGGCGTCTTAGACACGGCACTGATAAGATGGCGCCGAGAGCCTAACCAAGCCTCTTCAGGGCCTTTGAGTTCTCGTACCTCGACCCAGTCCGGTCCTTAAGATGACTTAAGATCCCTTGACCCAGACTGGGTCTCAGATTACAGACCGATGTAAGCCCCCCCCCCGGGGGGGGTCTTTAAGAGTGTGGTAGCTTAAACAAAAAAGCCTACTGTGGAAGGAAACCTGGGCCGGGAATGGCACCTTGTTCTCTGGACCAGTTGCACAAGGCATTTCACAGTCACTATTGACAAGAACCAGGAAAGCACAAAAGAAGAAGGAGGAGAAGGAGAAGGAGAAGGAGAAGGAGAAGGAGAAGGAGAAGGAGAAGAAGAAGAAGAAGAAGAAGAAGAAGAAGAAGAAGAAGAAGAAGAAGAAGAAGAAGAAGAAGAAGAAGAAAACTCCAATATTGGTAGGGAAGGTGGTTTTGAGAACGTAATGGCTGAACTGGATCTAAGATCAAGTAAAGGAGGGAACAAGGTGCTGCGTGAGGAAGGGGCCCAGTTGTCCTCTTCCACAGACTAGCAATTTGAAGGAGTGTTGCCGCTGGAAAGGCATGGCTCTTTTTGCCTGGCTTTGGGCGTGAACAGGCTTTTCGCACAAAAAGAGAACAAGATGATCTTTCTGGATTTGCAGAGTCTAGCCGAGAGTGGAAGGTGAACACCAAAATTCCTGCTTCCTGGCTGGAGAGATGGCTCAGAGGTTAAAAGCACTTGTCTGCTCTTCCAAAGGTCCTGAGTTCAATTCTCAGAAACCACATGGTGGCTCCCAACCATCTATAATGAGATCTGATGCCCTCTTCTGGAGTGCAGGTGTACATGTAGGCAAAACACTAAACATAATAATAAATAATTTTTTTTTAAATCCTGCTTCCTCTGTTTGGTTCCAGGTGTCCAATAGAAGAACTCTGGGAACTCCATCACCCAATCTGTCACTTAGATTTTATTTTTATGTGTATGGGTGTTTTGTCTGTCTGTCTGTCTGTCTGTGTACCACAGTACGTGTCTGATGCTCACAGAAGCAAGTAGAAGGCATCAGATTCCCTAGGGCTGGAGTTGCCGATGGTTAGAAGCCACCATTTGGGTTCTGTGAATCAAACTCCAGCCCTAAAGAAGATTTTAACCACTGAGCCATCTCTCCAGCCCCCAGCTTGGCATGTAAATGAGGCTGAATGAGGAATCTGTGTCACTTCCATGTCAGGGCAGGCAAGAGAAGGTTGTCTTTCTGCCAGCAATTGGTTCCCAAAGGTAGGTGACCACAGCCGCTGCACCAGCAGCACCTGGGAACTTGCTAGAAACCTTTTTCCTCTAGCCCTGGCCCAGACCTCCAGGCTTGAAAACTCCCTTAGTGAGACCAGTAATGTGGATTGTATTTCTTTTTTTAGACAGGGTCCCTTTCTGTGTAGCCCTGGCTGGCTTTGAACTTGTGATAATCCTCCTGCCTCTGCCTCTCAAGTGCTGGGGTTACAGATGGGCCCCATCGCTCCTGGCAGTAGTTCCGATTTTAACAAGCCCTCAGGGTATGCCCACGCATGTGGAGAATGGGCCACGAAGCTAAGGGAAGGGCTACAGAATACGAGCAAGCTGCCTATTAACACAGAACAACTTGCTGCAGCAAACAAGGTTACATTTGTATTGTTAGATGATGAAGAACCAGTGGATTCTGGAGGGTGAAGGTAGTTTGGGTTGTTGCTGTTCTTGTTGTTGTCTTGACACAGCGTTTCATATATGCCAGGTTAGCTTCAAACTCACTTTGTAGCAAAGGAACAACTGACTATCCTTGCTGCCACCTTCCAAGCGATGGGGATATGGCCATATATCACCTCACCAGCTCAGTGTCCAGTGGCTTAAAAAAAAATATGTGTGTGTGTATATATATATATATATATATATATATATATATTCAGTGATGTATGTGTTCTTTAAGAGATGGGTCTGGCATCAGGGTGTGGTGGTCCATGCCTTTAATACCAGCACTTAGAAGGCAGAGGCAGGCAGATCTCTGTGAGTTCCAGGACATCTAGGGCTGCACAGTGATATCCTGTCTCAAACAACACACACACACACACACACACACACACACACACACACCAGTCAGTCAGGAATACCAGACCCTGTATGAAATGGAAGACGCCGGATGTAACATGGTAAATCTTTTTAAAAATCCTCCTGGCTGCTGGGCAGTGGTGGCACATGCCTTTAATCCCGGGAGGCAGAAGCAGGTGCATCGCTGTGAGTTCGAAGTTAGCCTGGTCTACAAAGTGAGTTGAGGTCAGCCAAGGCTACACAGAGAAACCCTGTCTCGAAAAAAAAAAAATCCTCCTGGCTTTGGGAGCACAACCTTTGGAAATAAAGCCAGGTGAATAGCAAAAAGAGAAATATGGTTTCTTATGCCCCGGCTTCATTCTTGCTCCCAGTTCCTGCCTCCCATGAGCTGTGAATGTGGCAAAGCTCAGCTAAAGTTCCTGCCCAGGTGCTATACCAATGTTACCCCAGACACACAGGGAGGGCTCAGGCCTGAGGAGGCCCAGCCTCATCTCTTCTGTACTCTAACAGGCACTGCATGTAGCTTCCCTAGGTGAGCAGGGGTCCAGTTCTCTAAGCCAAATATCCCAAGTGAGCAGAGCACCAGAACACACAGGACACACTCCAAACATTGATTCAGTTCACATTTGGAATATCCCTACCCGGCACTGCCTCAGCACAACTTGGGGGTGACCCTGGATGTGACCATTAAGATACCGAGGAAGAGGTTGCCAGGCTGGATTGCCTTCCCGTGAAGCCTACAAGGCAGGGGCTGTGCACTCACTGGCAGACCCCCCCACCCCCCAAGGGGTTAAGGGGAATGTCTGTCAGCCCCAGATATTTAAGTCCCAGCCTCATCCTCCTAGCAGCAGGGAGCTAGCAGTGTTTTCTCCTTCCACCCCTCCCTCCCTGTTGCCCATTCTTTCAGCTGCCACTGAGCTGTGTGACATAAACAGAGCCCGTCCAGTGCCTGACCCTCCGATGATGGTCTCTTCTCCCGGCAGATGTCCTCCAAGATGTTATGCGCCGTTATGTTCCACCTAGTAGGCCCTCTAGCAGGGGTCAGTTCACCCTCATTCCCACCAGGCAAGAGAACAAGCAGGTATGGCTGTGTCTGGGACAAGTCAGGACACTTTGCAGTCCCAGGTCTCCCTGTCCCAGTCCACCATGGCTCTCCCCAGAGCAATAGATCCTGACTGGAATTTAAAGAAAGGGCAGAGAAAGGGAAACAGGGATTGGAAAGAGGCCCGGTGGAGGTATTCAAGACCATCAGGAAGACAGGGGGCTAAGTAGGTCACAGAGTAGCTAGGGTGGCCAGGTGCAGCTCCAGAGACAGGTGTAGAACCAAGACCCCCATGAAATCCATATGGGAAGCCTGTCTTAAAATATATTTGACCCAGTTATTATATTCAGTGATATCTGTGTAGACAGAAGAAACAGACTCTTGACCACAGTTGATTCCCCAACTCCACAATCTCCACCTGGGTCCACATGTTTTCACCTTCATAGACAAGGGCGCTCCCAGAATCTCTCTGGAAAAGAGGAGAAAAAACCAACTGTAGGGAAGGGAGAGAGAGTGGGCTGTCTGCAAGGTCCTGGTAAGACTTTTTCTGGCACCCAGAGGCTCTTCCCGGGCCTGGTTTCTTTCAGTGACTGAGGTTTGACAGATGAAAAGCTCATGTGAACTGTAACATCCCCTCAGCAATGGTGCACCCTCTCTGGTGATCATGCACAAGAGACAAAGCCAGGAGCGCCCAGTACACCAGCTGTATATTGAGATTTACCTTGAGAGTCCCCAATCTACAGATACCAAACCCTTTCTGATGGACTTCTAAGCCTCATAGCTCATAACTCTGCCACTGTGAGAACCCTGGCCTCTACAGATTGTAGCCTGCAGAGCCTATGACAGCATCAGGGCCAGTGTCTAGTTAGAGTGGTTGGTCCCGGGTCTTCAAGAACATTAAATATTTTGAGCCTCCTCGTTGCGTGGAGGTACTAGAATCCTTACCGCTGCCTTAGAAGTTCTCCCTGCCCTAACCCTGTTGACTAACTCCCTCCCTTGGTCACCTGCACTGCCTTCGAGAGCGTGAGAATTGTCCGGACTTCCTGCATAAGCTCTGCATGACCTTGTCCCAACCTAAACCCAAGGCCCCACAACCAGCAGCCTCAAACACGCCTCCCTCGCTACCTCAGGCTCTGCTTAGGACCTTGATGGGACAAGCTCAAAAGACTTCAGCCCAGGAACCGTACGCCCAAGGGAGTTATTTATCTAGAAGATGCCGCTTCACACAGCTTCACCTCCCAATCCTGGCTGGGCCAGTGTAGAAACTTGACTTAGCACCCCAGGCTGCAGACAGTCCAACTTCAACCACTTGTGTAGCCACATTTGTTATCCCCTTGCTCCGAATGCATATAAAACGCTCTTCAGTATAAGACCTCTGAACCCTGTACATGACAGCGCCCCACCACAATGATACCCTGTCCTTTTCAAGAAATTCAAATGTGCATCCACTAACTACAGGCTTATGCAAAGGGAAGAAATAGGCCTAGGGACCCTAGAGGTACTCACAGAAAGATCTTCATTTTTATCTCCTTGGATTTTGTCTTCCAGAGGTTTATAACGTCTCTGCAGCAAGGCTGTGATGTGGGTTAACTAAGATAATATAAGCCGAATGCTCACATCGGCATGGTTGAGTGCCACATAAAACTCAGTGCAAAACACTGCTTGCACTATGTCCTCCTCGGATTCAAATGCTTTAGCCCCTAGGCAGCAGAGGCTAGCCCTTTTGGAAGGACCAAGCCAGGCTAACTCATGAGAAGCATGGAAGAGCCACTCCATAAGCCTTAACTAAGGTTTATGCAGGATGTAGCAGCCGGGCATGGTGGCACACACCTTCAATCCCAGTGTCAGGAGGCAGAGGCAGAAGGATCTCTGTGAGTTTGAGGCCATCCTGCTCCACAGAGTGAGTTCCAGGGCTGCACAGTGAAACCCAGTCTGAAAAGGGAATGGTGCCGGTAACTCCAGCCTTTGAGGGGCTCATAAACTGACCCAACAGGGGCTGTCCCCGGAGCCAGACCAGGACCCCTGTCCCCACCTAAGGCCTCAATGAACAGAGGCTGGAGAAGCTGAAGCCAGGCCGGGAGGGCCAGGAAGCCGCCCCTGTCACCACCATGGAAGAGGCCCGTCTAAGCCTTGGATTCAGTCAATCGCTCTCCTGAATGCCCCGCCCCTACCCACAGCAGTGGCCTTCCTGTGGGCAGGACAGCTGTGTGCCTGTAGGTTCAGAATTTCGCCCTAAGATGTCTGATGCCTGAGTCATCCACCAAAAAACTAGCTGGGTCGGACTGTCATCAGAGAAACTTTGAAGGCATATTAGATCTTAAATTAAATTAATATTAAATTAAAAGGGGACTGGAGCAGTTTCTGCTCTTAAAGACCCTGACTTAGTTCCCAGCACCCACATGGCTCACTTAAGTGGCTCACAACCACTTATAACTCCACTTCCAGGGGATCCCATCTCTCTTCTGACCTCTGTGAGCACCAAGCATGCTCAAGGTGCCTATGTACACTCACGCACATACGTGCACTCTACACACACACACACACACAGAGAGAGAGAGAGAGAGAGAGAGAGAGAGAGAGAGAGAGAGAGAGAGAGAGAAAACTCTCATACACATAAAAATATTTTTAAAACATTAAATAAAAAGCCTACCCCTGTCCCAGACAACATAACATCCTAAGAGTTTGATAATTTCCCTTTTAACCTCTGGTGGTAAACTAAGACCCATACACATAAGCACAGAAATACACAGCTTTGGTAGTCAACGTGGTGAAGTGTTGGTGCGTGTACCTACAATCCAGGCCGAGTGGTTCACTGATTACCTTCATGTAATTAGTTATGTTTTCTGTAGTCTCCACCTCCAAGCTGCCTGCATACTGCACTTGAGTCAGGGAGGACTGTTTTGCACTTTTTTTTTTTTTTTTTTTTTTTTGGTTTTGTTTGTTTTTGTTTTTCGAGACAGGGTTTCTCTATGTAGCCCTAGCTGTCCTGGAACTCACTTTGTAGACCAGGCTGGCCTCGAACTCACAGCGATCTGCCTGCCTCTGCCTCCCGAGTGCTGGGATTAACCGTACTTTTTCCTTCTGCGCCTCACACTTCCTGTGCGGAAGACGCTGGGTTGTTTGTGTGTAGTCTCCTGCAGTCTGGACTCTGAATTGCTCTCGTTCTTACTCTCCTGGCTTCTCCATCTCCCTGCAAGTCCACAGTGGGACCCAGGTCCCGGCCCTTTGTCAGCCAGACAGCAAGTGCTATATTCTCTTTGAAGACACATGGTATCTACATGCTTTTCTTTTATTAATATTTATTTGTATTTCGTGTGCATGAGTGTGTCGTCTGCATGTATCTAAGTGTACCACATATGTGCCTGGTGTCCATAGAGGCCACAAGAGAGCACCAGATCCCCTGGAACTGGAGTTATGGATGCCATGGGGTTGCTGGGAATTGAACCAGGATCCTCTGCAAGAGCAGCCAGTGCTCTTAACTGCTGAGCCGTCTCTCCAGCCCCGCCACATGGTTTCCTTCTGTGACTTTACAGATGGTTTGATGATTTTGCTAGAAACACTAATCCCTCAGTGGGGGGTTGAAAATAGTGATCTCATAATTATAGCATTTTCCTCTCACTTGTCAACTGGGACTCTTTTATCAAGAGTTTGGATAGTAAAACGTTTTGTGGGTTTTAAAGAATTACACCTACCATCCCTCTGGTGGTGGATTAGGAAACTCAGCCACAGTATTTTGCACCTCTACCCACCAAGAAATGGAATTCGTCCAGGTGTGCTGTAATGCCAGCGATCGGGAGTGAGAGGCAGTAAAACGGGATGTTTAAGGCCAGCCTGGACTATATAGTGCGTTCAAGGTTTCCAAGTGTTAAAAAGTAAGGCCTTGCCTCAAATAATAGAGTGGGTTTATTTTCCCCCGTGACCCGCTCCTGCCAACAGGAGCAAAGTTGTGCAACTCCTGAGCCAGGCCTTCAGAGTCCTTAAAGTTTTTGCCGTCGCTCATTTAGACACTGTCCTGAGAGCTGTGGTCCTGGGGAAGGAAGAGCCCCTTCTCAAGAAAACTGAGACACGCCTTTAATCCCAGCACTCAGGAGGCAGAGGCAGGTGGATCCCTGTGAGTCCGAGACAGCCAAGGCTACACAGAGAAACCTTGTCTCAACCCCTCCCCCCAAAAAAGACATAAGTGCTCAGTTAACAAACGCTGAGCCCTTGCTCTTGTTGGAAACACGGGCTTCTGCTCCCTGAGCCGGCATGTCACCGTTTGTAAGTGTGTTGTAAGCACAACTCCTTACATGCACTCTATTAGCTGACTACACTCCCAGCCCACTTTAACCGGTGCGTAAGGAACACTGCTTCAAGAAAACGCTTCTCGGTGACGTACGGCATAGCGTTCTTGCGCTTAGGAATGTTACGCCGCATTTCGTATTATTGTTGTGGTCCTTTGAAACTGGAAAAAAAAAAAAAAAAAAAAAGACCCAGCAAACCCCACAAATATGTAAGAAAAATGTGGCAGTAAACACTTGTTTAACTGAGAGCTGAAGGAAGCTGAAAAGTCATCATGCAATTCAGCTTTTTTGAGGAGCGTGCGTACCAGATGTCTCAGGTTTCCGTTGCTCTGTGTATATCCGCAGTGAAGCGTTGCGCGTGGAGATGTTGAGCCATTAAATTTGGGGTGCTATGTCACCAGCAATGGGTCCCTCAAACCCTTGCTGAAGCTTGTATTATTCCATTTTTGCCAAGCATGGTTCCTGGAAGCAGCCTTCACAGCGATGACCACAGCGGGCTGGGGAGAAGTTCAGGGTCACGGGAAGATGCACGCCCTGAGGCAGGACTGGACATTCAGAGGGGTTGAGCTACAAGCAGCTATGGCTGAAGTCTCTGCTGGATTCACCAGAGGCTCTGTCAAGTCTTAAGAAATATGAGGGGCTGGGCCTCCCACCCCATCTCTGCATATGACTGATTTTCTCAGGGCTAAGCCTGGGGAGAAGTTATCTTGGGGAGTAGGGGAGAGTTCCTAGCAGCTATGTATGCTTTTTTCTGAGAGGCCAACTGGAGGCAGGTGTAATTTCTCTGCCAATGGCCTCTAACAGGTACACTACTGCCCACCAAGGAGTGCCTGTTCCAACCTGTATACAAGACTCATTTGGTTATGATCCCAGTGGTCGTGTGTGCGTGTGCGTGTGCGTGTGTGTGTTTTGGTTGCATGGACCCATAAAGGTCAAAAGAGATCATGAAATTCCCTGGGACTGAATTTTGAAGGATGACTTTGAGCCACCATGTAGGTGCTGGGAATTAAACCTAGGTCCTTTGCAAGCAACTTAACCTCTGGAAACACTTTTAGACAAACTAAAAAGGAGAAAAACAGATTACCTGAAATACACACACACACACACACACACACACACACACACACACACACACACACCCTTACTACACAGAAAGGGTACATTGGTGAGTTCTAACAAACACTTAAGGAAAAAATAACAATTCTATACAAGTTTTTCACAATAACTAAAGAAAAAAAAGTATTTTCCAAACAATTCTATAGAACCAGAATTCCTCTGATTTTTAAAAAAGCATTTCAAGAAATCAAAACATTGAGCTATCAAGTTGACTCAGTGGGTTAAGGTACACCTAAACTAGATGCCTGACTTTGATCCCCAGAATCCACGTGGTGGAAGGAGAGAACTGACTCCTCCCAAAGTTGTCCTCTGACAATACACACACACACACACACACACACACACACACACACACACACACAGGAGCTGAAGAGATGGCTCAGTGGATAAGAGCACTGTCTGCTCTTCCAAAGGAGCAGGGTTCAGTTCTCAGCACCCACATGGCAGCTTACATGTGTCTATAAATCCAGTTCCAAGGGATCTGACACCCTCGTGTCAATACACATAAAATAAAATTATATAAAAAACAAATGTGTAGAGAGCACTCAAAAAATACAAATACAGGGCTGGAAAGATGGCCCAGTAGTTAAAAGCACTTGCTGTTGTGGCTGAGGACCCAGGTTAAGTTCCCAAGACTTACATGGTAGCTTATGTATACCATATGTAGCTCTGATTTCAGAGGATCTGATGCCCCCTTCTGACTTCCACAGGCAGCAGGCACCCACAGGCTACTCAGACATGTGCGCAGGCAAAACACTCATAAAATAAATGCAGTAATAGTTGCACATGTATACACACATATATCACAACTTACTGACCACACTAAATGAGCACAGTTTATTATCTGTTCATCATACACATAATGACAAAGCTGCTGAAAAACACTTACAACATATTAAGATGTTAGAAGCCAGGTGGTGGTGGCACTGGCACATGCCTTTAATCCCTGCACTAGGGAGGCAGAGGCAGGTAGATAGCTGTGAGTTCGAGGCCAGCCTGGTCTACAAAAGCGAGTCCAAGACATTCAAGGCTACGCAGAGAAGCCCTGTTTCAGAAAAAAAGTTAGAATATAATATCTTATGTCAGACTATAACATCTTCTTTGCCTAATCACTATATATTAAGAGGGTAGAATAATACCAAAGGAGGAAATTATCAGCTCACAGATCAATAAGCATTAAATAAATGATAGTAAAATCTACTTAGACCCACCCCTCAAAGCCTTACACACCAGTAGTTTTATTAATGGGCTCTATCATTATCTCTTTACTCTCCATGTAATAACACTGACATACAAATCCGGATCAAGTAAACACACAGCTTTGGCAACTATGTACAGTAACAGTGCTTATACTGTCATAGGGCATGCCACTCAGCCAGGAAGCCCTCCCACAGGCCTCCTATAACACAGTTCCCTACTGCTCTCAATGAAACGTTAATTATAATTATGTCATTACTCCTGTGCCCTTTTCATGGTTCTAGCTCTCAAACACGGTTCCCTGGGTTCTACCCTCTAGTCTAGTAGGACTCTTTTGCCTTTGACCTATCTCTAGAACCATGACAACTGCTTCCCAGTCCCTTGAGTGTCACCTAGGAAGAACTCCTACAGTCTGGACTTTGTGAGTTTCCCTCCAGGTTGCTCCTCTGCCTCCTCTATCTCCTACTTGTCTACAGTTGGACTTGGGTTCGATTCTTTTGTCAACAAGAGAATCCATGCTGCGCTCTGCCACTGAGAGACATAGTATCAGATGGTGGCCTCCTTTTGGAATAATGCAGCCTGTTTACCGAGAAACACTAATTCATTTGGGTTGGCAACATCTGCTGGAAAAAGTCTGATTAAGGTTTTGGAGGTGGGACTAAGGCTGTACATAGCTCAGTGGCAGAAGGAACAGTCTTTGTCTAATATGTGTAAAGCTCTGGGTTTGATCTTCAGAGAGGGGGAAGAGAGAGAGAAAGAGAGACAGACAGACAGACACAAACACAGACAGAGAGAGAGGAGAGAGAATAATAGAAGCTAGTTCATTTGAGAGGTGTTAAAGAATTTTTTTATTATCCTTGTTGTAATAGTTTAGAAAATATAAGCATAGCATGTTGTGTCTCCACCCACCAAGAAATTAAATTACCCACAAAAGGGCCTTTAATCCCACCACCACTCAGGAAGCAGGGACAGGCAGATCTCTATGAGTCCCCAGCCATCAGTGTGCCTGGTTTTCATAGTGAGCTCCAGGCTAGCCAGGGCTACAGAGTGAGATCCTATCACAAACAAGCAAACAACACAGAAACAAAAACAAAAAAAACCCAAAAAACAAAAAAATCTGGCTTTTTTTTTTTTTTTTGAGGCAAGGTAGAGCCCTCATTGACTTCCAGCTTACCAAGGATGACCTTGAATTTTTGGTTCTCCTACCTCTACTTCCTACATGCTGAGATTACAAGTGTACACCACTGCACCCAAGTTTAGGCGGTGTCAGGGATTACATGGCATAGCAGCTAGTCAAACACTCTACTGGGATACAATACACCCCCCGACCAACTGTCACTTATTTTGGTAAACAGAATATGACAGAAGCAAAGCTAAGCTGAGCAACTTCCGAAAGTAGATATTGAGAGTCCTGGCAGCATCTGCTTCCACCTGCTTGGAACACTGTCCTAAGGCCGGTTGCTGGAAGATGAGAGCCCCTTACAGGGAAACGGAGGCATCTTTCCATACCCTCGGGTAACTATTCACCACAGAGCAAGACCATTCGGGGTATCATGGCCCTGGTAGAGCTGCCACAAGGAAGTGCCACAGATCTGCACTCCCACTGGGGCAGCAAGAATTTCTCACTTCCCCTGTTCAGTTGTGAGATGCCCAGTTCAATTAGTGTCATCCACAGGAGTGGTGACTCATAACATCATACCGTCACCATGCGCACTGACCCATTCATTGCTCCTAGAAAGACAGGCTTAGGTTCCCAATAAGCTTCCGTCGAAAATATCCTCATCAACTAAACATTATATTCAACAGCCTGTGCTTGGGCATCTCTGTAATATGTGGCGTGTACTCTCTGTTAAATGGCTGAATTCATAGCCCTACTTATGATGCTCCAACGCACTCCTTTTTTTCTGCTAGACCTATCATTTCTTGCACTTAAGAACCATGGTAATTAGGTCCATCACTGCTACTAACAAATATCCAAGGGAAACAATTCAAGGTAAGGAATTTTGTTGTTGTCGTTGTTGTTATTGTTGGTTTACACTTTCTTAGGGTTCATCCTAAGATGGTGGGAACGGCAAGGTGGGGCAGCTCACGTTGTGGCAGTGTGCAGCAAACGTTGGGAACATGGGAAGGAGACAGGGAAAGACATGGTTCTCATGGACACACCCTCCGTGATGTATCTCCTCACCTCCCAACACCCCCACCATATTACGGATACATCCCTGGCCCTCATAATCTAATCTTCTCTGGAGTTGCTTCTAATAGATACACCTAGGGTTTGCTTCACCAATCTCCTAGGAATTTACTAATTCAAGTTGTCAATCAAAAGTAACCTTCCCGTGCCAAACAACATTTCAAAAATGCGGATGGGCCCAAGCAGTGGTGGCGCAAGCCTTTAATCCCAGCACTTGGGAGACAGAGGCAGGTGACTCTCTATGAGTTGGAGGCCAGCCTGGTCTACAAAGAGAGTGCCAGGACAGCTAAAACTGCATAGAAAAACCCTGTCTTGAAAAACCAAAGGAGCAGGGCGGGGGGAGAATGTGGTTGGGGCCCTTTAAAACCATAAAATCATCAGCAAAATCTACAAAAAAAAAAAAAAAGTAAGAGGAAAAATGTGGCTGTAGAGATGGAGCTAAAGAAGCGGAGAAAGGGGCTAGAGAGATGGCTCAGAGGTTAAGAGCACTGTCTGCTCTTTCAAAGGTCCTGAGTTCAATTCCCAGCAACCACGTGGTGGTTCACAACCATCTATAATGAGATGGAGGAGAAAACATCACTATATCCCGCTCTGTTTGGAGCATGGATACCAGATGACCCAAGTGTCTCCACTGCTCTGTACATCTACAGTGAAATGATGAACACAGAGGAACACTGATCTATGGAGATACTGTGTTTGAAGTGTAGTATCACAAACACATGAGATTCCTCAGGTCTGGTGAAACTCGTATGGTCCCATCTTTTGCTGGACAGAGGACACCCTCTAACTAGTTCCCGGGTCTTACCTGTGATCTCCGGAGTCCCTGGGAAGATGGAAAATATTAGGCTCCTATCAGGCATTTCTTACTCCACACATGTCTATTTCAAACCATTTCTCCAGGCAACCTGGTTTCATTTTGATGGACCACAAAATCTGGCCACTGCTCTCTTAGTTGTCCCTTACGATCCTTATAGAAACTGCATCTCTGAATGTCTTGTCACACTTTTTGTAAAGTCTTGGAAGTTCAGTAGTGCCGTCTACCACTCACCTCCTCTTAGAGACAGAGGCTGTATCCAGTCACAATGCCCTGGAGCCACAGGTCTCCCCCCGACCCCCGCCACCCCCGAAAAAAAATCCCTTCCTACCTATGACCCACATCTTGTGTGCAGTCCACCACTGGTGCCCGACTCATTAAAAATAATCCACAGATTTTTGCCAGAAAGAGTAAAAATGTCAGCATTGGTGTTTGCTATTCTGTTTCGTCAGGGTAAGTGCCTATCTTTTCCTCAAAAATGCTTGAACTACACTCCTATTCCCTCGCAAATCACAGACCTTCTTTGGAGGCTGGGATGTGTCCTCCAGCACATAAACACCTTTGCCTAATCTATAATATTTCTTTCCTTCTCCAAGGCAACCTGGAAAGGAAGATGAGGACAGAGCAATGGGCTGAGAGGAAGGAGTAGGGCGACAGAGCATCTGTAAGTACTCCTTTACCCATCCATTAATCCAGTCCTTCACCAGATGACTCCCGACCTCCTTGCTCTGGTCCAGGAGCCAGAGAACAGAAGATATAAAATGCCCCTGCCCCAGAGCAACAGAACACCAATCTATGAAGACAGAAAGAAACAGGGACGGGGCCTCCAGGGTCGGGGGAACCCAGAAGGAAGCGCATTACAAACTGACGGATGGATCTGGGATATGTGCAGTGGGGTGCTTAAGCCACCCAGAAAACTTAAATGGGACAGACAGAACGGCCTCCTCCAGGATTTAACAGTGAATAACTTCCCTAGGCAAATGGGGCCCATTTCTCTTTAAAGTACGCTATAAGCAGCCAAGTATTTCAGATGGACAAAAACTTCAGAACACATGAGATATATTTATTCAGCTCAAATCTAAAACCAGCCTTCTCCAAAACTGCATCAATACAACTTAGGCTGGTGCCGGAAGTGGCTGTGACAGAGCTGAGGAAGAGGGCACCGGACGGGGTCGTTCCTAGGATGCCGTGTAGCAAAAGTTTCATACTTTCCACTGGGGCACAGGGGAAATGCTGCCAACCACAACTAAGCCAGCTGTACACATCCTGGCCTCACACCTCTGCATGAAATGCCTCCTCTGTCTCTCTGTGGGTGATCACAGAAGTCCTCAGGATGGCAGAATCTCTGGTAAGAATTCTCAGTAACCAGTTAGTTCGAGCAGCTGTTCAGTGTTGATAACGTCTCTCCTCTGTAGGTGTTCTCCAAGACCTTCATGAGTTAGCTCACTTCACCTTGCAGACCAGAAAGTCCTTTGTCTGGAAGTGGGTCACACTCCTTAGATCCAGGCAAAGCCCAGCCCCAGTACAGTGGTAGCTGTGGCAGATGACCAAGAGCACCGGGGCAGGATGTTTTGCAAGCCCCAAACTCCCTGCCATGCTCCACTGAGGCAACAGGTCCCAAGTAGAATTTGAAGAAAGAGCTTTGTCAGAGAAAGAAGGTCAGAGGGGGAAGGCCAGCGAAGGCTCAGAAACAAGAGGAGCGCAGGCTGTGGGGATCACAGGGTCACCAGGACACCCAGATGAAGCACCAGACACATGCTTAGGATGTGGAAGCCTGAGTCCCAACACGAAGCTCCACTCAGTTCTCTAAGGATCCAGTCTTTGTAGTAACTGACTTCAGTGTAAACTCCGGGATGGCCTTCTCGACCGCAGCCAACACCCCAGCTCACGATCCCCACTTGCACCCATGTTTTATTTAATTCACAGACCATGGGTCCCCCAGAATCTCCCTAGAGAAAGAGAGAGGAGCAAATGACAGGAAAGATATGGATTCATAGCACAACAGATTCCACCCCAAGGCTCTGGAGAGAGTGACACACGCCTGCTAGGCCCTAAATTTCTTTGAAAAAAAATTTTTTTTTAACAAATAAAAATGTCTACCTAGTCAAAGAGATTAACTGAGTGTAAACCAATATGATGCCCCCTCTTTGAAACAATGAGTAAACCCCCTACCTAAGTGCATGGGATGTCACACAGAAGGGCCTGTGCCAGCCCCTCCCTGATTCTCCCCTCCCCCAGCCACTGCAGACAGCATCAGCTGTTTTCTCCTGGAGGAGTGTGCCAAGCTAGCCCGAAGGCTGTGGTGGCTCGTCCTGACATTCCACTAGCTTGAACAACGGTAAAACGGAGGATCTGGGGCCACGACCCAGACCCTAATGTCTTGAGAGTTTGAAACATCTAGGGAAAGAACAACAGAGCAGAGCGGGAAGAGACCCACGAACTGACCTGGCAGGCATCTCCTTTCTCACTGTAGGCACAGACTGTCCCTTCCTGGACTAAGGTAAATATGCTTCCTAGGCTGTCCTTGAGAATCTGATTGCATTCCTCTTGATGAATAATTCTTAGCTCAAGCTCCCGAAGCACTCTTGACTGTCTACCTGCAAAGAGATAAGTTTGGAGAGAGTAGATCTACATTACATCGGATGGCATGAGTCAGCTGGACCTCCTCTCCGTCTCAATGCAGTGCTCACACCTCAGGGATCCTGAGTGGCCCTCAGCTATTATTCAGATCTAACACTGAGGGCAACACAGCCCAACCCCACTAAGAGTAGAAGAAAGAACAGCCTAAAGGAGGGAGGGCAAAACCTTGCCAGCCTGCTAGGTAACGAACATGTGATATACTCTCGCGAGTGCTAGTGATAATGCGTAAAGCATCCTTAACTTGCTAGGATCCAGTCACAACCTCTTGGACAGGTGGTACCCCCAAAGTACCAAACTGAAATCTTCCCAGCAATAGGAGACCACAGAGCAGCGGTTCTCAACCCGCCTCAGGCTTCGACCCTTAATACTTAACAGTTCTTCATGCTGTGGTGACCCTCAACCATAAAATGATTTTCATTGCTACTTCATAACTGTCACTTTGCTATCGTTATGAATCATAAGGTAAATGTTTTCATTTTCCGATGGTCTTAGGCGGCCCCTGTGAAAGGGTCATTTGATCGCCAAAGCGGTCTCCACCAGCAGGTTGAGAACCACTGCCCTATAGACTCACTGAGTTTCCTGGCCTCATACAAGAAGCCCCCCCTAGGCTCCCAAGGTAGATACTTGTAGCTTACAGACAGACATGCCCTGACCTAAACTCCACCCTGCTCAGTATCCACCCTGGCTGGTACCTAGGTCCTCAAGTCCTGACAAACCAATAGAAATTCACCAACAGTTGCTCCCTCATAGGTTCTCTCTCTTCCCTTCCTTACCCAAGTGCTAGAAACTCTGATCCCCTGTCCCACTAGCTTGTAGACCATTCCCAGGATGCTAAGTCATCTGATCCCTGGTCTGCAGTCACTGGAGTCTTACTTCAGGCTCACCTTGTTCAACTATTCTCCCCCATCCGGTCACCCAGCACAGGGTCCCGGGTTGTATAGAGAAAGACCTTTCAGGGAGGCACACGGGCTGGATGTAGACACTGTAATTCACGGGAAAGGCCAGCAGAGCAAGGGCAATGTCGTGCACAATTGGCCCCATAACAGAGTAATCTTGGTGAACGATGATGTCTTGGATTGGAATCTTGACGGACATTGGGGACAACAGGTCAACCTCTCCCATCAACACTTCGTAATCCAGATGGCTGTAAAGAGATCTTAAAAGAGTCTACACACTTCCCCTCCCGCAGTCAAATGCTTCCCCAGCCTGACCTGTTTCCCCTCCCCTCCCGTGGCAGCCATCAGCTACCTCCCTCTGCTCAAACTGAGTTCTCTTGGGGACCCCAACCATCCTAGGCAGCCACCAGTTGGTTCTTCAAGTATCCTGTCTCATCAGTATCACTTGGGAATATACTGGAAGTCCAAATGTTCAGGTGTCTGCTGAAACTCAATTTAAAACAAAAACAACCAACCCTGGGACTGTCCTCTCTCACCCACCCACCCCCATTAGTTTTGAGATGGGCTCTCTCACTCTGTGACCCAGGCTGGCTTCTAACTCCTGGCAACCCTCGTTGCCTTAGTCTCCCAAGTCTTCGGATTTAGAGGCATGAGCCGCTGCCACCACCACAGGCTCCTTTTTTTCCCAAACAGAAAGCAAGAGGGACAGGCCATAGACCCCAGGTCCCAAAGCACTCACCCATATACACAGTGGGCTGCAGTCATCACCCACCATTTGCTGATGAGCGCACCACCGCAGATGTGCTGTCTGTAGACCTGCAGGCTCACCTGCCAGGGCCACTTCCTCTCTGCCGCAAGCTTCCCACCAACTATCCTTGCAGTTCTGTGGCCACAAGCTGGAGCAAGTTAGTGAAGGGACGGGCTGAAAATAAAGCTGTTGCTGAGCCACCAGCAGCCAGACCCTCAGCACCTGTAGAGCAAGGCTCTGGCCCTGCAAATCCCCTAAGACCCATCGGGGAGTGGGGGTTGTCCTCTCAGATCTCGAGGGTAGGTTGGGCCCACACCCCACACCCCACACCCCACACCCAAGGTCCTAAGATACTCCTCTATGTCAGAGTCCCATCCCCATGGTCCAGGGCAGTTCTCTGCGGAGGCCCATGGCCCAGAAACTTTACCTAAAGCACCTGGAATCCATGTTGGAAACGGTTTCCGTGACAGAGGCGTGGTTGAAAACTGACGGGGAGCAAATGTCATCGAATCAAGGGGCATTATGCTGCCTCCAGGCTCAGGGGCCCCCGAGGTCTCAGACATCTCTGAGAGTGGCCTCTCCTGTGGGTCATTGAGGCCATCCTCTGAGGGGAGGGGAGAAGGAGACAGCGGCCCTGGAACCATCCGGGCCTCGCCCAATCGCGTCTGAAGCAACAAGAGCCAGACCAAGAGACCCAGGGAGTCACCGCCCTGCAAGGCCATCCTGCCACAAGCAAGGCCTCGAACTCTGTGGCTGCGCCTCCTCGCGAGTGGTTACTGAGGCTGCGCACAGTTCTGGGGGAAACGGGCGCTTTCCTTTGGCTCACCGCCCACCCCCTCCCTTCCCAGCTTCACCTGACCCACAGCGGAGTTCCCTCAGCCTGATCCATGACTGACTCCCTTATAGGCAGAGTAATCGCAAAACTCCTTAGCCGAAATGTTGTACCTAAGGTTACTAACCACTGCATCAGGGTGGACACTGCTACCCTTTTTTGAAAAGGCGTAGTGGCACACGCCTTTAGTCCCAGCACTCAAGAGGCAGAGGCAGGAGCATCTCTGTGAGTTCGAGGCCAGCCTGGTCTACAGTGGGAGTCCAGGACAGCAAGGACTACAAGAGAAATCCTGTCTCGAAAAAACCAAAAAGGAAGAAAGAAAGCCAACACTCACAAGATTTTCAAAACCCATTAGCCATATCAGCGCAATGCAAATTAAAACCACAATGAGACATGAGTATCAAGCTCTCAAAAACAAACCTGTAACAACCTTGAATGCTGACATGGGCACAGAGATTAAAGGACTGCCCACATACTGTGGTGAGAATGTAAACACAGCCACTCTGGAAAGCACACCAGCGTTTTTTTTTTGTTTTTTTTTTTTTTTAAAGATTTATTTATTTATTATGTATTCAGTGTTCTGCCTGTATGTACACCTGAACTCCAAAAGAGGGGATCAGATCACATTATAGATGGTTGTGAGCCACCATGTGGGTGCTGGGAATTGAACTCATGACCTTTGGAAGAGCAGTCAGTGCTCTTAACCACTAAGTCATCTCTCCAGCCCCCTGGAACTTATTCTTTAACTACAAACAGAAACTTTAACCTGCAAAATATATTGTTCCTGTTTTGGTCTCACATTATTAAGAGTATTTTACTTGAGGTTATTTTGCACTTGGGCTACCCCTGCCTGGACATTAACAGTTCAGTTTTGTAGTGTCTCTGCTGCTGACTAACAGGCTACTAAACAGTGTGTCCTCTGTGGTTGGATGTCTCCCACAAATGTGTGACCTCTAAGAACCGTACAACTTCTAGTAGTCTGGCATTCACTTAATCTAGTGCCCTGGAAATGCCTGTGACGATCAGCATCCACTCAAAGATTAAGAGGGATTGTTGTGGGATATTCACCAGAGAAGGCTGCTCAGACATGGGGTTAAGCCAATAGAAAGTCTTTATTAGCAGGCTGATGACTACACTGGAGGTTCCCAGGGTAGCCCTGAGCCTGTCTTGGTGGGCTTTTAAGCACAAAACAAAAACAAAAACACATTTTCTGGGTTGACACACTTCAATTAACAAGAACAGCCAGGAGTGGTGGCATGCGCCTTTAATTTCAGCACTGGGGGGGGGGGGTTGTGGGGGGTGGGAGTGGGTGAGCAGGGGTGGGGGGGGGCAGGAGGCAAGCCACACAGAGAAACCTTGTCCAAAAACCAAAAAACAAACAAACAAACAAGAAATAAACAAGAACAGTTAACCAGAATCTGAACTACAAAAGCTGAAAGTCAAGGTTAGTACATTTTGAGACTTTCCCAGAACTAAACGGGCTTTGGTGGATTAGGCCTTTGTTTTCGTTTTGGCAGGTGGTGCTGTCTATGTGTTGAGTTCTACAGCCTGAATGGCACTCCCATCATGGAGTCAGTTGTGCTAAGGTCTGGGGTCCTGTTACAGGATCATATTGACATTTTTGTAACTCTTTCTCTGCCTATTTGTAAGTCATGTATCAAGTATCAATAACTTCCCAGAACAGAAAGCTTCTAGTTAATATTTCGACTTTGTAGGTCGCGCATAGTCCCAACTGCATCCTTTTCTAAAACACAGCCTTTTAGGGGCCGAGGAAATGAGGAGGGGTCATGCAAGTGTAGGGAGACCAGGTAAAACACCAGGTACTTCAATGCATGCCCACAACCTCAAAACTTCAGAGGCAGAGATGGGAGGGCCTCTCAAGCTTGTTGGCCAGCCAATCTAGCCAAATTGGTGAGCTCCAAGTTCAATGAGAGACCCTGTCCTGAAAAAATAAGATGGAGAGTAATTAAAGAAGACACCGGGGCTGGAGAGATGGCTTAGTGGTTAAAAGGACTGACTGCTCTTCCAGAGGACCTGGGTTCAAATCCTAGTACCCCTGTGGCAGCTCACAACTGTCTGTAACTTCACAATCTGATACTCTCACTCAGATACACATGCAGGCAAAACACCAATGCACATAAAAAATAAATAAATAAATAAATAAATGTCTTTTTAAAAAAAGACACCAACATTGACTTCTGGCCAGTGCATGTATGCACATGTGCATAGACACAAACACACACACACTAAATAACAAATATGGCCCTTTAAACACGTATAAATCACATGGGCATGGTGGTACATGCCTGTAATCCCAGCACTCAGGAGGCAAAGACAGGTGGATCTCTGAGTTCAAGGCCAGCCGGGACTACAGAAGGAAGTCCAGGACAGCTAGAGCTAAACAGAGAAGCTCTGTCTCAGGAGAAAAAAAAACCTTTATAAATGAAATTGTGTATGGTGACACATGCCTATAATCCCAGTTGGGTTCTGATTCTCAGAAGCTGTCCCCTTTTTATTTTTGAGACAGAGTCTTTCACTGGGCCTGGAGTTTGCCTGTTAGGCTAAGCTGGCTGCCTAAGTAGTCACAGAGGCCTGCTGGTCTCTGCCTCTCCAGCATTGAGATTACAAGCACATCCTACCATGCCTGGCTGGGGACTGAACTTAAACCATCATGTCTGCACATGCAGACAGCACGTTACAAGCTAAGCAAGCACCAAGGCCCACATGTACAGTTTAGAATCACCATGTAAGTTCCAAGAAGACTGCAGCTTGAAAAATGTAACTAAATTTGTAGGTACAACACTACTGAATCTCAAGACTAGAAAACACAGTAGCCAGGACAGAGTGGCCTTTTATTTAAGAATATGTAGGCAGATACAGAGCTGGATGGAGTCAAGAAACAGGTGCTGAAATACACTGTCAACTGGTAGTATAAATTGATATTGAAATAAATGTATTTTAATAAATCATATTGTAACAATTTAATGAACATTATAGGCATAGAAATATATACATTGATGTCTCTCTTATGCCATGAACAAAAATTAATTTTTTGATTGTAGACATAAGTGTGTGTCAATACTAAAGCCTGAAACCTTTTTCTATACAAAGAAGAGTTAAAAATCAGCAAAAATTAAAAATTAAAATAAAATCTGTATTTAAAATGAAAAAAAAAAAAACCTTGAAAAGACACTTCACAAAAGAGAATATACAAATGACCAATTGTGAGGAAGGCTCAAATATATTTAAGATAACATGGGAAGAAAAAGAAAGACCTTACTCTGGGATTTCGTGTGTGTTTCCTGCTGGCTGAGAATAAAATGTCCTCAACAATTAAAATCAAGAGTACAGAGACAATATTTGTTTTTCTTAGAGACATCTCAAACAAGAGTGTTAAACACTACAAGTGCAGCCAGATAATGGTGACACAAGCCAGGAGCAGTGGCACATGCCTTCAATGGCAGTACTTGGGAGCCAGAGGCAGGCGGATCTCTGTAAGTCTGAGGCTAGCCTGGTCTACAGAGTGAGCTCCTTCAGGACAGCCAAGGCTACACATAGAGAAACCCTGTCTTGAAAAACAAACAAAAAAGGCTAGAAGGGCACCATGCTTGTTCAAGGCCAGAGCATAGGATCTTTGAGTTCAATGTTCCCAAACTGTCCTCCAGCCAGTAGGCCCGAACAGGGTAGGGCATTTCATAAATGCCCTTAGTTTTATTTATAAAAGGAAATTCTTTAAGGGAAATAAGGAAATCTGTCATATATTTACTTGTTTTTCAAATTTCACTTTACCTTTGAACAGGGTTGCAAATTACATTCAATGAGAAATGTAACTTCACAAAAGCATAGACAGACATAGAGAGAGAACAATGATAGTTAGAACACTTAAGATCTCTCTCTCTCTCTCTCTCTCTCTCTCTCTCTCTCTCTCTCTCTCTCTCTCTCTCTCTCATGATCACCAAGCTAGCTCTAGTGTGACAGAGTCAGAGGTGAGAACCCTGACACCACAGCCAGGTCTAGCACTTCCTCCACCACTAATGGAGTCCTTGCGTGGGTCACTGTCATTTACCTGGCAGGCTCCAACCAGAATTGACTCACCTTCATTCCTGCCAGGTAGAGCCCGCCTCAGGAGTAATGTGGCCAAGGATCATGACAAGAGCAGCAGGCAGGACACTTTGAAGTCTCTCAGATGCCTGACACATTTCACTGTGGGCTCTCTCCAGGGTAAGGGATCCCAAATTGGAACTTGAAGGAAGGGCATTGGGAAGGCAAGGGAAGGCAAGGGAAGGCAAAGGAGAGACTTCAAATGAGGATGGGATATGATGAGCCATCGCCATGTCCATGAGAAGTCACAAGGTCAGAAAACACAGTAGTGAGATGAGGAAGACCGCTGGATGTAAACGGGCAGCCTGGTTCACCACTGCCACCAGCCACTTGCTGTAGAAGGCAACGTCCGTATACACTCCAGGATGTCCTTCACGACCACAGCTGATGCCCCAGCTCACGACTCCCACCTGCACCCATCTGTCATTAAATTCACAGGACATAGGGCCTCCAGAATCTCCCTGATGAAAGAGAAAGAAACACACGGCAAGGATGGAATTGGCCCCCAGTGGATTCGGTTGTTTATACTGGAAGACATACAGGGTTTCCTTAGGCACCCCAAAGGTCCAGCCAGAGCCACTTGAGATGGCATTTATATATAGTATCAGCCCTAAGAGGGTGAGGCAGGAGGATTTCAGGGAGTTCAAGCCTACCTGGCTGCATACCAAGACACTGCCTCAGAAGAGGGGGTGGGAAGCATCCTTGCCAGGCCCAAGTTTCTATTAATACACAAATACCAGAACTGGGCATATAAATACAGCCGCTGAAAAGTTAGTGGGAAAATGTTAATACCCTCTGAGGCTATCATGGTCATTTCTTGAGCCACAGTGGTGTTAAATGCTGAATTCCACTTCTGAGGGGCTAGAGACAAGACTCCGTGGTGGTTAAGGGCACTTGCTGCTTTTGCAGAGGACCTTGAATTAGTTGAGAACACCCACATGGTGACCCACAATCACCAGCGACTCCAGGTCCAGGGGATCCTAGCCCTCTTCTGGCCTCTCCAAGCACTGCATGCACATGGTGCACATAAATATATGAAAGCAAACCACTCACACACATAAAATAAAAACAAATCCTTTGTCAGGAGTGGTGGTGCACACTTTTAATCCCTACACTCAGGAGGCAGAGGCAGGTGGATCTCTGTGGGTTCAAGGCCAGGCTGGCCTACAGAGTGAATCCAGGGAAGCCAAGGCTACACAGAGAAACCCTGTCTCAAAAAAAAATTTTTTTTAAAATCCCATTAAATATCTATGTAGTAGCTACTAATTCTTACTTTTTGTTTTGTTTTGTTTTGTTTTGTTTCGAGGCAGGGTTTCTCTGTGTAGCCTTGGCTGTCCTAGACTCTCTTTGTAGACCAGGCTAACCTCGAACTCACAATGATCCGCCTGCCTCTGCCTCCCGAATGCTGGGATTAAAGGCGTGCGCCACCATGCCCAGCTTTAATTCTTACATTTAACACAACTTCCTCTGAAGCCCCTAACCTACATAGCAAGAACCTTCTGCATTATAGAGTCTGTTCATACATATTCCTCTCCCTAACCACTACAGAGATGCTAACAATCATTTCCACGAGAAACACACAGGATTCCCTCAGTATCTCTCACCACCTGTAACCTCACATGGACTGGTAATTTGACCTCAGACACTCTTGGTTGCCCCAGACCCTGCTCAGAACTCAATGGCATTTCCTACAAGCTCTAAAGACATTCATTCTGGAACTACGCATCCAAGGGAGCCATTGTCCTAAGAGGAATATCTGACCACGTTCATCCATGTTCACAATGGATAGCACTCAAGTGCCCATGCCTGCCTGGACCACTCTAGAAACTTGGCCACATTCCATATCCTGTCCTATTACTGCAAGTACTTAAAACACCAGCATTGCCCTAGTGCTAGGGAACAAACCCAGGGCTTCTTGCCCACTTGCTCTTCACCTCCCATCCCTGAAACAGAGGCAAGGTCTCGCTGCGTAACCAGACTCACCTAAAATGCATGATATAGCTCAGGCTGGCCTTTTCCTTTGATCTTCCTGCCTGGGATTACAGGCATAAGCCACACACTTGGACAACATAAGAAGTGCACTCAGGCCTCTGATCCCCTAAACATATTGCCCCCTATCTGTAAAAGTCATATCACAAGAGGACCATGAGCTCTTATCTTTGGATTTCGCCTTCCACTGCACTATGATAGATATGGTGCTTTGTTGCAGGGTTATGATACAGGCTAACTGAGTTAATACAGGTTGATGTTCCCTTTGTCGTGGTAACTGCCACATAGGGAAACTCAATGCAATGCATTAGATTACCAATCCCCAGCCTCAACATATATAAACAGGGAGCCCACATATCAACCTACACACCAAGGCTCCGTCCTTTAGAAAGGACCAACCCAGCTGGACAAGGCAGTTGTCGCCCTATAATCACGGTGCTTGGGAGATTGATGCAAGCAGATCTCTCAAGTTCAAGGCCATCCTGTGCTTACATAGAAAGGTCAGGCAAGGCCAGCTCCAGGAGCCATGGGGTGTAGAGCTCTCCTCATGAATTGTCTTGAGTAAAAGAAACGGCAAGTAACTCAGGCTTTGTCAGCTGAGACTGAAGAAGGGGCCCAGGAGTTTACCTGGCAAGAATCCTTTCCTTTTTCTTTGTAGCCACAGATCATCCCTCTCTTGACTAGATCGGTAGAAGATGATATAGCCTTCTTCAACATACCGTTACACTCGTTATAATGGATGACCTTTTGGTCCACTTCTTGGAGAATTTCTGTCGGAACTTTGGGTGCTAAGGAAGAAGACGAACAGTGTATAAATCTGCACGGTGGCAAGCAGGCATGCAGGCACCCCAGGAATCCCCCCGGACAAAGGCAGGGACATTGATATTGTCCCCATTTGACACACGAGGAAACTGAGACTCAAAATTGTCACAGGAGAGGCTTAAGTAACAGAGAATTGCACAAGTCTGAGTACCTGGGAGGCCAAGGCAAGAGGGTCTCAAGTTGTAAGGCCTGCCTGAGCTACTGAGTTCAAGGCCAATCTGGGCAATTTAGTGAGACTCTCTCAAAACACAAAATGGAAAAGACTGTGAGTATAGCTTAGTGTCTGAGCCTTCCCTGTCATGTTCAAGGCCCTGGGTATAATTCTCAGTGCTTAAAAAAGGGCAAAACTAAGACAGGAGAAGGATAATATTTCTGAAGGAGAAGCAAGGCCTTAGAGGCTGAAGAAATGGCAGCCTGTAGCGTGCATTACTGGGGTCAGTGTGATGGTGAGGAGACACCCTGTGCAGCTTTCTCTTTGTTATTTTTGGCTTGTTGGTGAGATGGGGCTCTTTCTTTAGTCCCGACTAGTCTCGAACTGCCCATGCTTCTGCATGTAACACCACATCCTGCCAATCTCCCTCACTTCCTAGGACGCAATCAAGGCTCTCAAGAGATGGAGCTCTAAAAGGATCCCATGTGATTTCTTCTTGGGGACAAGAGGTGTAGCAACAGAGGCCATGTGGCTCACCCCTAGGCACAAGGTACAAGATAGCCCAGCAGCTCATCACATCATGCACAAAAACACACCCAAGGTGCTGAAGAGATGGCTTAACAGTTAAGAGCACTTGAGAGGACCCCAAGAGGGGTGCACTTCCCTCAGCACCCACGTGGAGGCTCACAATAACTCTAGTCCCAGGGGATCTGACACTCTCTTCTGACCTCTGTGGGCACCAATTAGGAATTTGTTACAGAGACATACATGCAGGCAAAACACCCCTGCAACACAATATAAAATAAATCAAATTTGAAAATCCAGCCAGGAGAAGTTCCATTGCACCAGGCCTTTGTCCACAGGGACTCTGCACATTGTCCTACAGATCTGCAAAGGGAGATTTGGCACAGTTCCCGTTCCCAGGAGAGGTATGCCTTTTCTTGGCTGTCATTGGATATTTCTGTCGCAACGAGAGACTTCAACACCAGATCTGGGGTCTCCTAAGCTGACCATTACCTTGGCGCCTGCCACCCACCCACCTGCCCTTTTTTGTCCCATCCCCCACCCCCATCCCTTTGTATTTTGTTTCTATTCTAAGATTAAGGCTGGACTTCCTTCTGAGCGCTGCCGCTGCTGCCAGGTCTTACCATTTGGGTCTGGTAAGCCCCATCCCGTCACCCAGCAGGTGGTCCCAGCTTCCACATAAAAAGTCTCCTTAGGGATGCAGATAGGATGGATGGTAGAGGTGAAATTCACAGGGTACTGGAGCTTGAGAAGGGCGATGTCATGTTTAACAACGACAGTAGTTGAGAACTTAGGGTGGACGATGATGCTCTGGATGGGGATCACCAGACTTGTATTTTGGCGGTAGACACTCCGATCACCCATCTTGACGTTGTACTGGATTCGGCTGTGGAAGAGAAGACACGTTGCCTCGTTAGCCAGGACCCTACAGAGTTCTCTTACACCCCTTCCACTCGCTCCCCATTTCTCAACATGGCCCCAACCTCTTTTGCTACTCTCTACCACTATACTTTTTTTTTTTTAAAGATTTATGTATTTATTTTGTACACAATGTTGTGTTCACATGTAACACCTGCTCACCAGAAGAGGGCGTCAGATCTCATTATAGATGGCTGTGAGTCACCACACGGTTGCTGAGAATTGAACTCAGGACCTTGGGAAGAGCACCCAGTGCTCTTAACCTCTGAGCCACCTCTCCAGCCCCAGTTCTTTATCACTCTCTCAATTGTTTTGCATGTACCCTCCCTGAATAATTCTAGTAACAAGATGGTGAGAGCATAGCCACCCCCTTCTTTTGTATCTTGTTTTGGAACTTTGTCAGTTTGTCAGGCAGGAGGATTAGACAGCAGGGTTCCCCTCCAGAGCACTGACTTGTCCTCTATCACTCTCTTACCTGTAAATGCAATGGGCTGCAGTCAGCACCCATTGGGCATTGATGAGGGAACCTCCGCAGATGTGCATGTGTCTGATCCGAACGCTCACCTGCCAGGGCCACTTTCCCTCTTCGGCGTCCACTCCTCCCATGATTTTCAGAAAGGGTTGGCCACACACTGAGTGAAGACAATGTGAGAAGAGCTCAGAAAGATTTAGGCCCTCTCTTTATGCTAGCCTTTCCACAGAAAGCAACGCGGACAGCCAAGAAGGAGGCTGTGTCTTGTTGAACACCGTGGGCACCTCATACCCTCAAGGCTACGATGTCGTACACTCCCCCACGGCTGTCATGTCCTCCCTCAGAAGCCACAGGCAAGGTAACCAGACTCTACGCAGCAGTGGCCTGGGCTGTACCCATGTCCCACGGATTCAGGGTGTCACTACCTCCCACTCTGGACCTTGACCTAGTCCTGCCCTTGCCACAGACACCCCTTGCAAAGTTACCTAAAGTAAATACGAAACGAGAGGGCTTGGTAGGCTCCTGGTAGGTCACATTGGGCATGCGCACCCAGGGGGATGGCGATGGGTTCTCCCTTGGGCCGTCACTGTGCCCTGAAGGGAAACCGGAAGTAGAGAGCTGAGAGGCATCTGGCCGAGCCTCACAGAGCTTTGACTGAAACAGCAAGAGGCAGGCTAAGAGGCCCAGGAAGCCACCACCCGACGCCATGCCACCACATAGGCCACCGCTCCTCTCCCGGTAAGATGGCACCCGCTCCCAGGCTCGCGTGGCCACCCTTGGTTCTGTCAGGAGAAACGGGCTCTCTAAGGACTACAGGAGGCGCCATCGAGTCAGAGACAGCAACAGTGGGGCATGTTCCTGGGTGGGAAATGCGTCCTTGCTTTCACTCAGCTCTTCTCCCCACCATGTGCACACGCATAGCCCTGACTGGGACAGGGGAGACAAACGTCCTTGATGGAGATTTCCCACTTCCGGACCCACTCTTCCCGTGGAGCCTGGCATGGAACTGGTAAGGACTGGACTCTGAAAATGAAAAGGGGATCCCTTGGCTCTCCAAAAAGCTACTTCAAAACGAGATTCATTCACTACACCTAGACTTGTAAGCTATTCTTCTATCTCAGTTATGAGACAGGTTGAAACAAAATTAGCAATGTCCAGGCCTGGAGAGATGGCTCAATATTTAAAAGCACTCGACACTCTGGCAGAGGACTGGGGTTCAATTTCCACCACTAACGTGAAGGCTCGCACCATTCTTACCTCCAGTTCCAGGCGATCCAATACCCTCCTCTGGCCTCTGTGGGTACCAGGCAGGCAAATACACACATACATACAGGCAAAACACTCAGACACATGAAATAAAAATAAATATATGGCCGGGCGTGGTGGCACTCCTTTAATCCCAGCACTCAGGAGGCAGAGGCAAGTGGATCATTGTGAGTTTGAGGCCAGCCTGGCCTACAAAGTGATTCTAGGACAACCAAGGCTACACAGAGAAACTCTGTCTTGAAAAGAAAAAAAAAAAAAAAAGGAATAAATATATGTTCTTAAGTTAGCCACCAAAGCTACCTGCAAGTTCATCTGTCCTTACTACTCTATATCCCTGAGGTCTCTGTGGTGACTCATAATTTTCTCTTTGTTGCCCGGATGCTCACTGAGCCTCTGCCTCTGAGCAGCAGCATTGCTGTTGACGTGGGAGAATGGAGGGACCATAACAGCAGCCTGTGCTTCTCACAGTTCCTGACGGAAGGAAGAGAGCCATTGCATTTTTTCAAGGATGATGGCCCTCCACTCTCCTCATCAATTTATCTTTCAACGTATCGCTCTGGTGGTTTGAATAGGAATGACCCCTATAGCCTCATGTGTGTGAATGCTTGGCCCACAGGGGGTGGCACAATTAGGAGGTAGTGTGTCATTTTGGGGGTGGCCTTTGAGATCTCATATGCTCAAGCTATGCCCAGTGTGGATTACAGTCGCTTTTGCTGCCTACCCATGAAGGTATAGAATTCTCAGCATCTTCTCCAGCACCACATCTGCCTGCACGCCAGTTACAGTACAGGAATTGCCACACAAGCCACATGAGAACCGATCTCAGTGAGATATTGATGGTTTGCTGAACACCTTTTCCAAACCGATCACGGTCAGGGCGACAGAAAGGACTCGGGAGTCTAACTGTGACATCAGCCTGCTTTCAGGGCAGTCCTCTCAGACAGAAACCAAATGCAGAAGACACGGGGAGGGCAGCAAGACATTCTGGCTAACTGTACAAAGCAATATTACATTTTTGGCTAGCTAGACGTAAGTAGTAGCAGCTAACCTTTAAGCTGATTGTCCCAAGTGAGGTAGCGAGGTGGTGGTTAGGGTCTTTCAGAGGACATCCACAGTGTAACCAAGGGTGCAGATAACAAGAGTGCAGCCAGAGGGTGGCCAAGTGTGTAGATAGCAAAGATGAATTATGTGTGACATTGAACCATCTAGTGTAGGCTAACTTGACCCTCCAGTGGGGAATTTCAGTGTCAGCTATGAATAACTGCTTCTAGGAAACAGAGATATAAAGTTAAAAAAAAAAAAAAAAAAGAACGTAATTTCACTTTATAAACAAAATAGAAGGTGAATACAGAAATGGCTGCAGCTATGTCAAGGAACAGGCCTCAACACCACCATGTTTCCTGCCATGATGATAATGAACTAAACCTCTGAAACTGTAAGCATGCCTTTAATCCCAGCACTTGGGAGGCAGAAGCAGGCAGATTGATTGTGAGCTTGAGGCCAGCCTGGTCTACAAAGCCAGTCCAGGACAGCCAAGGCTACACAGAGAAACCCTGTCTCCAAAAAAAAAAAAAAAAAAAAAAAAAAAAAAAAAAAAAAAAACCAACAACAAACAAACAAAAAGAGTTGCCATGGTCATGGCATCTCTTCACAGCAATAGAAACCCTGACTAAGATACTTGGGAAAGAGGCACATTCCTTAATATATTCTTTGGTCATAAGAGGAGTGGGCAAGCATGTCATACATTCCAATAATTGCACCCCTACCTACCAAAAATCCTATGCATTCAAATTTTAATCCTTTTAAAACAGCATCTCAGCTGGGCCTGGTGGCACATACCTTTAATCCCAGCACTTAGGAGGCAGAGGCAGGCAGATCGCTGTGAGTTCAAGACCAGCCTGGTCTACGAAGAGAGTCCAAGACAACCAGAGCTGTTACACAGAGAAATCTTGTCTCAGAAAAAACAAACAAACAACAACAACAAAGAACAAAAAACCAAAATGGACAAACAACAAAAAACCCCAGTGTCGAGCCGGGTGTGGTGGCGCACGCCTTTAATCCCAGCACTCGGGAGGCAGAGGCAGGTGGATCGCTGTGAGTTCAAGGCCAGCCTGATCTACAAAGTGAGTCCAGGATGGCCAAGGCTACACAGAGAAATCCTGTCTCGAAAAACAAAAAAACAAAAAAACAAAACAAAACAAAAAAAAAAACAAAAAAACAAACAAACAAAAAAAACAGTGTCTCATATCCAGAGAAGCCTCTCTTTATAGCTAAAAAACAACCTAGCACTTCAAATCCTCCATCTCCACCTCCCAAGTTCTGGGACTGTGGGGCAAAGGTACCACAACACCAAGCTTATGCAGGGAATTTTTGTTTTCTGTTTTTTTGTTTTTTTTAACACAAGATGGAGATGGCATACACATTTAATCCCAGCACACAGGAGACAGAGTCCGTGGATCTGTGAGTCCGATGACAGCCTGGTCTACAGAGTGAGTCCAGGACAGCCAGGACTACACAGAGAACCCCTGTCTTGAAAACCCAAAAACAAACAAACAAACAACAACAGAAAAAAACAAGGTTCCCAACATGCTGGGCAAGTACTCTTACCAACTGAGCTAAACCCCATCCCAGCAAAGAACTTCTGACATTTTGTGGGAAGCATCATGTGTTACCCCCAGCTGTTTGAACCAACAAGCTGAGCTTCTGGTAGGCATGCTCCCAACCTGGGCTCAAGCATAGCTCCCCAATAGTACTGAAAGCCCATGGGAATTCCCTTTCTAAGGAAGCTTTTTCCTCCTGCCTCACACTGTGCACCTGTCCTAGAACGTGCTGGGATGTGACTGCGGCCGTTAGACCCGAGACCGTGAAGGCGGATTGAAATGGTACAGGGTACAGAATTGTCAAGTCTTCTTCAACTAAAGCTCTGACATCTCCAAGCTAAAAACAAACAAACAAACAAACAAAAAAAAAAAAAAAAAAGGCAAGACCTGTCACAGGAATCAGTGAGGCCAACTGCTTTGATTGGCAAGAGAATTTCGATGTGGCTAACAGGTTGGGATATCACACATCTGTCCAAACGTGCCTCATTTAAATCATCTTCACTTTCCCCTCAATTAGTGCCTTAAATTTCATGTAAGAAACTCATCAAGCTCTAGTTTGTGATGAAACTGAAGCAGGCTGGCCTCAAACTCACAGTGCTCCTCCTGCCTCTGCCTCCCCAAGTACTGGGGTTAAAGGCCTGGACCACCTCACCAAGGCTCCTTCATAACCTTTTAATCATAAGGTTAAACCTCACAGAGCCTCTTAATCCAAGAGATTAAGATTAGAGAGTGCCCAGCAGTCAAATGGCTGAGAGGATGAGGGTACTGGCTATGCAAGCCCCACCACCTGAAGTGAACCCCCAGAACCCACTCTCGAAAGAGACACTCACTCCAAAGAGTTTCCTTCTGAGCTTCACACATACTCCTGTACATACAGACACACATGCACACACACACACTCACAGACACATGCATACACACACAGACACACACACTCACAGACACATGCATACACACACAGACACACACACTCACAGACACATGCATGCACACACATACACACACTCACAGACACATGCGTGCACACACACAGACACACACTCACAGACACATGCATGCACACACATACACACACTCACAGACACATGCATGCACACACATACATACACTCACAGACACATGCATGCACACACACAGACACACTCTCACAGACACATGCATGCACACACAGACACACACATTTATGCACACACACACTCATGCTCACACACAGACACACACACACAAGTACCCAAGAACAACGAGGGGTTTACAAAAGTGTGGGTTAGCCACCTCCCTGAGGCACAGAGAGAAAGCCAGTAACTTACAATGGAACAGACACCAAGAAAAACTCAACAGCTCTCCACCCACCAATATAGGCAAGCAATAATAACACTATAAGAATTTGAAACCTGTACTTATGAGAGTAACCATGGCAACCACAAACTCTCATTTGATTATCCCAGTGCTTCCCGCCACAAAAAAGGCATTCTCAAAGCTAAGAACGCAGCTCAGTGGTGAAGCACTTGCCTACCCTGGGTGCATAGAGGAGGGAGGGAAGGAGGAAGAAAGGGGAGAAAGAAAAAGCTAATTGACTGGAGGTGCTTAGTGTTCATCTCACACATACAAAACAAGGAAGAGGAGGAGGAGGAGGAGGAGGACAAGGAGGAGGAATGAAGAACCATATCTCAAGCATAGTGGCATATGCCTTTGATCCCAGCACTTGGGAGGCAAGAGACTGGCAGATCTCTGTGACTTTGAGGCCACAGAAACAAAAACAACAACAACAAAAACCTTTTTAAAAAAAAAATGGGGCATAATGGAGGGAAGAAAGGCAAAATATCATGTTTTCTCTTTTAGGCTGAATCTTGATTTAAACAGCTATACACAGCGGCATGAAAGTGGAGGAGTGACATGAGCGCAAGGTAGGAAGAAGGGATGGAGGACGGCAGTGTGGGGATGAGAACAAAGCACAGTGATACAGGTGCATGAAAACATAGTCAATGCAATCAATTCCTCTTCATGCTAACTGAAACTATTTTTAAAAGAAATACAATGCTTAGTCAAGTGTGGTGGCACACTCCTTTAATCCCAGCACTTGGGGAGGCAGAAGCAGGTGGATCGTTGTGAGTTCAAGATCCAACCTGGCCTACAATGCAAGTCCAGGATAGCTAAGGCTATACAGAAAAACCTGTCTCAAAACACACACACACACACACACACACACACACACACACACACACACGCACGGGGGAAAAAAAAGAAAAGAAAGAAAGAAAAGAAAAAAAACTTTTCTTTTTAGTTTAGTTTTAAAGACAGTCTCAGTATGTAGCTCTGGCTGTCCTGGAACTCTCTTGAGTACACCAGGCTGGCCTTGAACTCACGGAGACCCACCTACCTCTGCCTCCCAAGTACTGGGACTAAAGATGAGACCTCCATGGCTAGCACAATGTCGTCTCGAAATTAGAGTCGCTGGTAGAGTGAGTTCTGCTCCTGGCACACCAGCAGGACACCTCTCCATCTGTGAGATGTGCCCATCATTGCCCAGTACTCACCTAAGTGAGCTGCAGTGGCCTAACCCTGGACACTCAGAGCCTAGACTCAGAAGAATCACCCTGGCACACGAGCACACGGGGCACCCTATTCCCAGTGAAATACAGGCACTCAGGGACACTGTGTGCTCCTTTGGTGGACAGGCTAGACTAGAATCTTGCCTGACGGTGAGTCTGTACCCCAAAGTAGTGGACTCCCCATGCACCCACTGAACATATAAATAAGCCCCACACCTTTGCTCCTCTGAAAGCTGTACTGCGCCATCACAAACTCCTACAGTCTAAACTCTGCGAGCATTACTGATGTGAATTATAGCTGAAGATGCAGAGCCTATACTTCCACACTGTCTAGACTCAAAGCTGATGCATGCTGCCCAGAGGACTGGTATCCAGGATCCATCCACAGTGAAAGGCTTTTCCCTGCGAAACTTGATACAGAAAGCTGAAGAGCGGGCTGTCCCACTGGACGTGCAACATCAGTGTAGGGACACAGAATGAGACATCAAGTTAGCACGCCACCAAGGGAACACCAAGTCCCCAGTAACTAATTCCAGCAAAAAAGAAATTTATGAATTAACCTCAGTAGGAGTTCAAAATAATTATCTTCAAGAAATTCAGCAAAGTGTACAAAATGCATATGGATAATTCAATGCCATCAGGCAAACAATGTATTTAATTGGAGTGAGCTAAGTGACAGATATCATGAAAATAAACCAAGTAGAAATACTGAAACTGAGGAATTCAACAAATTAAATAACCACAAACACACAGAGAGATCCAAGATTTTTTGCCATAGATGGGGTCAAGCAGAAGAAAACAATGTCTGAACATGAAGAAAGGTCCTTTGACATAACCCATAGGGACTCTGGGTATGGTAGCACACGCCTTTAATCCCAGCACTCAGGGAGGCAGAGGCAGGCAGATTTCTGTTAGTTTGAGGCCAGCCTGGTCTACAGAGTGAGTCTAGGACAGCCAGGGCTATTACACAAGATGGTGACACCAACCATGCACTGTGTCTGATTGGCAGGACTGAGCCTAGGGACTGATCTGGGAGCTGCAGACCACACGAGCTGGCGTGCCCTGGGTGAGAGGAGTCCACACTGTGTAGAGCACAGGCAAACAGATGGAACGAGAAATGATCATCCTGAGTGAGATAACCGAGACCCAGAAAGACACACATGGTATATACTCACTTATAACTGAATATTAACCCAACATAAATGAGTCTTAACTCTGGGGAGGATCAGGACAGATGCTGGGACTCACAGCTGGACTCCAGGTGAGAGTAGTATGGAAGAATGCGGGATAGAAGGACCCAGAGGGTCCAGGAGCCCCACAAGGAGACCATCAAGGCTGGTGGATCTGGACCCAGGGGGGCTGCAGAGACTGCTGTACCAACCAAAGACAATGTGTACAGTAAGCCTAGACCCCCTGTTCAGATCTAGCCAATGGAAAGCTAATTCTCCACAGCTGCGGGGAGAGTGGGAACTGTCTCTGACATGAACTCTGGTGCCCCCAATTTGATCACTTCCCCTTGGTGAAGAGGCCCAGCACCACTCAGAGGAAGGGGAAGCAGGCTATCAGGATGAGACCTGATAGGCTGTGGTCTTACGATGATGGGGGAGGAGGTCCCTTTCTGTCAGAGGTCTAGGGGAGGGGAATAGGGCAAAAGAGGGTGGTGGTGGTAGTGGGGAAACAGGAAGATACAAGTGAAGGGATAACAATCAGGATATAATCTGAATAAATTATTTTTTTAATCTTTCAAAAAAACCAATTGGGCAAAGTATGCACATTATGGGGATTGAGAGGATGAGGAAAGAAACAGCAGTTATTTAATAATATAATAGCTGAAAACTCCCCAGATCCTGGCAGGGATCCAGACAGCACCCAGATCCAAGATGTTTACAGGTCTCCAATCTATTCAATCCAAAAAAGTCCTCCACGGAGCACATTGTATTCAAACTGTACAAGCGGGCAGACAGTTCTAAAAGCGACAGCATGACCCAGGCACGTGTAATCCCAGCACTCTCTGGGGTGAAGGGAGAACAATCAGGAGTTCAAGGCCACTTTGTGCTACATGAGACCCTGTCTCAAAACTCCTCCATGAGTAAGTAAATAAATGCAGTAACAAAACAAGTCAGGCACGGTGACTCACAACTAACTCCAGCATTTGGGGGGCTGAGATGGGAGGGGCTCTGGGAATTGGAGGCTAAGTTGGGCTAGAGAGAGCGATTCAAAGCAGCCTCTGCTACAGGGTCAAACCCTCTATCAAAAACAAGAGAGGGGTGCCAGGAATTGCCGCTCAGTTGGTAGAGTGCTTGCCTAGCACTCAGGAAGCCCTAGCATGGCATGGAGCCCATAGCAGACATTCCTGTAATCCCAACACTCAGGAGGTAGATGTTTAAGATCATTCTTTGCTCTAAGTTGGGTTCAAGGCCAGCCTGGGCTACAATAGAACCTAACTGAAAACAAACAAACAAAACAGACTGTTACACTTAGAATACAGCACACAGGAGGTAGGGGCAGGAGGATCTTGAGTTCAAGGCAAGACCCTGTTTCTCAAAAAACAAACAAACAAACAAAACAAAACAAAACAACAACAACAACAAAAACAACCAGTCAGGTGATTAAACAGGATATCTCATAGAAGGACATAATCCTGGATACCAGAGGTTTAGGTGGCTAGTGAGGAGGCAGAGAGGGAAGAAGTTGGCCAAAAGATATGTAATCACAGGCGAAAAGTATGGAGAAAGAAATTCCAAAACAGGCCAACACAAAGAGACATAAATAGGCAAGGCTTGCCAGGAGGACGACAGGGAAAGGGTAGGTGGCTGGGGACAGTGGGAAATCGGGACAGATTGCTAACGGTTCTAGAGTTTCTTCCCTGGGTGCTGAGAATGTTCTAAAATGCGCTGTGGTGATAGTTGCTTAGCTCTGGGAACATATGAAAGCCATTGGAATGCACACTTGAAATGGGTGAGTTGTATGATATGTGAATTATACCCCAATAAAGATATTTAAGAAAACAGAAAGTGCCCAGCATTGAAACCACAACTGTGAAGGGTGGAACAAACAGCTCTCGGGCGAGCAGAGAGAAGCCAGTTAGAAAACGGAGCCAAAAACATAGGCAGATGCAAGGACAGGGAGAAGAGAGTTAACACATCAAACCCACAGAAACAGTTAGGAAAACAGCACAGAAAGGCAGCTTAGAAGAAACCAAAATCCTGAGCCAGGAGTGGTGGCTCACGGCTATATTCCCAGCACTTGGGATGATGAGAGAAGAACGTTAGGAGTTCAAGGCCACAGAAGGGGACATCTCATAAGCCCTGCTAGGAGCTCATTCATGAACTACAAGGGGCTTCAAAGAGCACAGTGGTACACACCTTTAGTCCCAGCACTCAGGATGCAAAGGCAGGCAAATCTCTATGAATTAGAGGCCAGCCTGGTCTACGTAGCACATTTCAGGAAAGCCAGGGCTATACAAAGAAACCCTGTCTCCAAAAAACAAAATAATAATAATAAAGCAATAACAACAACTAGAAGTTTCAAAATGAGATAGTAAAAACATAAAATAGATGGGAAAAGAAAGTTTCAGTACTAAAGGAATAAAAGATCCAGGTTTGGGGATTTAGCTCTGGAAAAAAAAAAAAAGATCTAAGCACCTTGCATGTGACCATGTTCAGATATGGGTATGCACACACCCGTGCATACATATGTATATATGGGGAGCAGAGGACAAGCTTGGGTGTCATTCCTTCCTGGAGCTGACCAAGTAGGCTACTATGCTTGGCTACCAAGTGTTCTCTCTGCCTTCCCAGTGCTGGGATTACCAGCATGTGTCACCAAGAGTAGCGCCAGTAGTTGAACTTATGGCCTCACACTAGAAAGGCCTGCACTTTATTAATGTTCCCCAGCCCCAAACAGCCTTACTGAAGCCAACAACAAAACAAACAAAAAAACTGAAAAGAATGAACTATATTTTTTCTTTTTTTCCTTTTTCTTTCTTTCTTTTTTAATTTTAAAAGTTTTATTTTATGTGTACATGTGTTTTGCCTACACATATGTCCATGCACTGTGTGTGTGTGTGTGTGTGTGTGTGTGTGTGTGTGTGTGTGTGTGTGTTGCCAGTGGAGGCCAGAAGAGGGCATCAGATCCTGCGGGACTGGAGCAATGAGTAGTTGTGAGCCACCATGTGGGTGCTTGGAACTGAGCACGGGTCCTCTGAAAGAGCTCTTAAATGCTGAGCCATCTCTCCAGCCCCTGGAGTGTGTTCTTAACATAAAGTTTCTAACTTAAAAAGATTGTCATCACAGAATAATTCATTGTAAGGAAAATGAGGATTAAATGAATTGGGATATCATTAACAATCAAGAGTAACTCAGCCAAGGAAAGATGGGGTCTCTAAAACACAGACTTCAATAAATATAGGAGGAAATGTGCTTTTAAAATGCAAGAATGAGCCGGGCATGGTGGCGCACACCTATAATTCTAGCACTCGGGAGGCAGAGGTAGGTGGATCGCTGTGAGTTCAAGGCCCAGCCTGGTCTACAAAGCGAGTCCAGGACAGCCAAGGCTGTCTCGAAAAACCAAAAAAAAAAAAAAAAAAAGCAAGAATGCCTCAGGGTGGCTGGAGAGATGACTCAGCACTTTAAACAGCGATGAGGAACTTTACTGCTGTGGCAGAGGACTGGTGTTCAGGTACCAGCACTCACTGGTGGCTCACAGCTGTCACTAACCCCAGCTCCAGAGGATCAGACCCCCTCTTCTGGCCTCTGAGGGAACTGCATGCCTGTGGTACATATACACATGCACTCAGACACATAACATTAAATAAATTAATAAATCTAACAAAATTCATTTTAAAAAAAGAATTCTGCACAATGTAGAAAATTGGAGGTTGTTTGATTTGTTTTGTTTTGTTTTGTTTTGTTTTGTTTGAGACAAGGTTTCTCTGTGTAACAGCCCTGGCTATCCTGGAAATCTCTTTGTACACCAGGCTTGCCTCAAACTCACAGAGATCCACTTGCCTCTGCCTCCCTAGTTCTGGGATTAAAGGTGTGCACCACCACTACCCGGGTATGATTTTTTATTTGCATATGAGAACTGAAGCGATAGCTCAGGGGTAAAAGCACTTGCTGCCAAAGCTGATGACCCGAATTCATGGGACACACATGGTAGAAAGCACAGGAGAGATTCTTACAAGTTGTCCTCTGACTTTCATCCACACACCATGGCACACTCACACCACCTCCTACCACACCACCTACACACAAAACAAAGAAGTGTAAAGAGGAGAAAAAAAGTCACACCTTTAATTCCAGCACTCAGGAAGCAGAGACAAGTGGATCTCTGTGAGTTCAGGGCCAGCCTGGTGTACAGAGTGAGTTCCAGGACAGGCAGGGCTACACAGAGAAACTGTCTTGGGGAAAAAAAAGAAGGAAGGAAGGAGTAGGAGAGAGAGAGACAGAGACAGAGACACACAGGACAGGAGAGAGAAAGAGACAGAGACAGGGAGGGATGAAGGGAGGGAGGGTGGGAGGAGGGAAGGAGGGAGGAAAAGAAAAAAGTAATTGCCGATGGGAAGACTACAGCATGTTCCCTGGAAATTGCTACCAAAGCGCCCCACGCGGAGGCACAGTACACTCAGATCTGTTCAGAACCGGCATCGTGGGAGCCTTCTGCCCTTGGTTCAGGCATTGTCCGCTCAGAGAGTTGTTTCTAAACTGGGCGGTCCAAATGCCTCCCTGGGCTGTTTTCTTCCACATCACTGAAGGTTCTCTTTTTGTTTGTTCACTTTGTTTTGTTCTAATCATGCATTCATTGTTTGAAACATTTATACACACTATGGTTTAAAAAAAAAAAAAAATCCCTGTCTCTGCTTCCTCGCCCGGGATGGCAGAGGACATGATTCATTGTTCACACGTTACACTTGGCTGCAACTGGAAACTGAACGAGTCCGGAGTGCCGCAGGTCCAGGGCTGGGGACCAACAGGAACTGTTTTAGTGATGAGCCAGGCGGGGCTCTCAGAGGTGGTCTTGGTGGCTGGAGGGCAATGGAGGCCAGACATCCATTGGAAGACATTATCAGCAGGAGTCTGCAGTCCAGACAGCGTGCCAGCATCCCGGGACACCGTGAATGCGCGGCTGGCTTTCTTGGGCCCCTGTCCCATCTTTTTTGAGCATTCCCTAGGCCCTCCACCTTACTCTCGTGGTACCCAGGATTCTACTGGGAAAAAGAAAAGGATTAGTCAGTCTTTTATGATTATCTAAAAGAAATAATTTAAATTTCATAAGCTCTTTGGGGGAGGTGGAGGTAGAAGGGTCTAGTATTCGAGGTCATCCTTAGGTACATAGAAAGTTCTAGGCCAGCCTGGACTACAGTCTCAAAAAAAAAAATTCATAAATTTTGAAAGTATATGAAATTAAAGTGAGCAAAAGTCTATTAGCAGGAGTAATACGAACATTTTTTTTAACATCAGAGCTTTAGTCAACATTGCCTTGAGTTGAAAACGCAGTCAAAATATCAATAGCATAGTATTCTTTTTATAATCTCTCATTTTTTCCAACCTCAGAGGGAGCTTGTTGGTTTTTTTTTTCTTCTTTTGGTTGTCCCAAATGAAAGACTGAAGGCGGCCATGTGGTGCATGCCTGTAATCCCAGCCCTCAGGAGACTGCTGTAGGAGGATTGTGGGGTTGCTGTTTTCGTCAATATTGTTGAAAAATGCAGTTTAAATATCAACAACAATATGTTTTACTCTATTGCTTTTTCCAACATCAGAGGGAATTTGGTTCTTCCGTTTCTTTTCTTATTTGGATAATCCAAATAGATGATTGAAGAAGGTGTTGGTAACACATACCTGTTACCTCATGACTCGGGCAGCTGATGGAGGCCAGATGGTTCAGCAGTTGAATAGTGCTCTTACAGAGGACCAGAGTTCAGCTCCCACCACCCACACCAGGCAGCTCATGCTCCACCTGGGACTCCAGCACCAGGAGATTCCACAGCCTCTTCCGGCCTCTGTGGGCACCTGTACTCACATGCATAAACCAACACACAAGCATACATAATTAAAAACAAATAAATCATTTTTAAGTTATATATAGGCAAGGGGGGCACAAAATATACCAATTGGAGGAAGATACGATCTTCTAATACAAATGCAAGTGAGCCAACCAAAAAAAATTAATGAACCTCTAAAAAAATTAAATCACTAAGAGGAATAAATCAGCATACAGACGAAACACAAACAGTATCAATAACAAATTAGAAAAGATATTCAATTAATAAAGCCACACACTCTTAAGAGCCAAGATTACTGGGTCCTCTGACTGCCTTCCCCCTCTCCTCCCTCTTTGGCTGCTAGCTGCACTGGCTCTTGACTCTGGGCCTATGCACTGACCTTTTGACCCCATGACCCCAGATATTCCATGTAATTCCTTTTCTTCTCTTCTGGGTCTGAGCCATAAACTGCAAACTTTTTCTGTAGATAGCCAGATTGTATTTTAGGCAAAGGAACAAAATTAAGACTAAAATGTTAGGTTGTTACATACAAGAAAGAAAGAAAGGAAAAACCAATTTCTCCAGAGCATCTTACAGATTAAATTCAAAATATAAGATCTGAGCTTTTGGGTTCTTTTGTTTTGTTTGGCCTACAGGTCTGCTAAGGAAAAGAATGGAATGTTTTAAAGGAGATACCATCAAAGTGTTCTCTGCCATTGAAGTAATTACAAATGTTCCATAAAAATTAGTTCAGCTAAGTAGCAGTGGGGCCAGGGCTGAAGTTGCCTCTTCAGTGAGTCCTTACTTGGGCACCCTCAAAAACTGTTCCCCTGAGTGGCTCAGTGGCTCATCCCAGCACTAGGGAGGCTGGGGCAGGTGGATCTTAAGGCCCGTGTGCCTTACAGAAGGACACCCTGTCTTTAAATAAATAGGCTTGATGACATGGACCTAACATCTCACCGCTCAGGAGCCTAAGGCAGAAGGATTATGGTGAGTTCGGGTCCCATCATGAAAAAAAAAAAAAAATGAAAAAACTATACCACGCCCCCTTCCCTTCACAATTGCCCTATCCCCTGTAATTTTCCCTGTAGTCCTTCACACAATCTGACATATATAGAACGTATTTGTGTATATTTATGTTCACTCACGTGTGGTGCCCTCTGAGGCCACAAGAGGGCTCAAATCTGGAGTTGGTGTTACAGGAGGCTGTGAGCTGCCTAACTTGGGTGCTGTGAACCAAACTCAGGTCCTTAAGAAGCCCAGCAATCACCTCTTCAAAACCTAAATTCTTAAAGTTCTGTGTATATTAACTATGCTTCTGGCCCATAGTCCCCCTTCACCCGTAAACTTTATGCAGTAAGCGGTTTTGTCTCTTCGCTTCGCTCATTGCTAGAGTTCCAACACCTGCTGCCTTCTACACCCTATCTCTACGCTCTTTCTCTGGCCCCAGCGCTTCATCCCTCACCTCACTGGACCGCGAGTCTCCCTCCTGCTCTCCCACCATCACAGATAAGGCTTCTGGGCCATTTCCTAAGGTCCTTTATTCCCCACAGTGTTTCAACGTCCCCCTGTATATCTAGTACACGTTGGTCCTGATGGGGGTCCCCCACCTCCTAAACTAACGATTCTGCACGCCCCCCCAAAACTTGCCTAACTGCCCCTCCTCCAGAAAGCCTGCCCTCACCTCTCCCTAGCCTTTGGGGTCCCACAGTCTCCTGTGCGGATCCTTCGCTGCTTATGCACTTGGTCAGCTGGGGCACCTTGCTGCCATTACTCGCTAGGCAGATAATAATCCAGACCCAAGACCCCCCCTCTCTCCCCCATATTGCCCCTGCTCCCGGGCCTGTGTCTGGGCCCCTCTTGCTGCCCGCTGGAATATTCCGGAGGTCCAGCTCCTCTCTCCACGTTGGTCCCTCTAATCCCCACGTGTGCCATCCTGCAGCAGACGGGATGACTGGCGAGAGGATAAAAGCAATTTGCCAGGATCACACGTAAAGCTGGATTTGAATGCGGAGCCTAGACTGAGGAGCAGTGGCTCCTGGCCCGGTATTCACAAAGTAGATGCACAAACAGGCTGATTTTTGGATGAACGGGCAGCAGGGCCCAGATGAGTAGCCAGAGCTCCGCCTCCCGGCCAAGGTCTCTGCAAAGCCAGGCGTCAGGGGCTCACCCGGGAGCCGGCTCCCGCCCCCACCTGGCATGCCGCCAGCCGTCATCCCCATGAGGTCAGCCAGGGCCGGCGATTTCGGGGAAATACCAGCTGCTTATTAAAAACAGGCGGTGGTCAGGCCCCCGCTGCTTTCCCAGTAGAAACCTGGGTGTTTGTGCCAAGAGGAGGAAGAACGGGCAGGGGCAGGGCAGGACCGGGCCGGGACCGCCAGGCGCGAGGAGAGCTGCAGGACCCGATCCGACGGACGGAGAACACAAGGAGCCGATCACCCCCACGCGGAGGCTCAGGCGGACAGCGAGGGGTCGTGACCCGCGCGGAAGGAACACAGACAGCGGACCAGCCTGGAGGAAAAGCGCAGAAGCCACCAGGCCCCTCTATCAGGATTGCGCGCCCATAGCCAGCCAGGCGCACGAGGCCCTGAAGGGGGCGCCAGAGGCCCGCGCTCGCCGCATCTGGAGCTGGTTAGGGCTGCGCTGCTTGGCGGGCGGCGGTCTTAGCTCATCCCGGCCCGCCCCGCTGCGGTTTCCCAGCCTCTGCTAAGCGGACTCCACACAGAAGCGCCGCGCCGAGGAGCTGGGGCAGCTCAGCGCTGCAGCGGCTGCTCCCGGCTGTGGGTGTTGAGCGGGAGAAACTGCAGTGTGTGTCTCTGGCACTCGCCCCGTCAGACTGAGCCTTGAGAGACAGCCACCAGCATGTGTCGCTGCTGTCCACTGTGAGTCGTTGGCATGTGAGACCATGTGTGCCTCACGGTGGAAGCAAGAGCGAGCGTGTGGGATAAGTTGCACCCTTCCCTCCAGAAGCACTTTCTCCTGGTTTCATTGAAAAAGCAGCCAGGAGTACAGAAGAGATAGCTGAATTCGATTACTAGCCTTGAGCCTGTGTCCCTGAACGCGTGCAGACGGTCCAGGCCAGCCGTGTCCGCAGTGCCCAACTAGGACCTACCTCTATATTCAAGACTCACATATAGTCTTCTTAGTCACTCTTTATCTGACCTTCCTCTAACCCCCAAGAACTCTCCACTTTCAGAATGAGACACTAGGATCATGGAAACGACATACCTGCATAGGGGTTCTCTCACACACAAGGAAGGCACTCCCACTCTAGGGTCTGAATTAGATGGAGGCAGAGTACAGGGTGATGATTAGGCTAGCAAAGACCTCTCTTCCCTCTCCCCTCTCCCCTCTCCCCTCTGTCCTCTGCCCTCTGCCCTCTGCCCTCTCCCTTCCTCTCTCTCTCCCTCCCTCTCTCTCTCTCTCAGACACCCCTAACCTTGCCCGAGTACAGGAACCAGCTGAGCTGAAGGTCGGTGGGCCCTGTACCTTAAGGGGGTCCCGGAGGTTGCTGCTCAGAATATGAAGGGTGTCAGGCTCCAGGAGCCTCACGACCAGAAGTCCTAACAGAGGGGCGAGCTCGGGAAGAGTGTAGAGGTTGGCTGGTGTGTGCACAATTGCACAAGGTTGTGCTCATTAGCAGCTCTGGTCCTTCAGGTCCCCACATGTGAGACGCAGAGGCCACCCTGCTCTGACCCACCATGGGATACACACACTATAAAGGAGTGGGCAGCCACAGAAGGCATTGGGGTCCTCAGTGCCTATGACTGGTACAAGCTGGAGGAAGGATTTTTTTTTTTTTTAAACTGGAATGGCTATGGTTTGCATAACCAGAGCTTCCAAATTACTTAGCAAAACAAGTTTGCTTTTTAATTAACATGTGTTTAAAAAAATGGTTTTAATTAAAGTAGATGGAGGGGAGAAGGGACGATGCAGAGAATATTTCAAGCAGCTCCAAGTCCCAGCCTAGACTTTTTAAAAATAAAGTGGGAGGCAGGACACGGCAGCTTGTGGTCTCAGCACCCAGGACACAAAGGCAGGAGAATCAGGAGTTTAAAGCCAGCATCGGCTATATAGCAAGTTGGAGGTCAGGCCTCTCTTGAGATGCTGTCTCAAGAGAAATAAATAAGCCAGGTGTGGTGGTGCACACCTTTGATCCCAGCATTTGGGAGGCAGAGGCCTGTGAGTTTGAGGCCAGTCAGATCTACTTAGTGAGTTCCAGGCCACCCAAAGATATACAGTGAGACCCTATCTCAAAAAAATAACAATAATAAAAGTAAAATAAGAGATAAATAAGCTGGGTGTGGTGGCACATGCCTTTAATCCCAGCACAGGGTGGGGGAGTGGGAGGTATGGGGGCTGGGGGGTTGGAGTAGAGGCTGGAGGATCTCTGTGAGTTCGAGGCCAGCCTGGTCTACAAAATGAGTCCAGAACAGCCAAGGCTAGTTTTGAAACTCTGTTTCAAAAAACGAGAGAGAGAGAGAGAGAGAGAGAGAGAGAGAGAGAGAGAGAGAGAATAAAAAGTAGGAGCCCTACCCCAAGCTAAGGGAAAAACCAAGAAGAGAGAATCATCCTCGGAGAGCCTAAGAACAGCACCAGATGACTTCTGTCCTCTCCAGCCTTCTTACTAAGAATTTGCCCCCCCCCTTTTTTTTTCTTTTTCCAAGACAGGGTCTCTCTGTGTTAGCCTTGGCTATCCTGGACTTGCTTTGTAGACCAGGCTGGCCTTGAACTCACAGCAGTTCTCCTGCCTCTGCCTCCCAAGTGCTGGGATTAAAGGTTTACGCCACCACGCCGAGCGAATTTGCCCTTCTTACAGTTTAGCCCTGCCACCCAGCAACTGGGGCCAGGGGTGGAGGTGGTGAGGGGGCGGGGAATGAGACTAGTCTTCCAAAATGCAGTCCTGGGAAGGGGTCCAGCAGATAAGGGAGCAGAAAAGGACCACAGCCCGAGGGTGGCGACATGTTGAGTGAAGTTTCCTAGAGAGCCAGGAGGAGTGCCTTGTAAAGTCACAAAAAAAAAAAAGTCAGATTACCTCTGACCAAGCGCAGTAGAATGAAAGGCAGAGATGCGTCTGGGAGCCACTGATGTGGACACCCAGGGATGCTGAGGCAGGAGAGATACAGGCTGAGGCTAAGGAGGAGGGTTATGTGAGGAATTGGCCAGAGGGAAGGGACTCTGTAGAGACTGGAAGAGGAAGAAGAGTCGGGAGAGCTCTGGGTCAGCTCGGAAGAGGCCCACAAGTGGAGCTGTACACTCAGTCCAGTAGGGGTCAGCACTGGCTCCAGATGAGGCACCATCATCAGTGTGGGTTGATGGATGAAAATGGAAGAAGGAAAAAAGAAAGAAAGAAAATGGAAGAAGGCCTTCTCTGGTCATTTGGGATCTACAGCAGCATGAAGGCGCAGCTCAGGGTCAGATGTCAGCATAGGGTTGGGACAACACCCAACTCCGTAAGTACCGACCAGCGGAAATGGAAAGGAAACCTCAGGAAGAAAAGGCAGTCCCAAGGGGTCTGCTCAGATGGCCCAGAACCCTAGCTTTTAGCATTTCCACCCAAGACCCTGTTTCTCATTAAACGCCTCCTTGCCTCCCCCAGCTCACACCCCCACACGAAACGTGCCTCCCTGTGCTTAATTCATTACACCCAGCCTGGTGGGAGGCCCAGTGGGGCGGGTTATTTTTTTCCCCTGAGCTCAGACATTCCTTGCTTTATTATTCCGCACATTTCAAAGCAGCTGTCGACTCTCCTAATCACCTCCAACCCCAGGCTCATAGTCTAAAAGGGGTCTCTAAAAAGTTCCCAACACTTCCAGTCTCCCCTAGTCTAGTCCAACTGAGGCCCGGTGATAGGCTGACTAAAGCTCTGGGGGGAAGTAGGCAGGGACCTTCTGCCGAAACCAGCACCTGAGCTTATCCACTGCTGGGGACAAGGAGAGGGGGCTGGGGGGCGGTCGGGGTGGGGGGAGCGCAGTCACCATCCCAGTCACATCACCTTCCTCTCTTGTTTACCTCTGGATCACTGAATAGTTCTAGAGACTCAGTTTCAGAGACCAGGGGTGGGTAGGGGGAGCACTGGACAGCTTTCTACCCTCCCCAGAAGAGTTAGCCGTCTATGCACAGATGCCTCAACAATGGATGGGATCCCGTTACTAGGAGCACTCAAGCAAGGACAGCTTGGGAGAGAGATTGGTTCAGATGTCCTAGACCTCCTCCTGCCCAGCTTTTAGGGTAAAGTCTGGGGGCTGACAGGCATTGATGAGGCAGATGAGAAGGGGAGGTTTCCTCTTCACTCCACGAGGGAGGGGCCACCGGGTAGATCTGGAAGCACAGGCCAAGACACAAAGGCAACCTAAGAACTTAGGCCAACGTGTTTTTTCTTATTAATTCTCTAGCCTGACACATGGCAAAGGCTTGCAACGCGATGGAATGGACTATCCACATGCCGACAGTTGAGGTGGGTTTTGCCTGGATCCTCTACAAAGAACTTGAAGAGGAGGCCGCTGCAGAGGAGGCTGGGGAGGGCAGTGTCTTGGGAGGGACCCTGGCTGAGGCTCAAGCTGGAGTGCTGAGGGATGAGTCTGTTGGTTACTCTCCAAAACATGACACATGGAGGCCATCTTGCCCCCACAGACCCTGCAGCCAGGCATGTCTACCTAGGTACAGACTTGAGGAAAACATCCTGAGGTAATCAGAATAAATAGTAGGAGTCTCTCTGTGACATGGGCCTGAGAGACTGCAGCAAATGAGAAGCCTGGGACCTGCCCACACTTCTACTCCCTAGAGCTGGTCTAGAGCCCCCCCTTTTAATGGGGCTCCACTGAGGGTGAACTACACAGGACCTGACTGTAGGCTCAATTTTCTTAACCAATATATTTTATTAACAACTTAGTGACCAAGCAAACGTCACTTATAACCCAACTAACCAAAACAATAGGAAATGAGGGTTAATGGACACAATAACAAAACCGGTAAGGATATCAGTTCCGAGGAACTATTCTCCTGGCACAATCAGTAGGATTTCTTTTGCTGGAACCTAGAATAACCAAGAACCCAAACCTCAGCAGCAGCCGGAACCCCAAAGCCTTCCCTCGAGCGGTTCTCTCTAGGAGCAGCTCGAAGTGCAGCGATAAACAGCCAAAACCATCCCAAGTCTCCAAAAAAGCCCCACCTCCAGTTCTGGGCTCATTTACATATGTCCTGTTCACGGGATCTTTTCAGCTGGCAACAATCAAGCTCCCGCACGAGGTGGTTGGTCTTCTAGTGGATTAACCTCACCTGTTCTCTCACAAGACCGTTCCAATCCCGCACTTGGGATCCTAAAAAACAGGTTTATCTCTCCTTCACTTGACGACCTCAGCCACAGCAGCTGCCTGTGGGCCCTTAAATAGGATTCCCACACACACCCGCACCCCAGGATTAGAGATGTGTTAGCCTGGAGCTGTGGCAAGTGGCCATATCATTGTCCAGGTCTCCCTCAGGCCAGGCAGAGGGAAGCCCAGCTACCTGCTCCAGGCCTCAGCACCATCCTTTTTCTGTACCTTCCCACCATAGTTGCCACCGACCTGCTAGGGGTGAGAAATGACTGTCGCCAGCTTCCTCATCTCAGCAGCAGGCTCCAGAGGTGAAAATGCACATGGGTATCCAGTAGTTTAGGGACACTCAGAATGTCAGGAACCAGACCCACATGAAAAGGGAGGGGAAGTGAGGCGACCCATGTGCCCTGATATCACCTCCAGCTTTCAGGATTCCTTTATGCCTCCCCTGTCAAGGCTCCATCCACTCCTTCCTACTGGCTGGGTTGGTTATTGGTAATCCCAGGTGAAGTCATCACGAGCCCTGCATGGCGAAGTCCGTAATAGACAGATTGACTACTGGTGGGTTGACCAGTTGGCTCAAAAGCATCTAGCTCCTTGGACATATCCACCCTGTTCAAGAGTTTCTACCCAAATTTCCTCAAAAACTTAAATACCAACTTGAGAAGTCATATTTTGCTAAGTGAAGGCACAGAACACAGCAGTGGCCAGCAAGTGTCTCCATTGTTTTGTAAACAAAAGAGTATTCTCAAGATGCTAAGGCTGGTCAGGAGAGAACCAGGCTTGGTGGTGCATGCGTATAATCCCTGCGCTTGGGAGGTAGAGTCAGGAGGATCAGGGTTCAAGGTCATCCTTAGCTACATAATCAGTTAGAGGTCAGCCAGGGCTATGGACTGAGACTCTGTCTAAAAAAAGAAAGGAAGAGAAGAAAGAGACAGAAGAGGAGGAGGAGAAAAAGAAAAAAATAGGACGTGATGTTAAGAAAGAAAAAAGCCTCAAAAATGCATATATTGAAGCCCATGAAAAACATAGGACTTTTTTCACATGAGAACTTTCTTGGGTATTGTGACAAGTAGGGGCCACAAGTTTGAGGGAATCCAAGTCATTTCAATGCCCACCAAGGCAAGAACACCTCCTGCCTGAGAGTGAGTCTTCTCTGCTTGCACACTTCTCAGGACAAGCTGATCACTACCTGTCCTCAGGGCCTTGGGAGCTGGGCATAGCCATCTAAAGCAGCTCCACATGGCTTCTCCACCTTTTATGAGATAGAGGCAAGAAGACCAGGAATGGGGTAAGGTGGCAGAAGGGACAAGCAAAGAGAAAACAGAGGCTCCCAGACTTCGGGTCCTGGAGTAGTGGGGAAAGGGGACACTCATATATACCTGGACCTAAATAAAGAAAAAGGAAGTGGGACACGATGGCTCACACCTTTAATCCCAGCACTCAGGAGGCAAAGGCAGGCGGATTTCTGAATTCAACGCCAGCCCAGTCTTCAACATGAGTTCCAGAACAGCCAGGACTACAGAGAAACCTTGTCTTAAAGGAGTGAGACAGAGACAGACAGACACAGACAGAGACAGACAGACAGACAGACAGACAGACAGAGAGGAAGAGGTTGGCCAAGGACTGAGCCCTCCCCCACCCTACCCCGCCCACCCTACATCATCTTCCCTGTCTCTGGCCTCTTCCATTCCCACAACCTCTCTGGAAAGCTCAGACACACTAAGACACCAGTGGATATGATAGGTGTGTATAGAAGTGACACCAAAGGCCCCTGGGCCTACACAACAGAAAAAGGACCAGAACATGGAAAGAACAGTAGAATCCCTGGTGTGCTCAGCCAGCTGGAGAGGAAGGAGCTGGAAGGGGCCCTTGGAGCCCTGACATTCTAGGCCCTTCTCAGTCCATGAGGCCCCAGACCCTGGCTGCCGACAGTGGAGGGGCCTGCTGTGGCGGTCTGGCCTGTAGGCACATACGCTCCACATTCCAGCCGGGCTCTGTCAGCATTTGAGCAAACCCAAATTTGTGTGGCTTTGGGAGGGTGGGGAACAAATAACCCCTAAACTGGAGCGAGGTGGCGCAGGAGCTATTTGAAGGGACTTTTGGAGGGAACCCCCCAGGAGCCACTTCTGTGCAAGGTCATGAGTTCAAGACCTGGTGAGCTCCCTCAGGGGAGTGGGCTAGCTCTCCCAAGGTGAGGCTGACTCTGTCCCCTCACGCAGCCATACGTGTGCCTCCTCTCTGCAAATCCTTATCAACACCATCCAAGGCCTCTTCAGGACCAACAGCACAGCACCACAGCAGCCTGGCTTTCCAAGCACCCATTATGCAATGGGGCTGTTGGGGGACGTGGGGGCTACCGCCAATTCCTTGTGGCTCCTCCCCTCCCCCCTCAATTTCATACATTCCTTTATTTGGACCCATTTACTCTACACCCTGACTGTTCTCCAGGCCTTCATCAACTTTTGGTTGGTCCCCTTGTAGCTGACTGCTTTGAGCCCCACAGTCCAATTTTCACCAAGCAGCCCGAGCTCTTTAACCTGGTCAAATTTTTGCAACACGCCTAGCTTTTTTCAAGACACCACACCCCCACCCCCACCCAGCCCCCATTCCCCGACTTGCCTTCTGCCTGAATTCTGGCCTTCCTGTACCTCTGTGTCATGTGACTGTGTGACCTAATCCATGTCCCCCTGGTGACCCTAAAGTCCCTGGGAATGGTGTCTGAAAGAGAGAACACAGGATGTGGAAGAGTGCCAGTAGCCATGGGTGGTCCTGAGGGACATCAGAGCAGGGAGACATCACAGGCCCGGCTTCTCTAACTCTCTGTCCTTCGGGTTCAAGTTCCAGCCTCTAAGCATGTGAGTTCCAGTGGCCCATTGCTTTTCACTGTCGCTGGACCTCCTGAGCTAAGTGCCACAGCTTCATGGGGACCATATGGCCCTGTCTGGAATCTTGATGCTGGTCCCTGCCCTTGGCCAGCCCTCTGGTTCTGCCTGACTCAGAACTGGAGAGGCAGCTATTACTAAAGAACTCAGGGTGCCAGCTGAGGCCAGACGAGGGACATGAGACAGGGAAAGCCCAGACTGGACCCCAGCTTTATGGTGCACATGACCTAACACTTAGGCCTGGAGGGAACTAGGCTGATGGGAGGACAAAGCCCTCGTCCCTCTATATCCCTTTCTACTAGCAGCAGGGACACAGGCTGGACCACCCTGCTTGAGGGGGGGAGCTGGGACCAGTGTTTATGTAACTGTGGGGAGGCCACAGCCTGGCTGGCAATGCTGCCTGCCCAACACCAGTGCTAACTCAGCAGAGCCCCCCAGCACGTCCACCCTCAGACACACCCACAAACACACAGACAAGCACAGTCACGCACAGAGGCAAGCATACATGTACATATGCACAGATAAATGAGCACACAAGTACCCACTGGTTCTCAGATGTTCACACACACATCACGCATAAGGATACACTCACAGATGTATGCACACTTGTGGACATTCAAGCACACATACATGCACGCGCACACACACACACACTCACTCGCTCACTCACACAGGAACATACCAAAATGCACACACAGTCCCCACAACTAGATGCACTGGATGATGCTGAACAAGGTGAAAGGTCACCTCAACCTCTGAGTGCCACCTTCCTGACTGACGTATGGTAACCTGGCAACTGGGCCACTTCTTGCCTAGAATTGACTAAAAGCAGGTACATTTCCTGCTCAGGACTCCTCCCCAAGGTGGACCTCACCAGCAGGAAAATGCTGAGACCACCCAACCCAGTCCCTAAGTCAGGTTATGACTCACACACCTGTAATCCCAGCACTGAGGAGGCTGAGACTGGAGAATCACCATAAGTTTAAGGACAGCCAGGATGACCTAGGGAGTCTTGATTTTTAAAAAGGAAAGAGAAGACTGGGTGGATCCATTGAATGCTGCTTGCCTAGCAAATGTGTGGCCGTGGGTTTGGTCCTCGGTCCTGTAACATTCTTTTATGTTTACACTGCATTTTGTCCACATTTAAGTTGTTTCCAGCATGTGTTACTTGTGAGAAATGCTGCCAAAAAGGTGAATGCAAATTATATATTTGAGACCCTGTCCTTAATTTGAGTGAATATAAACTCAGAATTGGAACTATGTTGAGTGATAGCTTTTATCGTGTGTGTGTATGTGTGTGTGTGTGTGTGTGTGTGTGTGGTGTGGGTGGGTGGTGTGGTGTGTGTGTGGTGTGGGTGGGTGGGTGGTGTGGTGTGTGTGTGTGTGTGTGTGTGTGTGTGTGAAACACTCATACACCTAAAATAAAAAGAAATAAACCTTTTTTAATGTGTGTACTATCCCATTGTCTAACAGATGTAGACATAGGTCCGTGAGTGGGGAGCTCTGCCCTCAGTACCTTTTTCCTGGGTGATTGGCTCCTTGGGTGTCTTTAATTTTTTAAATCACATTTGTTTGTATTGGAGCAGATGGTACACACGTACCACACTTGTGTGGGGGTCAGAGGTCAACTTTCAGGAGTTGCTTCTCTCCTTCCACCACTTAGATCCTGGAAGTCAAACTCAAAGATGGCGACTACCATGTTTACCCACTGAGCCCTCTCTCTCTCCAGCCCCAATGCATATCTTATTTAAAATTTATTTTAATCTTGATTTTGGTCCTGGAGATTGAACCTTGGGCCTTGTAGAAGCACTCTACCACTGAGCTGTATCCCCAGACCCATGTTCATCTTTATTTTCCAAGACAGAGTCTCACTACATAGACCTAGCTGGCTCAAACTCACAGAGATCCACCAATCTGTCTCCTGAGTGCTGGCATAAAGGCATGTGCCACAATGCCTGCTTGTGTCCATCTTCTTTATAGATGTTTACTCAGGTCTTTTGCCCAGTTTTTAATCAGACTGTTTCTAAGGAGCTGATTTATATGAGTTCTTTACATACTGTGAATATTAGTTCCTGTCCGTCAAATCTTTGTCACATTCTTACCCTCTCGTATAATCCCTGGCCTCATTTTACAAGTCAACCAGCTCCCAACTCCTTCCCTTCTGCCCTTCAGTCTCTGTGCTCTCAAGTGTGTGTGTGTGTGTGTGTGTGTGTGTCTCCACTGACATACCAACACCCCCAGGCATATATATATATATACACATATACATACACACACACACACACACACACACACACACACACATATATATATATATATATATATATATATATATATATATATATATAGAGAGAGAGAGAGAGAGAGAGAGAGAGAGAGAGAGAGAGTTCTAACTCTTTCCAGCTCTTTCAGGGCACCTCTGCCTCCCTTGTTGTCTGACCCTCAGCAGCCTGGCATCCATCTATGCTTTGTGTGGGCTTCCCAAACCGAGCTCCATGTCCCTAGTGCCTGGAACAGAACCTTGACACACAGCAGGTGCTCAGTGTAAGGTTAAATAGTTTAGCACACCAAAAGGCTAAAATCAGAAGCAGCAACACACTTCTGTGACACACTAATACCCTCTCACATACACACCTACCCTCACACACTTATTAACCCTCACAGTCCTTAACACACTCAGACTCCACCACTGTCACACCAACACCCCCAGGCCTACAGGCTCGCTGTAGAACACCCCAGATCTGGACCTTGTATGCAGACACACTTACACATGACAGGCCATGGAAATTGGCCATTCCCTGCATTGGGCTTAAGCTTACTTAGGCTTCCGTGACATTTGTGACTCAGGGACAATGGCCTGTAGTTGATTAACTGCTCAAACATTGCTCTTCGGCTCCCAGTGGCATCCTTGGGTTGAGGGGGCCAGTGTGGCTGCCATCTCCTGGAGGCAGGAGTGAGGTGAGACCAAAAGAGGAGGAACACCACAAAATGGATGGGGGTGAGCTAGAGAGTTATGGAAAGAAAGAAGGAGAAAAGGCAGGAAGGATGGAGGGACGGAGAGGAAGGAAGGAAGGAAATCATTTATTCATAAGGCGACGGGGGGTGGTGGTGCGGGGGGATACAGAAAGCCTATCACAGGTAGGCAAGCACATCCCAAGAGGGGCCAGAGAAGACAGCCTCACACAGAGCGGTCTGGGTCGGTGTGCCGGAGTAGGGCCCACTCCTTTCCTTCCCGAAGCTCCAGACCTGGTGTCAGCATCATGGTTGGGAGAGGAGATGTGCCCAGCTCGGCCTGCCCTCGGCTTCCTAGAGCAAAAGCGGCCACAGGTTATGGAGGAAGGGCTGGGTCAAGATAGCAGAACACCAAGTGAGAGCTGGAGTTGGTGGAGAAGGGGAGGGGGGTGAACAGCAGCAGTGAGGGTGTTAAAGAAAGGGAGGGTCTCACCCGTGAGAGGCTCAGCTGGCCATGATGTGCTTCACAAATGCTGGAAGGAAAGGGAGAATGAGTGTCTGGGACTCCGAGTGGGCAGCCGGGGTGGAGCTGGGCACACAACTCCTCCCGCAGAAGATCCTCCACTGAACTGGGTTCCGATGTCTTTTCCCCAAGAGACTCCCACCTTCTGAGTTGGGTCCCCTCATCTCCTCCCCAGGAGACTTCCACCCGTGCCCCACACACACAGACACAAAGCCAGGTCCCCCTCCCTGCCCCCAGAGGAGCTTACCTTCATAGTTGATGCAGCCATTGGAGTCCTCTTGACCAGCCATCAGTTTCTCCACCTCGTCCTCTGTCAGTCTCTCACCTGTTATGGGCGGGAGGCTAAGTCACAGTACCCAGAGATGTGACCGGGTCTAGGGGAACTTACTGAGTCCTTCTGGATGGTCATAGCAGCATTGTTCCCAAGGCCACGGCTGGCCATCATTCCTGTTTCCAGGGCTGGAATAGCCAATTATAGGTCAAGACATGCATAACCCGGCTGGAGAGATGGCTCAGTGGTTAAGAACACCGCCTGCTCTTCCAGGGGTCCTGAGTTCAATTCCCAGCAACCACATGGTGGCTCACAACCATCTATAATGAGATCTGGTGCCCTCTTCTGGAGATAAATCAATCATATACAATAAATAAATAAGTTTTTAGAAGGAGCAGGAGGAGGAGAAGAAGTAGAAGAAGTAGTAGTACAGGACTTTAAGGTGGAGACCTGGTGCCTCCTCTGAGCCTAGGCATCTTCATGTATACACTGTCCTCTATCCCCACTAGGGTGGCAGGAGTCCCCTGCCTCTCTGGTAGCAGTCTTTTGGGGGAGCCCTTTGAGGTTGGTAGAAGGGCCCGTGGAGTAAAGCTGGAGACGTTTACAGATGACTGCGGAAGAGACTGAGAGACTTCTCCCTGACCCACATACAGTCTGAAAACTCTATCCCTTTTCCTTTCTTTCTCTTTTTCATTTGAGATAGTCTCACGTATCCCAGGCTAGCCTTGAACAGGCTCTATAGCTAGGGGTGACCTTGAACTTCCAGTTCTCCTGCCTCTATCTCCCAAGGGCTGTCTGGCATTATATATGTATTCACCACAGTGCTCAGGACCCAACCCAGGGCCTTCTGCCTGCTAGGCAAGCCACATTCCCAGCCAAAGTCTGGCACTTTCCGATTACACTGTACTGTGCTGTCCACTGGCAGAGCACCAGCCATGGCGCTCTTCACATACATACAAATGTGCGTGTGAACCCTAAAGCCAGCATAGGATTGAACACAGCAATGGCTCAATAAATATTTTCTGCAAGAAAAAGTCATCTTGAGGAGTTAAGTGGCCAGGTACCTGATGGTGAAGACGACAGTGGGAGGCACCTAGGGACTACAGATATCACAAGGATGTCACCTCCTTGGCCACAGAGAATGATGAATGCTAGGACTATTGATTCTGGAATGCCTTCCTGCCCCAACTCCAGAGCTGGTCCCACCCTCGCTTTGGTTCCTTCAATCACACCTACACGGCATCTCTACCTCCTGCCCACATGGCACCTTGACTGTCATTCTGTTTCAGTTTCACAGACAAGACACAGGCCCCGTGGCAGGTGACAACGGTCTTCCCCCAGGATACCCCCCAGAGAGGGAGATGGGTAGAAGAGGAAACTGCCCTCACCCAGAGTGGCCAGCACGTGGCGGAGCTCTGCGCCCATGACTGTGCCATTGCCCTCCTTGTCAAAGACCCGCAGCCCCTCCACGAAGTCCTCGTACGTGCCAGTGTCCTTGTTCTTGGAGATATGCTGGAGCATGGGCAGGAACGTCTCAAAATCCATCATTTTGGAATTGAGCTCTGCAAACAGATGGTCCCAAGTCCTGAGTTAGACAGGTACAACCTCCCTGTGCCTAACACTGAGGGGCCAGTCCCCTCCCATGCTTCCAGAGCATTCTGATCCGTGTGCCATGTACAAAACATATCACCACCATGAGGCACTTGACAGTCTACTGAGGAATGCTTGGTTTACATAGACCTTTGCTATCCCAAGTAGGGTCCAAGGTCTCTCTCTCTCTCCGTTTCTCCCTCCATCCTTCCCTTTCCTCCCTCCCTTCCTCCCTCCCTCCCTCTCCATATTTTAGGCCAGACTGAAACTTGCAATGTAAACCAGGCTGGCTTAAATTTATGGTACTCCTCAGTGGTGAGATTAGGGGTATATACTACAATTTCTTTGGGGTTTTGGGGGAGTGGGTTTTAGGGGGGTTACTATTGTTGTTGTTTTTAGACTTTGGGCACATACCAGCCTACACTGTTATGTAGTGTCACGGATCAAACCCACAGTTTCAAGTAAGCTAGGAAAGTACTCTGCCAACTGAAAAACACCCCCAGTACCCACCCCACCCCCTTTTTGAGACAGTCTTACTCTATAGCCCAGGCTAGCCTGGAGCTACATAGCCTACACTAGCTTCCAAGTCATGGTGGTCCACCTACCTCAGCCTCTTGATTATTGGGTTTGTAGACCTATACCACCATGCCCAGGTCTCACTTCTTATAGACCTCACTCTGTCCACCCCCTACGGACACAGTTGAGCCTATCACAGGGCTTCCCAGACCTAGGATGAGGGACTAGGTTCACTCTTCCTGAGTCAGGCAAGGTGAAGGAAGAGGACAAAGACTCACAAAGGGATGTTGGGGAGACTAGAAAAGGTTAAAAAACAGGAAGCACCTATGTCCCTGCCCCACCCTTACATCAGTGTGGATTCTGGCTAGTATTAAGTCCAACCCTAATGGCCAGGAGTCCTGGGCCAAAGGGTCCATCCAGCAGACCCATCCCAGTTATCTCCTCCAACCTCGACCTGGTAGCCTCTTATATCCTCACCATACCAGCCGGAGGAAGTCAGGAAACAGGCCTGTAAGGTGCCCATAATATCCGATAGCCAGCCACCCACCCTGGCAGTCTCCCCTGGGGCTGGCACTAACAGGCAGGGTGTGTTACCTTCCTGTTTGGGCTTGCCCAGGACCCGGAGCACCTCGGCCTGGGTAGGATTCTGACCCAGAGCCCGCAGGACATCCCCACACTGCCCGTATGTGATCTTCATCTCGCCCTTGGGTGTGCGGTCAAACAGCAGGAAGGCCTCCTTGAACTCTGTGGGAAAGGGTAGTAAGTTATTTTCTTTCTTTCTTTCTTTCTTTCTTTCTTTCTTTCTTTCTGTCTGTCTGTCTGTCTTTCTTTTTGGTTTTTCGAGACAGGGTTTGTCTGTGTAGCCTTGGCTGTCCTGGACTCACTTTGTAGACCAGGCTAGCCTGCCTCTGTCTTCCAAGTGCCTGGGATTAAAGGCGTGCACCACCACCGTCCAGTGAGTATTGATTTCTGAATCTTCCCTGACGGATGCCCCCCACTCCTCCAGCCCAGTGGTTTGGCTTGGAGACCCTGGTCCACCCCTACCCTGGGCTCAGAACCCTGCTTACCTTCAATCTGTTCAGGCGTGAACTCGATCTGCAAGGAAGTCCAAAGACTATGGGTCATCTTGGAAAGCTTAGGCCTCGGGCCCTTGGCTGTGCCAGCCTGTCTTCATGGTGGCATCACAGCCTCTGCTGCTTAGGCCCTCATGCTGTCTACCTGGACACCCTCCTGTTGCTACAACGACCCCCTATATACACCTGTCCAACCTAAAGGCTTCGGGTCTATGTGTAATCAGATTGTGATACCAGACAGACCACAGCAGAGGGGAATAGGAACAGAGGCCCCAGCCCCAGTGGACCTCCCCTGATCCCCTGGCTCTTCATGGATATGCTCAATGTCACTGGCCTGACCAAGCTGACTTTGAGGGGAGGAGCAAGCATACGGCTTGAAGCCAGAGGCTGTGTCAGCACGGAAGCATGTCTGTGGGTAACCTAGTGCGCATGCTTGTGCACGTATGTGTGTGTGTGTCCCTCACAGATCCCCCTTGGGGCCCTCAAGGCTGGACACTGACCTACAGAGCCCCGCCTGTACCTGTCCTGCACATATTCTGCCTGTGACCCCAAGGCAGCTCCCGGACTCCTGCATAGCACAGAGATAGGGCTATGCAGCACTCTGAGGCCACAATGGGGCCGCCCTGAGGTCAGACGGCCTCCGGGGACCTGGTATCCCCCTCCTCATCTGATGCCAGTCTATTTTTATCACTGCAGTCACTCTCCCCAAAGTCAAGGTCATACCAGGGAAAGGAGCTGGGGGAAGAGGGTGTGGCTGGCGCCTGAGAACCCCTCCAGCCTCCATAGTGCACAGCAATATGCACTAGGTCACCCCGCTCCTGTCATTTGCTGGGGCTAACACTCTAGTTTGAGACTCAAGCCAGTATTGGGGAAAAAAATCCATCATTCACAGCTCCTTGGGAACTTTCTGTAGGAAAACCTGGGGAGACAGGGCTCCCTGGCTTCTGACAAAGGCTCTGTCCTTCTGCCATCTGGGAAGAGAGAAAGGCAGGGGAGAAGGCCCTCTTTTGAGGCACATGTTTGCGCCAATCTAATGCTTGGTGAGATTGAGCAATGCCACCGTAGGTCCCAAGGTAGCTGGAGCCTTACAAGCCACCCACAGGACACAAGTCTGGGGCTGGGGTAACAGAAGAACAGAGAGCCAACTCTGGGATACAGCTGCCGGCAAGTGGAGGGCTGATGATACCATTTCACAGGTGAAGAAACTAAGGATTAGAGTGACTAAGGTGGAGCTGAGCTGGGATATGAACCCAAGGAACATGGGCAGGTACCTCTGGGAAGGGCTTATGACCAGATAGAAACTCCTTCAGAATGGCTCAGAGGGCCAGGGGTGGTGGCGCACACCTTTAATCCCAGCTCTTTGGAGGGAGAGGCAGGTGAATCTCTTTGAGTTCAAGGCCAGTCTGGTCTACAAAGTGAGTTCCAGCACAGCCAGGACTGTTAATACAGAGAAACCCTGTCTTGGAAAAGCAAAAAAACAAAACAAAACAAAAAACTCAAAAAACATAAGGGGAGTGCTAGGAAGAGAGGAGAGAGGGGAAACTACAGTCAGGATGTAAAATGAACAAAATAAAAGTAAAACATGTAATATTAAATTTTTAAAAACTAAAAACCAAAAGAATGGCACAAGGCTTGGTGGATATGTGTGGGTGGAGAGGATTCCACAGGCCTCTCATGAGGCAGCCAGAGCAGCAGTGGCCACTGTCCAGCTGAGAACAGGACACAGGCTGCGTGCTGCTATGTGGATGCCACAGGTGGCAGGCATGGCCCTCCCTCCCAGTTTAGACTCTGGGAAAGACAACTGGGCCAGGAAAGGCTCCTGGTGTTGCCTGGTCGTGCTCCACAACCAGTTTCCTGCATGACTTTCAGAGCCTCCCTTTCCAGCCGGATTCTCCGTTTTCCCAGCTTAAGGTGAAGGCTTCCAGGAGGGCTCTGCCGGCTCTGGGCTTGGTGATCTTGGACGGGGTGAAGTCACCCAGCCTGGGTAAGGCTCTGGTTTCCCTCACACATTACCCTACCCAAGGATGCTTGGTGTGGACTTGAGAGCCCCACATTCAGAGAAGAAGAGCTCAGTAGAATGGGGGACAGCTGTCACCAGGAGTCCCTAATGCTCTGAAATCCAGAAAGAAGAGCAAGGAGAGTTTTCTTTCTTTCTTTCTTTCTTTCTTTCTTTTTTTTTTTTTTTTTGGTTTTATGACACAGGGTCTCTCTGTGTAGCCTTGGCTGTCCTGGACTTGCTTTGTCGACCAGGCTGGCCTTAAACTCACAGAGATCCCACCTGCCTCTGCCTCCTGAGTGTTGGGATAAAAGGCATGTGCCACCACGCCCCTGAAAGGGGAGTTTTCAAAATCACCAAAAAGGCATTTCCTCGTCCAGACTCTACTCTCATAGTGTCTGACCACCATCCCTCCTCCTTTGGTCCTGCAGATGTCTGAAACAAGTGGGTCTCCCTTAAGCTCTGCACAGAACTGCCAGCTTCAGCTCAACTCGGGTCTAGGGCCTTACCTGCCATGGCAGGGCCTACTCTGAGATCCACTCATTTGCTCCATCCCTCCTGCTCCCTCACTTACCTTAATCTTGGAGGCATCGAACTCCACTTCTTTGGGGCGCTCCGGCTCAGGTGCAGGCGCAGGTGCAGGCGCAGGTGCAGCCGCAGGGGCCGGAGCTGCCTTGGGGGCAGCGGCCTTGGCATCATCCTTCTTGGGCTCTGGCTTTTTGGGGGCCATTGGGGCTGCAATCACAGAGAAGTGGCAAGAAGGAAAGATGACGTAGGTAGATGAGCCTCCTGTCACCCTGAGCTTTATCCTGTCCATATACCTCATGACCCCAGCCCCACCCCTGCCATGCACAATAGGGACAGGGCCATAAAAGGGCATTGGCTGTGCTCAAGGGGCTATTTTGGGTCCTGGAGAGGGCATTGTTCAGGCCCAGGAATGGGTGGGGGAGGGGAGAGTGCTCCAGTCCCTCAGTCACCTGTTGGGAAAAGGGAGGGAGAGGGAGACAGAAGCCATTGCTGAGCCTGGGCTCTGAGCACACAGGCACACAGACAGGGACAGACACAGACAGACAGACAGACAGAAAGACACACACACACACAGAATTATTATTCTTCAGGCCAATAAAATTGGACAGGTAAAGGTTAGAAAAGTGTGTGCCACAAGCTGGTAGGGGCTGAAATGGCCGAGGGGTCATCCTTGAGCTAAACTTTGCACCTGGGCATCCCAGGTCCTGTGTTCAAGAACAAAAGGAGGTGGGTGTGGATCTGTGTCCAGGCACCTTTCCGGGTGGGGTGAGCTCCCCTGGCTATGTGTGTGGTAGAAGGTCTCTGGACATTTGTATGTGTTGTCTGAGTGTCTCTGTGACAGGGTCTGTGAGTGCCAGGCTGGGTCTGAGGGGAGAGTCTGTCTTCTCTCTGTGGGTCCGGTTCCAGGTGTGCACATTTGTGTACATCTGTGGGTCTGTGGGCCTGTGACGTGGCCTCTGTGTGTTTATGTCTGGGTGTTTACATGGGCTGGCGTGTGAGTGCCTGGTTACAGCAGGCAGCTGCAGCCACCCCACCCCCCCCATCCCAGGGTCCAGGGTCTCCAGGAACACCCCAAGCATAGTGACACTCCCTGGAGAACTGTCCTCCAGCTCCTTTTACAGTTCCTGCCAACCTCTGAGACTAGTGTCTCAAGTTTCACACCCTCCCTGCCTCTCTCTGCCCCTCCCTCTGATGCCCAGTGTCCATCTTCCCCTGCGTACTCCAGGGTCCAGCCTCCTGCTCACCCTGCTACCCACTGCACCCTCTCTTCCTTCCTGCTTGCCCCTCCATTTGCCCTCTCCGAAGCTTTCTCCGGCTACTCCCATGATGCAATGCTTCCTTCTGCTCCAGGGGATCCTGCAGCTCTGAGAGACCTGAAGGTCAAGGCAAGTTTTGCACTTAAGCTCCAATCTAACACTCACATCCCAGTTATACCCCTCAAAATTCACACACACACACACACACACACACACACACACACACACACTCCCAGGGCACAAGCCACAGGGCCCTCGGTCCCCTGCCCTTGGCAAACAGCTATTACGTAGCACAGCCTGGCTGAGCCACCACTTGAAGAAATGGAGAGACTGAGGTGGCATCAATCCTTTCCAGCACAAACGCAGAGTGAAGACATCTTGCAAACACATTGAGTTCTGTTCCCGCCTAGCGTCTGTGCCTGGGGGGGGGGGGGGGAAGGGGTGTTCCTAGTTATTTTTAAGTGCCTGAAGCCTTTGATAGAGACTTCAGAGACAGTGCCTCCCACCCTAAGCCCCATGGGACTTCCCAGGCATGAAAAAGAGTAGACCTCAAGCTGAGACAAGGTATCAAGGCCTCAACCTGGGGCACCCCGCCATCTTCCTCCTGCCTTCTGGCTCTTCTCATCTCGTCACCCAGCTTTCCAGTGAAGGGATAGCAGTCCCAGGGCTGGATCCCCATCCCTGGCTGCAACACTGTTCCTCCCTTCATCTGGAGGGCAGAACACCCCACATCTGGAAATCTGACAACATCCGGGGCTGGAAGCAGGGGGGGGGAGGTGGGGGGGTGGGACAAGTTTTTCACTTTTCTCCCAGATGTTTGGCAAGAGTATTAAGAAAGAAAGAGGTGGGGGAGGGTCCACAGAGACATCAGAAATACCACAAGGGAGAAGACAGTCCAAGGGGGACAGACAGACAGACAGACAGACAGACAGAGGCAGAGAGTGCTCTGGACAGCCCAACTGCCCCAACGACACTCCTTGGCACAACTGACTCTAGATGGTGGCATCATACACCTACAAGCATAGCCAAGATGCCACCTCTCATTTACCAGAGCCCAGGGCCGAGGACATATGCACAGGGTGACCCAGACTTCCCACGCCACTCCTTTTACCCTAACACTGTTACCCCCTTGGAAAACAGCTCAAACTGTAAGTGCGTAGCAAATCCATCCTGGCTTCAAGTCTGTGTCCTGTACTAAGGAGGCTTGTGTAGTCAGAGCCTCATGGCACTGTCTTCCCCTCCCTGGGATGGCGAGAAGTATCTTGATGCCATCCCCTCATACATAGCACAACTGTGGTCATGTAGAGGACAAACAGAACTTCTTTCTCCCTGCCAGGGCTAGCGGAGGCAGGGGGAGTGGGGGGGGGGGAGTTCTAAGGCTCGCCTCTGCTTGAACTCTGACCCTCAGCTTGCCCTGCTGGTTCCTGGAGTAGCAGTTCCCAGGCCTGTGCACAAGAGTGCCTTCCACCCTGTGACAGGTACGCAGCACCCAGCAGGGATTCTTCTAAAGCCCCCCCCAAGACCAGCTTCACTACAGCCAGTGGGGCTGGCTGGCTGAAGCCAGGAGCAAAACTATGGTGGCCAGGTAAGGGTCTGGAAGTGACAGGGAGGACAGGACATGCCAGCACTCAGCTCCCAGGTCCACACCGTTGCTCTGTGTCCTCCAGGAAGGACAGCTGAGCAGGCAGGATTCTGGCAGGACCTGAGGGGCCTGGAGAACCACAGAGTGGGAGTCTGGATCCCCACCTCCACCCCCAGCTCTGATGACTGAGCTATAGTCCAGGCAGATGACGGAATTGCAAGTGGGACTCTACAGTCCTGGGGTGAAGAGGGCAGCCCCCTTACTTTTCCCTTCACCCCCAGGCCCTGGCAGCCCAAGAGGCCTGCAGATCTGGGCAGGAGAGCCAGGGGCACAGTGGCATCCTTTTAGGCCCTTCTCAGTTCCTTTACACCAGGCTGGTTCCTCTCCCTCCCTGGTGGCCTTGTTTAGAACTCTGGCAACAGCTAGCTCCTGTACACACACACACACACACACACACACACACACACACACACACACCACCCATCTCAGACGACAACACCTTTGAGAAGCTTCCTTAAGACTCTCATGCTCCCTCTTCCCTGTGTCCCCAATCCTCATCCCTGCTCACCTTAGTCACTGTCTTATCTTACAGGTGTGGCCCCCACTTCCGCGAGTGCCAGCTATCACAGCAGGAACCTTCTTCCACTGTTATAGTTTGCCAGAGCCTGGTACACAGCGGGTCCTCAATAAATATTGGATGAGCCAGTGTCTCAAATTTCTGAGTCCACCCACCTCTTAAAGGGTATTAACAGCCCCATGTATGGTAGGGTATACCTGTAATCCCCATAGTCACAACATTGAGGAGGCAGAGGTGGGACATCTGTGACTACGCAAGTGAATTTGAGGCAAGCCTGGGATACATGAGACCTTATCTAACTCAATATATAAAGGAAAAAAAAAATTAATCCCAGCACTCAGAGGCAGAGGCAGGCAAATCTCTGAGTTTAAGGCCAGCCTGGTCTACATCACATCTGCCTTTGAGCCCAGCTCAAGAGGATCTGACATCTTTTGTCCTCCACAGGTAATCGTACATGTGGGGCACACTCACGCATGCGTGCACACACACACACACACACACACACACACACACACACACACACACATGCAAAGAAAAACAAAAAACAACAATTTAAGTCCTGAGCCCATCCCTGGAGTTACAGTTGGGGAGAACGGAGGGGTTTCCTCAATGACTACAGAGTTCTCTCCCCCAGGACGGTATGGAGGAGCCAACAGTCCTCAAACCCACCATCTACTTACTGTGCCCTTCCTCTTCCAGGGCCTAACTCAATTCAGGCCTTCTGCTCACTGCTCTTCCCTCCTAGCTACTGATTGAGACTACAGTCATAGCCTAAAGAGTTGTTAAGAGTAAGGCTGCCCAACATGTGGTGCAGGTGACTGGCCAGCAGGGGGCACAGAAAGCATGGGAACTGCCAGCCTTTGGTCCAGAAACCCAAACTCTAGAATCCTAAGCACACCCTAAAGCTGAAGCCTGGAAGCCTAAACCCAGACCAGAAGCCAAGTGTTCACAGGCTGAACCCAGACCCCAAAATACAGCATGCCTAGGACCCAGACCCAAGTCTTGTGACTCACACCCTGAATCCAGACTCTAAATCCTACAATGCCAAACCTAGACCTTAAACCCAGCCGCCAAGACCCAGGACAGAGATTTCTAAAGCCAGATCTGAGATCGGGGATTCAAACCTAGGACTTTGAATGCAAACCCTAGCCTCAAAACAGGCTGATGACGGCTTTCCACGTGGACACTGCCTGCTGCATGGAGTGGACAAGGCAGGCTATGGGGAAGGTAAACTCTTGGCAGTCGGTGATGGGTGCTTGTCAGACCTCCCTGTCAGAGTTCAGAGGGCACGAGGAATGCCTCTCAACCTATCAGAGTCAATATGAGTAGCTAAGAGTATGGTGGCCACATGGGAAGGAGGACTGAATGTCCCTTGGGCCCAAGAGCCAGAGGCAGGGAAGGAGGGTCGGGCTCCCCTTGTGTCCTTGTCCCTTAGCCACAGGCTCCACAGGCCATCCTGGCCCGCCCCTCTTGGCTTGCGGCCTCTGGGCTGGGATACAAGCCCACACTTCCCGGAGGAGTCGAGAACGCGGCCTGGGCCAGACCCAGAGCCTTAGAAGTAGGTCAAATGTTGCTGTGCAGCAGGTCCTGGGGACCCTGTCATGGCCCAGGCAGGTCCACGGGCTGTGTATCTCACCCACTACACACAGCACACATGTGTGGCCAGAGCTGTAAACTCATGACCAGTATGTTGAGTCTCCATGAGCACAGACCGTTACTGGGGTCCCTGGGTCCTGCCTCAGTTTCACAGATAGAGGATTTGTGGCCCCCACAGGCTGCCTAGCAATGGGCAAGAGGTATCAACAAAGGCCCAAGAAAGCAAATGACTGTATCTGTACCATCCTATGGCCTTGGGTGAGAGTCTGACTCCAAGGAGGACTTCCTAGCAGAGCTGATCTTCCACAACAGGATGTGGCCTGCTTCCCAAGGCACAGCTCAGGCCTGGAAAAATGGGAAAATGGTGCCTAAAGGGGAGGCAGAAGAGGCCCTCCATGCTCTTGTGAGCCAACCTGGCTTCTCTTCCTCCTGGCCTCAGTTTCCCCACCTAACCAATGGATGCAAGTTGATGCTCTGAGTATTGGCCCATCCTCACCACCACACACAGACAACTCTGTCCTCGGGCAGGCCAAGCACAACTCCCAGGCCCCTCCCTTTGCCCACTGTGCTGACGGGGACCAGATGCTCCAGCCTTGTGGTTCTAGGGGTGGGGGTGGTAGGGCTCAGCGGGCTGGCAGACAAGTCCTGGGTTTGGCCCAGGGACCTATAATCAGCTCCTGCCCCTCTGATCCCGGCCCAGGACTGACGCTTTGGGGCTGTGGTGTCCTGGCCGGCTGTGGCCATGGCCGCTATATTTGGGATCCTAACTCAGCATGAAGGAAGAGGTAGCAGGCCAGAGCCTCCAAGGCCTAGGGCCTCATGGGGGACAGTGTGGGGACAGTAATGTCCAGTTTGCACCCATTATAGAAGGAAGGCACACCCTTGTTTTCAGGGGACGAACTGGTCTCATGAGTCTGGCTTGAGGGACCTTGATTCTGCCCCTCACAGCTCACCAAAGGAAGGACACTGGAAATGTGTCTGAAAATACTGACCCCCTTATTGGATCCAAAGAGTAGGAACACAAGCTGGGGGCTATGTAGTCTAAGCAAATGAGAAGGCGATGGGAGCTGCCAAAGGTGAAGAGAGGACTGGGAAGTTGGCTCAGAGGGTAAAGTGTTTGCTGTACAACCATGAGGACCTGAGTTCAGATCCCCAGACTCCGCATAAAGACTGGACACAGTAATCCCAATGTTACTATCGGAAGATAGAAAACAGACAACCTGGTGTACATAGAAACAAGTAATGAGAGACCCTGCCTCAAGCAAGATGGAAGGTCCTGGCCAATACCAGAGGTTGTTCTTTGACTTCTGCACATGTGCCATGGTGTGCATGCACCCACACTCCACACATGACCAGCACACACACACCAAACTGTTTTATTTAATTAATTTTTATGTGGATGGGTATCTGTCTACTACATGTCTGATGCCCACAGAGACCAGAAGACAGCATTGACCCCTCTGAGATTGCAGTTCCAGATGGTTGTGAGTCACCATGTAGGTGTTGGGACTCAAATCCTGGGTCTTCTAGAAGAGCAGCCAGTGCTCTTAACCTCCGAGCCATCTCTCCAGTCTACTGCAATCTTCTTTATTTTATTTTATTTTATTTTATTTTATTTTAGGGTGAACAAAGCAGGAGAAAATCTTCTAAAAAGGAAGGCTGTCTCAGGGCGCTGTGGTGCACGCCTGTAATCCCAGCACTCGGGAGGCAGAGGCAGGTGGATCGCTGTGAATTCGAGGCCAGCCTGATCCACAAAGCAAGTCCAGGACAGCCAAGGCTACACAGAGAAACCCTGTCTCAAAAAACAAAAAAACAAATCAAAACAGCAACAACAACAAAAAGAGTAAGGTTGTCAACATGCTGGTTAAGGCAGCAGAGAAAATGGCCTAGGGTTTGGGCTGTACTTCTGAGCTTCCAGGTCCTTTAAGACTGCTGGTGTAGCTTATGGACAGAGCCCTGCCCCTCCCCCAACACAGCCTGTGACCGCCCTGAACTGCTCTGACATTCCCTGCCATCCCGCCAAACCCTGTTCTCTCCCACCAGCAGTCTCCCAAAGAGCAAATATTTATTGTCCTTGGAAGAAAAAAAAAAAGTCCCCTTTTAGGATCCTTGGAAGAAGAAGAAGAAGAAGGGGAAAAAAAAAAAAAGAGTCCGCTTTAGGATCAGGGTCTGGGGAGCTGCTGTATTTGAGGTTTGCAAGAGCTCAGCAGTGGCCTGAGATGACCAGAAACCCCCTGGAAAGGATGAGAGAGGGAGGGAGAAAACATTGTCAGTGCAAGCTGGTCTTAGAGAAGGAGCTGGTGGCCGCCCAAGACTGCTGCAGTGAGGCTCTGCTCAGCTCTAGACCCAGGGCCACACTCTCCCCTCCTCTTGCCTCTGTTTCTCCAAGTCTTTCCTAGATCAGGAGTAAATGTGTGCACTGCCCTGAAGTGTGAATGTGTGTGTACTGCCCAGAGGTGTGAATGTGTGTGTACTGCCCAGAGGTGTGAATGTGTGTGTACTGCCCAGAGGTGTGAATGTGTGTGTACTGCCCAGAGGTGTGAATGTGTGTGGCTGCTTAGTGTTTGTGGCTTATGTGTTATGTGGCTTGGTGTATGGGCATGGGGGGCGGTCACATGTGTGACTGTGGGGAAGTGTGTGATCTTGTATGCTTATATGCGTCACCACGATGTGATCTCGCATGGGTCTAAGCATGTCTGGGTACTCCTGCTCCTGTGTGCATGCCTGTCTGTGAGCCTGTTCATCTGTTGGCATGAGTCGGGTGGGCCATGTGGACACAACCTTCGTTGAATGGCCAATTCAGTCCAAAATGTAAGTAAATTTAGCAGAGAGGGGGAAAAAAAAAGTCAGTCATACGAGGAGCCTGAATTGACCGGTTGTTTGACTGGATGGATCAACTGTCTCAGGCAAACAGTTCACTTTGGCTGCAAGGAATAACCAGTTCCCTGGGGCCATCATGAGAAATTGGACACAGGACCCTTGACTATGGCAGACGTCAAGGCAGAGACAGGAGGGTTGGGAGAGAGAGAGAGAGAGAGAGAGAGAGAGAGAGAGAGAGAGAGAGAGAGAGAGAGAGAGAGAGATGGGGGCAGATTCAGAAGCAGGAGGTTGCTGAAGTGGGTCAGGGATAAAGGTAGGCTAGAGATGCAGTCACGTGGACCACACAGCTTGTCACCCCTAAACTCAGCTCCAAAGACAAGGAGTCTTTACTCTCACCTCTTAACCTCAAGCAGCCAGTGTGGATAGGAAGTGGAGGCAAGACAGTGATGCAGGAAGCGAGGACTGGCATGCACAACTGTGATATAAGGGACAACAGGAATGAGAAAGGAGGCAGGGCAGGGGACAAGGATAACAGTGGCAGCAGTGAGTGCGCAAAGGTGACAATGCTTTTGAAAGAAGCAATACCAAGGCTGGAGAGATGGTTCGGCAATTAAGAGCACTGTCTGCTCCTCCAGAGGTCCTGGGGTCATTCCCAGCACCCACATGGTGGCTCACAACCATCTATAACTCTAGTTCCATGGGATCCAGTGCCTTTTTCTGGCTCCAAGGGTACCAGGCACATGGGCGCACGGTGCACAGACACACATGTAGGCAAAACACCTATACACAGAAACAATTTTTTAAAATTTAAAGGCAGTACAGCCAAGTGTGGTGGCACACACCTGTAACCCCAGCACTCTGGAGGTGGAGGCAGGAGCATTAGGAGTTCAAGGTCCTCCTCAGCTTCATAGTGAACTGTGGCCAGCCTGAGCTACAGGAGACCCCGTCTCAAAAAGACAAAAATGCAAAGAGAGACAGAAAGGGAAAGCCGTGTGGGTTAGGAGAAGTTCCCTGTCCCCTTACAAGCCCCTCCTAGCTGTGATGGCCTCACCAGACCTAGGGCTGTCCCCTCTCTGCCCCACCCAGAGCCAGCTGTGTCTCTGCCTCCAGAGGCCACACAAAAACCCTCTGTGGTGCAGGGTGTGGATGCTGCATTAAAAATGGCCCAAGCCCCCAGCCAGGAATAGTTAAGGTTGATTCTGGTACCTGCCTTAGTCGCTATTTATATTTTTACCCACTCGCCCTATGTGGTTAGGCAGAAAACGCGGACACAGACATGCAGATGGACAGACACACACACACAGACACAAGCTTGCATACATGCGTACATGCACACAGTCAGCTAACCTGATATCAACACTCCCCACCCTACCTTTGTGGAATGAATATTTGCCTCAGCTGCTCAGAACTGAGCTCGCAGGCTGTTATGTGCAGGTTTTCAAGCTCATACTTGACTGGGCCAACTGTCACCAGCTCTATTATACCAACATCAAGAATCTGCACAAATTGGTGGTGCTCTCTCTGTCTCTGTCTCTCTGTCTGTCTCTATCTCTGTCTCTCTGTCTGTCTCTGTCTCTGTCTCTGTCTCTCTCTGTCTCTCTGTCTCTCTGTCTCTCTCTCTGTGTGTGTGTGTGTGTGTGTGTGTGTGTGTGTGTGTGTGTGTGTGTGTCCAGTCTTTAGAGTCTTTCCAATGCCTCCTACCGCACACCCGTGGAGCTCACCGCACCATTCCACCACTTTGGAGTCTTGCATGGAAATCTGCTCACAGAAGGGGAAACAGAGGCCTGAGAGAGCAGCTGGGCTGGGGAGGTCAGCATCCCCAAGTTCAGGCCTTTCTGAGCCACAGCATCTGTGTTGTTTTTGGCATGTCTAGGCCAGATAAGGATGGGGTCAGAATTTGGCTCTCATGGGAAAGGACTCTGTGGATGGTTCCCGACCCATTTGTCTCCCATATTGTGGACCCTAGGACAAGCAGAGGGAAGGCAAACGGGAAGGAGGGGTGGTTGGGGGACAGGAAAGTTCCTGTTGCAGCGACCTTGAGGCTATGGGGAGCTTACAGAAGACTTGGAGACTCACACGCTCGGACACAGGGAGTGAGCCCTAAAACCTGCCCAGAGACCCCCAAATGCATGACCTGCAGAAAATGGGAAAGGGTGGTGCAAGGCACACAGCTCGGCCCTCCCCCTCCGTTGCAGGGAACTCTAAGGAGTTCTGCAGTAGGGGCTGAGGTCTCTCGGGTCAGTGCCTTGGTTAGCTAGGTGTTGTAGGCATCCTTTTGGGCCGTTAGAAAACAGTGCAGCTTCATCACTTTCATCAAAGCAGATTTGGGGCTGGGCTTGGCTTCAGCTGGGGACCAGGGAGCTAGCCCCTTCACTGATCCCCAGAGCCCCTTGCCCTGACAGTTTCCAGCGTTCACTTTTGTAGCGTGGGGATCAGGAGGGGCATCATCAGCTGTGCTTCGGAGGCATCCTTGTCCCTGAATCCTGTCCTGTTGCCCACTTTGCCAACCTTTGCCCCTGTCCAGATTTTAGTGAGGGACAGGGAGCTGGAGCTTAGAGTTCTGTCAACAAGGGGACAATGAACGGGCTGGGACAAAGGGCCCAGCCTAGGCTGCAGATAAGCTGGGAGGGACTGAAAAACGGCTGCAGCCCAGGGACTGGACAATGAACGACTCCCACCCATGATTAGTGTCTGTCTTTCAGGAGTCCAGGTCTTGTGTGATAAGCAGAAGAGCCTGGTGTGGGTGTAGCAGGGGATACGGTGCAGCTTGAGACCCTTCCATAAGCCTACTCCCATTTAGCATGGTCACACCCTTCTCCTAGCCTGTAATCACTGTAGGCTCAGCTCAGCAAAACAAAGAGGGGCTGGAGGGATGGATCAGTGCCTAAAAGCACTTGCTGCTCATGCAGAGGACAAGAGTTAGGTTCCCAACACCCACTGTACTGCAGACAACCACCTGTAACTCTAGCTAAAAGGAATCTTATGCCCTCTTCTGGCCTCCAAAGGCACCTACATTTATCTACATTTAGGTGTGCATACAGACACACACACAGTATATATATGTATATACATGTAGATAGATAGATAGATAGATAGATAGATAGATAGATAGATAGATAGATAGATAGGTTCCTCTTCCTGACTCTCGGGTCCAGAAAGAGAGCATACCACTCTTTCCACCCCCGAAGTCCCATCTCAGGGATAGCTGGGCTAGGACTAGTTGATGATCTTTCTCTTCCAATCTGAGGGCTCCTGGGCTACAGTCTTCCACTTTCACAACCTGTCCCATGGGCTGATCCTTGGCTTTCTGAGGATAGGCCGTCAGGTGGAGTCAGTGTCATAGGGCTTCCCGGAGGAACACTTAAGTCAGAGACTTGACCTGAGGCCTAGGAGAGGCTTTCTGAGATCCTGGGATCTGGCCCCCCTCCTCTTGGGGAGACCCCCTCCCCAGGGCAACTGGAGGATGAAGGGATGAGCCAGGCAGAGTGCTGGGAGTCCAGAGCCAGCCAGTGCCCATGCTGTCCTTGAGGCCAGGGAAATGAGCCTGAAGCTGAGGCTGAAGCTGGAAGTTTGCATTCACCCCTAGTACCACAAAATAGACGGCCTAGCTAAGAACCAGGATTATAGGTCTCACTTTGCTGGTGCCAGGCTCTACGCCCTGGACGGTTTCTGAGAGGAGGAGACATAGGAAGCGCATATAGAGGAACGAAAGGGACAAGCTGGACGGCCTGCAGTGCAAGACAGAGGCCCAGGGCTCGTGGCTTCTAATCTACACCAGAGGAGCCTGAGGGACCCCAGGAAAACAGCCTTAGCCAAGGCAGACAGAAGCTGGACAAAGCCATGCAGGAGAAGAGTATCCTGCCCTGCCTGACCACGACCCTGCTGCTGATGTCTCCCTCAGCTTCAGCTTCAGCATGGCATCTGAGCCGCCTTGATTGGCTTCTCGCCTGGTAGCTCTGATGCCTCCTACAAGGCAGCTGCTTCCCGTTAGCTTCTTGCATTGCTACCTGGAACCTCAGAGGGTATGTTGATCATGGTATGAATGAATAGGATGACCTGTAGCATTTAGGTGCCCTGTCTAAACACACACACACACACACACACACACACACACACACTGCTTTACAAACTTTCTCAAAGTGCTTCTTCTCTTTGGACAGTTCAGCCCTAGTCCTTGTCGCCTGCCACTTGTTCTGCCACTGGGCAGAGAGACAGACAGACTCATCTCTGATCCAGCCATGAAGATGCAGCCCTGATCCCAGCCTCAGAGATGCCCCCCAGGATGTGCCAATTTATGGCCTTATCCCAGATAATGTCCACTGAGGCATTTGGGGTGACAGGAAGTAATCCCAGAGTGGGCCCCGGAGACCTCAAACGGCCCAGCACGGACAAGGACCACCCACATAAAGGATCCCTCAGGCCAAAGGCAGGCCAGAGTATCAAGACTAGGGTTCCTCACCCAAGTCCTTGTCACAGTCCCCAGCAAGACTCAGGGTCTGAGTTCATACCTCCTCCTTCTTCAGCCACCTCCTCCCTTCAAACCACAGTGCCCTGAGGCCTCTGGAACGCGTGCCCAGGACCTCAGTGATATTTTGAGTTTAAGAAAACTTTGCAGTCGGCAGGAGCTCTTAAAGGTTATAAATAGCAACCGCGGGAGCCCATGCCGGGAGAGGCGGAAACACGTGTCAAATACGCTGGGAGGAGGGTATTCCAAGGCACAGACCCGACCCCCCCCCACACACACTCACATTCACACACACTCACACACACACACTGGACCCACCAGGCTTCTGGGCATTTTACAACCACTGGAGCGGGAAGTCACACCCCACCTGGAAGGCGTCTAGGAAGCAAGACCCCTTCTATTCCCCAAGCGGGATCCCCGGTGGCTGGATAGGTTACCACGAGCATGTGGGGGCACCATTGAAAGGGGATCTGGGTGTGAAGTTTCTCTTTCCCTTCTTCCTCCACCAGCCATCCCCCAGCCATCCTGCCACACACATACACACACCAAGCGGGACTTTACCAGTAAAGACGTACACACAGGGCTAAGGGGGCTTGCTACAGTGTTCACTCCAACTCCACTCAACAGCCAGGAGCCCTTTGGACCAAGGAGGAGGGCTTAGTTTAAAGTCATGAGAGCCAGGCAATCTGTAGACCCACAGGCCCTAATTCTTTCTATGGAATGCTCCCGCCACTGCTGCAGCCCTTCCATTCAGAGGGACTTTAACCAGCCCAAACAACAGGAAAGGTCCAAAAGAGAGGCACTCACGGCAGCCATCCCTACAGGATCTGATCCCAATGCTTCTGCCACAAACAAACAAACAAACAAACACATAAAAACTCCTCTTGCTGGGCAGTCGAGGAAGAGAAGGCCTAGGGACAGGAAGACTCCCTTACGTCAGAGTGAAAGGGGGCATAATTTGCCAACAACTCAAAACAGGATCCAAAGGCCTCACAACAAGCAGGTCAATGGCCAGGGACACTGTGGTCTCAGGCTTGCCTTAAAGACCGATAAGGTTTGGAGCTATGCTCTAGAGCTTAGGGAATACAGCTCTGTCCTCAGGGACCCGATCCGAGATAAAACAGCTAGGGGGAGGATTATAAGCCTCCATCACCCCCCTGGGTCTTCCCAACTGCCCTCCAATTGGTCTGGGGCAGAAACTACAACACCCACGCAAAAAGGCAAAGAGGGAAGAATGGCCAAGCTTCTACTTACTGTCTTCAGTCCTCCCTCCCTCATCTTCTTATACCCCTGCTGGTCCCTAGTGGGTCTGGGGGAAGCAGCCACACTTGGCATCCAGGCACTCTGAACCTCAAGGAGCCCCAAAGGGTTTATGGGGCTCCCAATGAATGGGAGCCTGTTGAGCTCTGAGGGGGCCCAGCCCAAGTAAACACAGTTGGGTCTGAGCTGCCATTCTCCCCCTGCCTACTTACCCAGGACCCAGGACCAAAATACGATTTCCTGTCCCCAGGCTAAGGGCCAGAATCACCCTTCTCAGCCTTAGGCTGGGGCCTACTGGAGGAACACAGACTGGCCTGGATGCCACATTTTCAGATGCAAAGTTCTGCCTGCATCCAAAATGAATCTTTGGTCAATTTGACTCTCAACCCTTTCACTTATTAATGGCGGATTGGAAACTGAGGCCATGAAGAGGGAGGGGTCCAGCTCAGGGCTGCCACACAGACTAAGCAAAATGGGTCCAGGCTCCTGTCCCATGGAAAAGCAAAGACTGTCAAGGCAAGGGAGACATTTCTGAGTCAGAGGAACAGGGTGTTTAGAGTAGGGACGGGATACCTATACAAGCTGTTTCTCAGGGTCTTGCTACGTGCCCTGGACAATCTATTCTGTTCTCGGGCCTCAGTCCCTCCACCTGGAGACCAGGTGTTAGCAAGCTCCTTGTCTCCTTTTCTAGCTTGTGAACCAAAGTAGTTAGTACACTGGAAAGCTGGACAAGGTGGTAGCTGCCTACAATCGCAGCGCGTGGGAGGCTGATGCAGGGAGGCCGGGAGTTCAAATCCAGCATAACGGTTGACTGGTGGTGCTCACCTATATAATACCAGCGCCCAGAGGGCCAAGGCCAAAGAGGATCAGGAGCTCAAGATATGAATCAAATTCTCAGCCAGCCTAGGCTACATAACTACAGTAGCGTGCCTCACAAAAACCAAATAAACCAAAGAGCAAAGCAGAACAAAAGACAATATGGTACCCAAGAGCCCAGAAGGTCTAAGGAGAGGTGACTCTTGGAGACAAGGGTCTTAGAAACATGCCCTGGTGGCAGAAGGGTGGTGTGAGGCAGCCACCTCACGTGCTGGGCACTGGAGGCTGGCTTTGGAATGTGCTGAGCGGCAGCAGCTATGTGAATCATTATACCTCCTCAGGCCCAGCTGGGCCTTCCAGACATAAACCAGCTCAGACTGGGCTCAAGCAGGCCAGTCTCCAGCCCAGGTCACTGGGTCCTGGAGACCCTGGGGTGAAGTTTCTGGGATCTTGCATGGTCTCTGTTTTCGTATTTGTCTACATCTTCACCCTCAGCATCTGCCCCTGGTTCTGACACAGCCCGTTCTACAGACGCACAAAGGAGGATCACCCTGTGGATAGCTTCCCCCCCCCCCCCGCCACTGTGCACAATCAGACCCCGAGTCTGGGGAGTATAGCAATGTGAGGCCAGAGAGGGCTTCCTGGCCCTCTGGATTCATAGCAGGAGTCACATTCCAGTGGGCAAGGAGGCAGCTATGGGTGGCTGTAAGGCTGCAGGGGTGAGTGCTAAAGCCGGAGTCTCTGCATCTGCCCTAGCTGAGACCTCAAGAATTTTTTGTTTGTTTGTTTTGTTTTGTTTGATTGGTTGGTTTTCATTTCTTCTTTATTTTCAGTTACATATATTCTCTCTCTCTCAGTACACACACACGCAAACACACACACACACACACACACACACACACACACACACACACACAGCACATGTATGGAGATCAGCAAACACGTTGCCGAAGTTAATGCTCTCCTTTCACTATGTGAGCCTCAGAGGCCAAACTCAAGTCTGCTAGGTTTGTTTCCTGGCTGAGCCATCTCCCTGCCTATCCCGACCCCACGCCCCAGCACCACCTCTTTTGAGACAAGGGTTCATGTATCCCACTCAAACTAGCCTCAGACCCACTATGAAGCCAAGGATGGACCTGAATTTCTGATTCTCCTAATCCCAACTCCCCACTTCTGGCATTTAAGTCAGATGCTGCCACCTGGTCTAGTTTAAATGGTACTGGAGCTTTCTTCACGCTAGGCAGGTACTAAACCAACTGTGCTACAGTCCTGGCTGGAACCTCTATTCACTTATCTTACTTTGTGTGTATGTGTGTGCCTGTATATGAGTTTATGTGCACCGTTTTGTGCACGAAACTGTCTGAGCAGGCCAGAGAGCTTTAGATACCCTGGAACTATAGGTAGTCATGAAGCGCCTGATTGCATCCTGCGAGCTGAATCCTGGTCCTCTGCAAGAGCACTAAGTGCACGTAACTGCTGACCATCTCTCCAATCCCTAGTTACTTATTTTTGGGACAGGGTCTCTCTATATAGTGCAGACCTCCCTCGTGCTAAACAAGCATTCTTTCCACTGAGCTACGTCTCCAGCTCAGGTGTCAGGTTTTTCTCCCTGAGATATGAGTCAGCCCATGGCCCCATTTTTTTTTTTCCCTAAGATGCCTAAACCTTGAATAAAATTACTCATAGATGCTGTGTGCATATCTGGTGGCAGCTTTGGATATCTGAGGTATAGAAAGGACTAGAAGGATTAGACAGAGATGGGTTAGATAAATGGGGAACTAGTCATAGCGAGACTTGGCAGGGTGAGGGACAGCAACTGAGGCACAGGCTCTCCGGAGGCTGAGTTGGCCTGGTGCCTGGAAGGCAGATGCATGAGGTTAAGGGGAGGGCCTAGCCCAAGACATCAGAACACTGGCAGGCTTGGGGTCTGGGACAAAGTCCTGAGCCAGTGCAGGGCTTGGTAAAAATAATTAATTTTTCTTTTTAAGCCAGAGCTGGGACTGGGGCCTATCCTGTCCTCACCAGCAGTGTCCTTGCTCAGGCCTGAACTGGGGAAGTTCCTCTGGCGGTCCGTGGCCTTCTCAGGGCCAACCTGAATCTGCTCCTCAACCTGAGGCCCCATTTGAAAGACCTGTGGATTCCAGGTAAGTAGGACTGGAGGGCTAGGAGGCCAGGGTGCAGCTGGGAGAAAGAAACAAGGTTGAGTTGCCCCCTGCAGCAAGCTTTCGTGTGCCTGTGCTGTGTCCCTGAGACAGACAAGGCATGCCCTCATGGCCTCGGACCTTGGTGTCATGACAGCAAGACACCTGAGACCATGATATCAGCCAGAGGAAGTCCACTCCAGATGCCTTCGGAGTGTGTCCTGACTGAAACAAAGCCTCCTGGTCTCCTGGGCCGCCCCCCTCCTCCCTCCCTTCACCTTCCTGGGGTGAGAAAGTCAGACCCTGCTGCAAGAGGAGGGGGCTGCCCAGCCAGCTGCTATGGGAGCCTTCAGTGACTCAGCTGGATAGGGAGTGTTTATGAGCAGCCGAAATAGCTGTAAAAATGGCACCTTGCTTCACTTACGGCCTGGCCACCCTAACCTACACTGGCCCCTTGACTCAAATTTTTCCAAAAGGGCCTGTAACTAGAGAAATGTCCGGGATTGGAAACCTTGAAGGAGTCTCAGCCTAAGGTCAGGATTCAGCCACCGCTTGTAAGTCAGACTAGGATGAAGTCTTAGCCTGGGGTCAGGTTCATAGTGGGGGCAGAGCAGTTTGGGAGTAGAGCTATTCTTAGCTTGCAAGTGACTTTGGGGCTAAGTTAGAGATGAAGTAGGGGGGAGGGGGAGGGGGGCTCAGAAGCAGATGTGGACTAGTGATGCCACAGAGCCTCCAGGCAGGTGACAGAGAGCTTTCTGAGAGAATAAGGCCAGGCAACAGAACTGGAAGACCTACTCAAGTCTGATGACCGACTCGGTCCCAGGGGTCTGTGTACCCTGGCTGGAATGGCAGCAGCAGAAGCCTGTCAGCCTGAGGCTGCCACACCAGCAGAGGCAGGGCCAGAGTCCAGCCACTGCTCCCTGGTTCTGAGCTCCAAGGATCACTTTATCTCCTCCTGCTAAGCCTGGGCTGTGGCCCAAAGAGCAAAACACAGACCCACTCCCTACCCTTAGCCTTACTTTGCCCCAACTCCATCGAAAACTAATCTGAAACTGAACAGAAACAGACCCTACAGTCTAGAGCCTGCCCATCAAAGGGTAAGGCTGGCTCTTCCCAACCTTTGCGTGCTAACTAGTTAATGTGTGATTCTGCCCCTCATTCCCATGGTGGCAGTTTAACCAGAGGCCTGGGGGTGAGATAGGTGACCATAGTATGGAATGTTTAGTAGAGACAGGAGTGAGGTACAGGAGTTCCAGCTAGGGACCCCGAGACCCTCACACCACTCTAGCGATTGCACAGTCCACTCTAGTCCAATCAAGGGCAAATCTTTTCTTTCTTTTGTTCTTGTTTGTTAGGATATTTGGTTTGGTTTTTTGTTTGTTTGTTTTGTTTTGTGGGGGGTATTTTGTTTTGTATTTGAGACAGGGTCTCACTCTGTAGTTCTGGCCTATAATTTGCTATAGAGATGAAGCTGGACTCAAACTCACAGAGATTGAATTGCTTCTGCCTCCCAAGTGTTGGAAACAAAGGTGTGGCGCTATGCCCGGCTCAAATGCAAAGATCTTAATTTGTCTTCAAGTCAAGAGCGGTCTATTGTCAGAACTAAGAACTCTGCCCCACCAGCTCTCAGATCCCCTCACTCTTGATTCTGCCATGTATGCCCTTTGCTCATCACCAAGGGAAAGGGCAGTCCGTGGTCATTGTCACATGGAATCTGTGTCACATGAAATCTGTGTCATTTAGAAACAGCCCAGAAGCCGGGCATAGTAGTGCACGCCTTTAATCCCAGCACTCGGGAGGCAGGGTCAGGAGGATTGCAGTGAGTTCGAGGCCAGCCTGGTCTACAGAGTGAGTCCAGGACAGCCAAAGATACACAGAGGAACCCTGTCTCGAAAAACCAAAAAAAAAAAAAAAAGGGGGGGGAGGGAGGGAAGAATGGGAGGAAACAGGGGAAGGGCTAACAATCGAGATGGTATATGAATAAATTAATTTAAAAAAGAAGAAGAAGAAAAAGAAACATCAGAGACCATCAAAGCATAGCACTGTGGGTCTTCCATTCTCAAGCCGATTGTGAGGGGGGTGGGGGGGATGGGCATCTTCCTTTCTCAAAGATCATGCCACACAGACCGGAACTCACAATCTGGCACTACCAAGGAGGATATGGAGGCACAAGTAGGGAGTACTGTCCTCCATACCAAAGTGTGCTCCTGACAAGGAAACTGCAAAAACCATACAGAGAAGTGAATGTGAACGGCCTCTCGAAGACTGCACATGCTAGGGATGGTGTGTGTGGGCACAGAAGCGGGGCATGGCAGGCAGGGTGGACCTGAGGGCCGTTCTCACAGAGCGGTGGGGGCCATCTCCTTGAGATGGAGAGCAGGTTTTTGGGGGCTTGTGGAGAACCCCTGGAGCTCATGTGTTTTCACAAACCTTCAGGGGGCCCTCTGAGTCAGCTGGACATCTCTCCGCTTTTGCAGATGAGAAAACTGAGACCGAGATACCCAGAGAGTCCTAGCGAGCAGGACACACAATTGGTAAGTAAGCAAGCAAAGGTGCCATTTCACCTGGTGGTAATTTTCAGGTCACCACACCTAAAATGGCTTCCTTCTACAGCCCTCTGTTCCAAGGACTCCCAACCGTCTCTGGTGCCTGATGTGCCCTACCGGGACAGGACGCAAGAAGCCCAAAATCTTAGAACGCAAGCATAGAATACATAAACTCCTCCACCACCACCACCCCTTGTACTAGCTCCAACCCCTACTCCAGACTACCTACCTACACACACACACACACACACACACACACACACACACACACACACACACCCCGAAGTCCAGGGGTCCAGGGGCCCAGGACAGCCACCAGCATTTGGAGAATGACATGATGGAGGGAGGTGAAGTACAAAAGTGGGTGTCCTAGCCGATCCCCAAATCTTGTAGCCGCGAATTTCCCCGAACTGGGGCTAGGATGGTTGAGCTGGATGGAGATGCCTGGCAAGCAGCTGCATATCTTCGGATACCCGGATTGGACAGGAGCCCCTCTAAGCAGGGTTCAACAAAGGTCCAGACCTAGGCAGGAGAAACACCATGCGCGTCTCAGGTTAGCTAGACACCTGGACTTGCGATGGGACAGAGGATGGAGGACCAGGCAAGGGCGGGGCGGGACCCGAGGGCGTTGGCTGCGTAGCCTGGCTCTAGCTGGCGGCGGAACAGCTTCCCCAGGGTCCCCACACAGCCAGAACAGGAATCCCGCGGGTGCACAGAGAGCGCCGCGGCCCGTGGAGTGCGAAATACTAGGCGGCCTCCCCAGTGGCTCCCCTCGTGTATCCCGCCTGCTCATCAGCCACGGCCGGAAGATCTAGGGTAGTGGGTGGTCTGTGCTTTTCCAAAGGAGAGAATAAAGCAAAAGCTGGGACGGGACAGCGTCCCAGCCACGGAATCTTCTCGATGTCAGAGCGCCCAGATTCCGTCCCTCTACCCCCAGCATTCATTCTCCTGCTGAAATATCCCGGACCGTGTCTCTGGAGAGATGTCCCGGGGTTGGGGGTGGCAGGCTCGGCTCTGTCCTCCGCACACCCGCCCGGGAGGCAGTGGAGGGGGCAGGGGCGGAGGAGGCCCGGGGAGGGCGCGGGGGAGGGAAGAGGCTTCGGGCCGCGGGGGGAGGGGAGCGGCAGACGCCTAGGCGAGGGACGCGCGAGGCGGGCGGCGGCTCGGAGCAGCGGCCGGGCGGGGGGCTCTGGAGGCCAGGCAGGCCGGGGGAGGGGGGAATCCCGAGAGCTCCATGAAGTCCTCCCGGGGCTGCGGACTGAAGGCTGGCTTGGGGAGGCTGTCGGGGGGACCCCGACATTCATGGCAAGGAGGGGGCCGCGGCGGCGAGCTCGGAGTAAGTCGGGACTTGGGGTGAGGAGTTGGGGGGCCGGGGCATGGGAGGCCAGAGTGGGACAGGAGAGACTCGGCGCCCGGCTAGGGCGAACCCGGCTACTCCGTCTCTGTGTCAGTCTGCGGCGCCTCCTCCGAGTTCCGTGGAGTCGCCAGCCCTGCTGCCGCTCAGTTCGGTGGCTTTTTTGGAAACTTGCAAATGTTTTCGTAGAGGAGGGGAGGGGGGAGCGAGGGAGTGACCGAAACCGAGCTTGGGGCCGCTGGAATAGCAGAGGCCAAGGCCGGGGAGCGCGCCCAGGGGGAGGGGGTGCGGGGGGGGCTAGCTAAAGGCCGACTGACAAGCAGACAGGCAGCCCCAGCATCGGGGCAGCAGAAGCGCTGGTGCTGCTCGGGCGCACGCGGCGCGGGTTCAGAGAATGGAAAAAATGGTGAAGGAGGTGGCATGGGGGTCCAGACTGGACCGGGAGCTGGGCCACTGTGCTGCGGTAGCGCCGGGAACCCGGGCAGGAACACCGAAAGGCTCAGTGTCGTTGCAAAAGTCGGGAAGGCATCCCCTAGTTGCACGCCCCGCGCAACTCAAAACGCGCCCCCTGCCCCGCCCCGCCCCGCCCGGACTCCCCTGTTGCCCACTGCTGCGGAGCTAAAAATAACAGCCTGGTCGCCCCCCGCAGACCGCGACCCCGACCCCTCCCCCGACCCTCCCCCACTGGGCGTGGAGCGAAGCCACTGCTCCCAATTCCCCCCAAAGAGGGGGGGAAAAGACAGAGAAAGAAAGAAAGAAAAGGCGGCGCGGGAGGGGAGCGGGGGGCGGGCCGGGGGCGGGGGGCCCAGCCATATGGATGTGATTTCTCCGCTCCGAGGCAGACAGGCCGCTCAGCAGCGCTCGGCGCCCGCCCGCCGCCCGCCCGGCCTCAGGCTGCCTCCCTCCCTCCGCCCTCCCTCTCTCCGTTACGCCGGCTCGTTCTCTCGCTCGCCCTAGGCGTATGGGCCCCGCGCCGGGCTCCGGGGCCTCGGGCCGCCCGGACGCTGGGGTCCCCTAGGCCGGGGCGTGGGCGGGGCGGCCCGGCCTGACGCAGCTCTGCACCCTCCAACCATCACCAGGGCTGGCGGCGGCTGCCCCGAGGGACGCGGCCCTAGGCGGTGGCGATGGGGGCCGCCCGGATCGCACCCGGCCTGGCGCTCCTGCTCTGCTGCCCAATGCTCAGCTCCGCGTACGCGCTGGTAAGTCCCTCCCGGTCCACACTCCAACACAGGAATCCTGGAGTTGTTCTGGGGTCCCTGGGACGAGTGTAGGCGCAAAGGCTTGGGTTCTTCTAATAGTCTGAACTTTGGGATGGGACCACCCCCCTCCCCCTTGCTCTGAACCAGTAACCCTGGTGCCTGCTCTCTTTGAGGTGTCTTACTGTAGGTTCCAGACGCCTGAAGTTTCCCCACTTCTGAAGACTTGGCTTGGGGTCCAGGCTCTGGAAATCTGTGGTTGGAGTTTCCCTGCACCGTGCTTCTGTGAGCACACGGCTCTGGTAGTATGCATCTCTTTCGATGGTGACAGTGCGATTCAGCCGGCTCTGGGTGTGGAAGTCTCAAGGACTGCGTTGGGGGCCTCCACTTTTGCAAGTTTTGTTTGCTCCTGCGTTCAAAGCTGTGTGCAAGAACTCACTTAGACTGAGGGTAGGGTTTAGAGCCCTCTCCAGCTCCCAGGATCCCACCAGATACACAGATGTAGGTACGAATGGGACAGCTTTACCCAAAGTGGGAGTCGTTTGCCCAGGGAGGTGGGTGTGGTGTGGTGTGGAGGTCCCCTTGGAAGACACTGACCTCACAGTACACCTTGCAAAAGATACATGCTGTGGGGGCATTCTGGCGGGTGAGCTGATCTTTGGGGGGTACTGTGCGGTGGTGTGAGAGCGGAGACTAAGTAGAGAGGGCTAAAGGGAGAGAGACAAAGGATTAGGATGAAAACCCCGACCCCAGCAGGGACAGCAAAGACAAATAGAGCGACAAATAGAGCGCTGGAGACTCAAGGGAAATCATAACCCATCTTGGGCTAGGGTCTGGGAGCCATTTCTCAGAGAAGAGAGTTTTCCCGTCCTCTCATATACCACAGTAGCCCTAACCCAAATGTCCAACCTATTCCTGAATCAGCTTTTGTGCCTGACTTGAAGTTCTCATTACTTCGTACCCCAGCTCTGACCCAGGTCTAGGGAGACAGGGCAGGCAGCTTCCTCCACGGGGACAGAGCCTCACATCCAAGGGCACATGCGGTCAGGGACTTAGCCTTCACTTTGTGTGACCTTGGACTGTCTTTCTACACACCTGAGTTGCCCATCTGTGAAAAGGGAGCATGGAAGAAACATTTACCTAACATCCTAGAGTTTGGTTTTTCTTTCTCTGGTGCCAGCGCTCTATTTACCAGTGCCCGAACCCTCACAATTCTAGTCCAGCAAAGGACAACCAAAGCCAGAGACTGCCCCAGAAGAGAAGTTGTACACAAGGAGGCAAGCTCGGAGGGCCTGAACTCGCCGTCCAGGAGGTGCTCCAAGCACAGGGCGCGACAGAGCTATTTGCTGAACTTCCCTCAGTGTGTGTTCATGGGTTAGACTAACTGATGGGTACGGCATCTTGAGTGTGTGCCTGAAAGTTCATGAGCATTTGTCGGCATCTGGTTTGGTCCATAGGATCATATGTATTCGAGTCCCCATGTGCCTGAAGCTGTGGCTCTGCACATGACGTTGAGGGTAGCACAGTTGTATATGCAGGTGTGTGCGTGCACGTGTGCACCCTGCGAATGTGTGTGCACACAGGTCTATTGTCTGCTTGTATGTATTTAGCACAAGTCTTTGTGTTTTCTGTTTGTCAGTCCATTGTTCTGCGTTCTTTACGCAGATCAGCTAGTTTAGTCTTCCCAACAATCCTCAGAGAAAGGTATTTTTCTTATTTTTTTTTTTTTCACTCGCCCAAATCTACAATCACTCCGGCCATTGTCTATCTTATGTTAGCCAGCTGCCAAGCTCTGTGCTTAACAGTGTGTGGTGGTATGGGGTCCCCTGGGCTCCATAGTTCTTGGTAGAGGAGTTGAGGTATATGCAGAGAATTTTCCTGATCTAGAAGGGTCTCAATCCCAAGCTAAGGGCAGACGGACAGATGCCAGCGTGGCTCTGCAGGGACCTTGCCGTGGCGTGGGAGCACACTGAACTGTCTCCCGCTTCAGGTCTAAGGGATGTAGTCCAAGGGATTGGGGTTCAGCCAACCCACCCACCCACCACACACCACCCTGTGGGATCCCTGGGCTCAGCTGGAGCCAGCAAACGACTGGCACCCTGCCCATTCTCCTAAGTCTAGGGGCCACTGCTCTGCCTGGATGTGCACAGGGATGGACAAAGCCCATCCATCTCCGCCGTCACCAGACTTACAGGCTGCATGCTCAGCACAGCCCATGACCTCTGTGGGGGACCACAGAGCATCCTACTGGGGAAACACTGACCACAGCTGTACTCAGTTGGTCCATCGTCTCCTCAGAACGAAGAGTAACCTGGAGACAGCATGGGAGGAGTGGATTTTACATACAGGAGGCGATATGAATGTGAACAGCAAATTGTAGAAACAGAGGCAGGAGGCAGGCCTGGGTGCGGGATAGGACCCCTGAGCAGGCCCCGCAGACAGTATATGCTGTCTTAGGCCAAAAGTGCAGGCTACATCTACTGGGGGTGGGGTGGGGGGACTTTTATGTTTATTATGTGTTGGTGTGTGCTTAGCTGTGCTTGCGGTAGTCAGTTCTTTCCTTCCATTGTATATGTTCCAGGTATTGAATTCAGCCCAAGGGTGCTTGCTTAAAAAAAGAAAGAGAGAGAGAGAGAGAGAGAGAGAGAGAGAGAGGGAGAGAGAGAGAGAGAGAGAATATGTATCCAGCAGCGGCTTTCATAGAGTCTGAGCTAGAACCTGCTACATATGTTGTCTCGTCCCGACCCATTCTCCCAGCCACGTTATGGGGAAATGACCTTTGGGGGTTTGCATCGTGAGACTGGCAGAGGTGGGATCTGAACCCAGGACCTCAGATTTCTACAGGAAAACTTTTTCCGATAAGTGAGATGGGAGTAAACTCTGGACAAGAGGTCCTTACGTGTCCCTTTGGCTTTTCTTCTTTAGAAAATGAAACCTATTATTGTACCTTCTACCGTGTTCATTTCATGACTAAAGTAGGAGCGCATTTTATAATTGTTCTGTATTATTTTAATCTGTGTATGTGTGTGTGTGTGTATAGGTGTGTGAGGTGGTGGTGGTGGGCTCTTAAGGTCTGAGGACAGCCGGGTGTTGTCCTCATCTTCCACAGCACTTGAGACAGTCACCAGGCTCTCGGGCTTCTGAGAACTCTCCGGTTCATCTTGATGTGGGTTTGGGAATCTAGCCCTCATTTGTGAGCACCGAGGACCTTCCCCAGCTCAGGAGTTCAAACCATTGACATTGAGCAGAAGCCTTCTTTGGGCACTGCCAAATCGCCATTCCCTTTCTAGAGAAAGTCCTCCTTACAGTCTAGGGCGGGTCATCTCTCTTTCCCTGTGCTTTGAACGTCGCCTCTCTGTATACGTAGCAAGGAGAAGGCCGTGCCTTGTTTGGTTTGTTTGTTTTTAAAGATAAGTCCACTTAGCTTTTCTACAGGCATCATTGTACCTAAAGGTATGTCTTCATGTTTGTGAAATCTTTAAAAATATATACTTTGTGCTTTTTAAGTATGTGTTTACTCTTGTGCAGCTTTATGTAGGTTTTGTGAATACACGTAATGCTTGAGGAGGCCCAGAAGAGCGTGTCAGATCCCTTGGAGCTGGGTTTCAGGCTGTTTTGAACGACCTAAAGTGGATGCTGGGAACAGAACTCAGGTCCTCCTGCAAGGACAGTATGTGCTCTAACAACAGAGCCATCTTCTCCAGCCTCCAAATCATCATCATCATTAGTTGTTGTTATTTTTATTGTGTGCTTATTTGTCTGCATATGTCTGTGCACTGTATGCATGCGGTGCCTGAGGAAGCCAGAAGAGGGCGTCAGATCCCCTGGAATGGGTACAGGGAGTTGAACCTAGGTCCTCTGGAAGAACAGCTAGTACTTGTAAACACTGAGCCATCTCTCTGTGTCCTTTTTAATCCTGTATAGTATTCCAAAGTATGAACATTAAACACCCCTAAGCTGTGCACATTCAGACCCTTTCTCCAGTCCCCCCCTCTGTCCCACCCCCATGTCTGTGTGCGTGCATTCACACGTGCTCTCGAGTGTGCACAAGAGTGTGTGCGTGTGAGAGGCGTTCCAGCTGGTGGCAGAGAAGCTCCTTGAAATGCCCTCTTGTTTCACCATGTGACCATTTCCCGTTAGGATATTTCTAGAATTTGTCTTTGCTCGGTCTAAGAACATGCACATTTTTTATTTTAATAGGCATGGCCAAATTGCCTTCTAAAAAGCTGTGCTGGTTTATACCCACCAGAACTGACCGCAGGGCCCTCTCACAGGATGTGATGAGGGGGCTCTTTTGTTTCATCTTAGCATTTTGATAGGTGAAAAAAAAAAACGGTGTCTCCTGTCATTTTAATTTACCCTCCGCCAACGATTTTCGGACCTGATGCTTGTTTATTATCCATCTACTCAGAGAGCTCTCTCAGAGCCATTACCCATCTTTCTATGGGTTATTTATCTTGCATGTATTGATTTGCCAGGAGCTTTTTATATCACCTGCCTTTAAACACATCCTTCCCCCCCCCCCCAACTCCCAGAAATGCCTAACGACAGAGCGAGGCGGGGCACGGGGCCCTCCCGAGGAACTTGGGTTTTCTTCGGAATGTTTTAATGAGGCGTCGCGCAGCCTCCCCCAGATTCCTGTTGTGGGTCTTTTGGGGACACTGCTTGTCCCGCTAGCTACCACATCAGGAAGGGAGCTATTTCAGAGAGCCCCAGGAATAATAAAAGGTATGGTGGGGCTTTTGCAGAACCTTGAAATTGTCTTTAAAGTGACTGGGAGAAGACAAATGGTGCTCAGGTTGGCAGACGTCGGAGACCTCCCAAGCCCTCTAGAACCCCAGCTCTGGGACAGCCTTGTGCCCGTGCTGAGCACTAGTTAGCTGCCATTACGCTGGCAGGGTTAGGTTAGGTCATCCCATCTTCCTGGGCCTTGGTCCTCCTGCCTAGCTCAGGTAGAGGCTGCCTGTGAAGATCCACCATGTCCTAGCGGCCAACTCTGCCATCCCAGGCCCCAGCCCACCGCCTGCCCCAAAGGCGGCCACGCTGGCTGGCTGGCTGGCTGGCTGGCTGGCTGGGATGAGAGGCGTCACAGTGCCTTCCCCCCCCCCCAACCCCTCCCAGCCCCAAACACAGGCAGCCTGTTCAGAAGGCCTGGCAAGGGGGAGGAAAAGTCAGCACTTGTCAGTGGTGGCGGGGCAAAATGAGCAGCCCGGCCCAGCCTGCTGTGGCCAGCCAGATGGACAGAGGACAGCAAGGTACAAGAGAGCAGTCCCAGCCAGCCAGCCGGCACGGGTCAGCGAGAGGTGCCAGTGTGTGTCCCAGTAGTAGAACCTGGAGAAAGGGTGCAGGAAGGCCAGAAGGTCACAAGGGGATCTCCCGAGAGCCAATACTTCTTTTTCACTTTGCCAGAGGCATTCACATCCTTAACACCAAGGCCCAATTATCCTCTGCCGAGTTCAAGGAGTCAGCCACATCCCAACCTCAGTGCCACTGTTGCCTCAGTGGGCACTTCTGCTCCCTTTGTAGATACTTGATGTAGCAAAGGTTGCAATCCAGGGCACTGGAGACATGATGTCATGGCATCCATGTAGCTGTGCAGCTGTGCAGCTGTGCGTCCTTTGCTTCAGGACTGATGCTTTGCTGTAAGGTGCACTGTAGTTCCTCTCCTGGCCCTCTTCTCCTAACTGTTCTTTAGGCCTCAGTCTCTCCTTTTGTAAAATGGCTATGTCGTAGAAGGTGAGGTTGACATGAGTGCCAGCCGATGAAGAGGGTCCTGTGTGATGGGAACATTCATGGTGAACAACCAAGTGTAGCTGGCTTCTCCAGTGTCAGGCAAGGAAGTAAAGCACACTGTCCCTTAGGGGACCATGCTGACCCTGGTAAGGGGGTGGCTGATGTGGCCTAAGAGGGCGTCCTGCCAAGAAAATATTATGCAATAGAAGCACCTTGCACAGGTGCAGAAGTGTCAGAACTGGAAAAGGAACTCTTGCATCTCCTCCAGTTTTGTCTGAAGGGGCAGAATCTTGACATGGCTGAGACCACAGATGCAAATGTGTAGAACCTGGCAGGGAGGAGAGGAAGTTAAGGGGAGTGGCCCTCATTTGGGCGATGGTGTGGACCGTGCAGTCTTCTACCACCAGCACATTCACCAGCCTTGACACACCAGAATAATGCCTTCAGCGGCACCCTGCCACCTCCCACTTTGCCATTCTTACTGGGTCCCCCCTGGGAGCAATACTAAATCAGATCAGCTTAGCTGGGCATGGTGGTGTCCACCTGTACCCTCAGCGTGCAGAGGGCTGGAAGCTCTCAGATCATGTGACTGACACCCCACCCGAGCTGAACTCTGATGACAAAATGCATCCAGTCAGTCTCTTGACAGCACACCTCCACAACCGAGTCAGCAACGTCCCGGTTTGTAAGTGACACGCCAGTTTCAGCTCCTATCTGTCTATACCTTGCCTGAAGCATCACCTGTGCCCCCCCACACACAAACACACACCCCTGCACCCCCCACCTCCGTGTTTGCAGGCTGCCCTCCCAGCTCAGGGCTTAAAGTGGTATCACATCAGCCCCTGCAAGTTCACACACTCTAGACATGCTTGTTAAATGCACAAGAAGGCGCTATATTGCGCTACTGGAGGTGGGGGATGCTATGATAAGTGAATCAGAGAGACTGTCAGCCTTAATCCATAAGGTGGGAGAAAGTATTCAGACAGCTGGTGCCAGGGCAGGTGACCCTGTCATTGGTGAGTCTGAACTAGGTGACATCTGACCCCATTCCTAATTCCTCAGTCTTGCCCCTGAGATCTGAGATGTACAGATTATGGATCTAAAACGATGCTGCCTGAGATCTTCATTCTCTGGAGCTTTGCCAAGAAGACAGGCGCTCTGATGGGGGCGGGGGACGTGATGGGGGAGGAGGAGGGAGCAGCAGACAGTGCTTCTGTCTGGCTAGTCAGAGTGGTCAGCTGTTTTTCCCCCTCATCAACCAGGAAAAGGACTGGTGAGCTCACCTACCTCCAGCCCAAACTTGGGGGCTATCCAGGCCCACCGCAGCTAGCACTGCTCCCACTCTTGGCCCCCAGTTCTCTCTAGGGTTCCACAACCCATCAGCCCCTTGCTGTGGACCCCTGCAGACAAGGGTGTTGGAGTGGGATGGGAGAGTTGAATTAGTCCCATTACTACTCACTGTTGCAAGCAGCTTTCCTCAGCCGGCCCTGCTCCGGCTTTTGGCTTTTGATTTTACAGGAAATCTAAAGCGCTGGGCTTAAGCACTAGTCAGTGGTCAAGGTGGGATTTGGCTCCAGTGTTAGTGGAGAGAGAATCCCTGACATGCGGCTGAAAGAGGCTTAAAGGGGCTGTCTGGGCTTTGGCGATGAGGAGCTGTGTTCTGAGGCTGGCAAGGAGGAAGCCCTAGGTATCGGGGCTGCCTCTTCCCTTTGAGGAAGTCATTTCCTTTCTCTGAGCCACATTCGTCCTGCCTAGCAGCTCTGTCTTGAGTGGGGTGACAAGTAGGTCTTAATGCCCAGGGAGGTCAGAGGCAAGGCCTTGGGGGAAGGATGCTAGAAGCATGTGGCCTTCTCTGGGCAGGAGACGAGAGACTCTGGAAAAAGGAACCGGTGGAAGGTTAGACTGCCACCCACCCCAGGCTGCTGAATGGTCATGTTGGTTGTCTCTGGTTGTCATCAGGACAGTTTTCAACCCGTGACCGCTGACCTCTAGTTTGGGCATCAGCTTAGACTCCCTGGTCACATCAGTGGCTAGCCAGGGCGCTAGGAAGCTAATGCATTAAGTCTTCAGAGATGGTGCTTCAGTCAGTCAGTCACTCTAGAGCACTCCGTGGGGATGGGCAGAAGGAAAGGATCATAGAAGAATGGACATGGGAAGGAGAAATGGCAGGACAGTGGTATGGATGCTGGTTATGGGGCAGGTGGTAATATTGGTGATGGTGCTGATGTTGCCTGAGGTGGTGCTGGTCTTGGTGGTGATGAGGTAGGCAGGTGGTGGGGGTAGCCATTCTGGAGATGGTGTGATGGTCCTCTTAGTAATGGTGATGTCTATGGTGTTTGGCCCAATTATGGCAGTAATAATGGTGGTTCTATTGATGGTAACAGCAGTGTTTGTGGTGGGAATGGTACTTTTCAGCAATGGTGATGTATATCACTGGGAGTGGTGATGGTTATGTTGGTGCTGATGGTAACTGACAGATATATTAACCTCGAAGATAGAACAAGTGGTAGAGGGTAGATGCTGTAATAGGAGGTGGGTAAGAACCAGACCCTTTAGTAGCCGGATCTCCAGCATCAGAGACACAAGGAGAGCTTCAGGGCGGCTTTGGAGGTCCCTGGATCTCAGCAAGCCAATTTGTCCTCCCTGAGCCCAATTACCCTGCCCCTGCCAGCTCTGCCATAGGTGTGGTTAGAACAGTTGGAGGTTAGGGCTGAGGTGCCAGCAGCACATAGGAATCCACTTCAGCCAGCTGAGTCCTGGGTGTCCATTGTAGATCCCAGCAGACACAGGCATGCGCGTTAGAGAAGTTCTACAACACGTCCAGAGGCCCACACATACTCCTTTCCCCACAGACATGTACATAAGCATGTTCACAAACGCATCAGCCTCCAAGGCCTAAATTCACACGTTAGGCAGTTCCTACGTAAGGGGTTACAGAAACGGGGCACACAGAAGTTCACACACGGGCGAGACAGCGTGTGCCCGCAGCCAGTCACACGCACGCGCAAAGATGCCCGCGCTCCTCCGCTAAGTAAAACCAGCAAAACTGGAGCTCCGCGGAGCCAATTGGAGACTCCTTGGCCTGGAAGCCCGAGCTGCTGCCGCCAAGAGACGCGGTCAATTAACTTCTCCCTGCAGCCGGACTCCCTGACCCGGGGCCGCCCGCCCCCTCCCGCCGGCCCTCCCCTACCCGGGCCCGCCTCCTTCCTCCCAGGCCTCCAAGTTCTCCGCCCCTCTTAGCTCCACCTTTACTAAAGGGACCCGCCTACATGGCCAGGCAAGGGCTTGCTGAGCTGCCTGCTCAAGGAAGATCGGGCTGTGTTCCCTGGAGTTTAAAGGGAGATGTAGCCTTTCTAGGGGAGCCTCAGGGGCCATGAGGTCTGAGGGTACATGGCTCTAACTGCCCTGGGGTGTCCCAAAGCATCACATCCTATTCTGGGATGTGATTCCCTTAGGGGGTCATACTCAGAGTGGGGTTAGGACAGCTCTCAGGCCAAGATGCTGGCCCCAAGCTTCCAAGTCAAGGAAGACAGGAAACCTAGATCTTCACCGTCAGCCACCAGCTCAGTATGAGACAGTCCTACCCTTACACTGTTTCCTTTTCCGGGGTTAAAATGGTGCTACTGGGTCCCAGTGGGTGTACAGAGTGGAAAGAAGCAAATGAAGACATTCTCAGAGCGGTCAGTAGGAGCGAAGGCCACACATGTCCTCCACAGCATCTGCTGGGACGGAGGGGCTTCGGGTGGGAGGAAAGGGTCCCCAGTACTGCATGTGGGGGTCCCGCACAGCCCAGCGATTGCTCTCTCCCTCTTCCATTCACCCTAAGTTTTCCTGGAAGGGTGAGATTCTGACCCTGGGAAAAGCGCTCACTGAATGCTGGGCCAGGATGGAAAATGGTGACTGCCGTGGTCCCAGGGGGGCCTTGAGACTTGAAGGAATTTAGGCTGAGTTTGTCTCCTCAGAGCTCAGCAACTCTTGATCCAACCCCAGGACCCCAGCAGGCAGCCGGGATCCTGTGAGGCTCCTTCCTGGGACATTCCACCAGTTCCCATGTGCCCCAGGGGCATGGACCAGACAAAGAATGTCCGTGGATCCTGGGTTACTGGTAGACAGACAGGGGACAGCCCCCACTCTGTTCTCCTCCATTGTGTTGCCATGGCTTAGAATTTTAAAAGGGGAGCATCTGCCGTGCAGATGCTCCCCATGGGGCAGACTTCCCACATTTCCCTCCAAAGGGGAAAGGGAGAAATCCCTGGGGAAGTTGGGTGACTCTGGGATCAGCTGACTCACCTGGAGCTGTTGCCTACAGTCTGGTCTTTGGCTTGGCAGGTGGATGCGGACGATGTCTTTACCAAAGAGGAACAGATTTTCCTGCTGCACCGTGCCCAGGCCCAGTGTGACAAGCTGCTCAAGGAAGTTCTGCACACAGCAGGTGGGGGTGGGGGAAATGAGATGGGCATGAGGTCAGCATGGGGCAAGGGTGTGGGGAGGCTAGGAAGCAGAGACAAATGGGTGAAGGGATTGAAGGTGTTAACCTAGGGTGGGCTCCGTCACGGGACACCCAGCCAAGTAACGGAGTAAAGGTGTAAAATGAGATGGATCAGACAAGGGGGAAACCAGCAGGCTCAGGTGGTCCTTACCCTCCTGGACTCATGGAGGTGCTGTGTGCTCACTGACAGCCCTCAGATCCAGACATGGCTGTGGGGAGGGGGCGCGGGGGCTTTGGACAGACCGGCTAAAAGATATGTGGGTCTCTCCTTTGCAGATGGAAGGGTGAAGGCAGATAAGGCACAGAGTCCTAGTGGATGTAGATGGGGTGAGGCAAGCCAGGAGCTTCGATGAGGGTGCTGGGCCCTTACAGGGTGGGCTGGGTCAACTTCTTTTAAAGAAAAGATAGCCAAGCCCTGTTGAGAAAGATGGGGAGATCCCTAGAATATTGGAAACTCTGAACACAGAGCTCCATCGGAGGACTAGAGTCCCTAGAACTAGATAGGGTGGGTAGGATAGGGGCTCAGGGGTGTGCCTAGCCTATAGCCTGGAGAGAGGGGGCCCCATAGCATCTCTAAGAGACCTTTGCCGTGGCAAAGGAAGGTGTCTGCCATCCACTCTCACAGTTCTGAGCCCTGGCTCAAGAGTCTCCTCTCTGCCCACTCCCTTGAGTCCGCTCTCTGGAAGCAGGTATGGGCTATACTGACATCCATCCAGAATGTCATTCTCATGCCAGTCCAGGGGCCTAGACCCAGCTTCCCACAGAGCCTGATGTAGAAGGGCCAAGGTGTCCCGGCTTGGGCTACAGCTGTGGTCACACAAGTCAGATAGTGGGAAGGACTTTCCAGCTAAGGGGAGAGGCCTCCGGTGTCTTTCCAAGGAAGAAAAGCCAGGTGGATGGTGACTTCAAGGGCACTTGTATAGGCTGACCTAGGGCGGAGGACCAGCCGGCGGGACTCAACGGTCCGCTCCTAACACAGTGCACTGTCTACTCTTCCCCTGCACAGCACACTAGCCTGACTTGGTTTCCTTCATTACCTCGCCACCCATCTCTCCCAGTTTCTGTCATGCGCCCTCTGGTGGGCCGTTCACTCCTTCATGGTCTTGGCTCCCCGGTTTGCCCAGCCTTTCCAACTTCACTCTAGCTGACCCCACACTCGCATGTCATTTACCCCATTTGAATCTCCGCTGACTAACTCTATTTCCTGACTGTTTCTCCACCCGGCAAACACGGTACAGTTTCTGAGTCACTTGGTTGTCCTTCATCTCCGACGTCCCAAGAGCCTGAGTATCAAGCATCCTTGGTAGGGTCGTTGTAAAAAGGGGGAGTGTGTGTGTGGGGGGGGCAAGGCGATAACCCAGGGCTGTGGTGATAGCAGAGCTGATGGCTAGAACCGTCCTGATTTCTCCAGCCAACATAATGGAATCAGACAAGGGTTGGACCCCAGCGTCTACATCAGGGAAGCCCAGGAAAGAGAAGGCACCAGGAAAGTTCTACCCCGAGTCTAAAGAGAACAAGGAGGTGCCTGCTGGCAGCAGGCACAGAGGTATGTCTGCCTGCCCTGCCCCCTACCTGTTCCTATGCAGTCGCGTGGCTGGGCTCAGCTCCACCTGTCTCCACTGTCTGTCCTAACCCCGTGAGTTCCTAAGGGGAAGTCAGACCACAGCTCCCTTCCCAGAAAAGCAGGCCAGGAGACAGTCCAAGAGGCAGCCTGGGGATTGGGGGGTTGGGCCAGGTGGGTTGGGTGGCCTCAGGACACAAGGAGATGTGCACAGTCGACTCACCCAGCACTCCCCAGAAAAGGAACCAGAGCCACAGGAAACCCATGACCCACTGAGATAAAGAGAGAGGACAGAGTCAAGGAGAGATGAAAAGAGACAGAGAGGGAACAAGATGCTCAAACCAAGAGTCTGGCCTATCAAAGAAGGCACAGAAAGACACATAGTGGGAAGAGCCACAGAAAGACACATAGTGGGAAGAGCCACAGAAAGAAACATGGTGGGAAGAGCCACAGAAAGACAGACACATAGTGGGAAGAGCCACAGAAAGACACATAGTGGGAAGAGCCACAGAAAGACAGACACATAGTGGGAAGAGCCACAGAAATAGCAAGAGAGTAGGGCAGCCTCAGCAGGGTGGAGACAGACAGTGGGACTTAGGAGAGAAGAGAAGAGCAGGAGAAACAGGGTTGCCTCAGGGAGGTGAGGAGAGACAAACAGAGCCCAAGCTGTGGCCACAAGGCCAGTTAGAGCCAGCAGGGTGGGCAGCAGATTCCAGATGGGCCACATCTGGGAGCCTGTGGTCACCCTGTGGCTCCCCAGGGACCAGAGGGAATTGTGGGCCTGCCGGGTGGGGCTGGGAATATGGCGCCCAGGACAGAGAGCCTTTCACTGAGCTGGGTGGGTCCAGCCCTCAAGGCTGCCTTCCAGGGAGGTTAGAGCGTCCTGTGGTCAAAGTCCTGCGGTGGGGGAGAAGGGGGCTGTAATCTGGAGGTGGAATGTGGGTGATCTAGAGGCTGGGGACCCTCTGAGGTCACTTAGCATGGCTGTCAGGGCTCCAGAGTGAGTTCTTTGAAACAACATTAGCACTTGGATTTGGAGGATGGTTTATCTGTTGAGTGGTTGGCCATGGGTCTTCCGTACAGCCCTGGATGGCGGAACTCTAGGCTGATACTGTCAACTTCTCAATGAGGAAATGGAAACACAGAAAGTGGGGACACCTGTGTGAGGTTAGCAGCACTTTAGAAGCCCAGCTGGCACCGAGAGCCAGACTTCCTTCTGTGGTCTCTAGGGAAGCGTCACATAGGAAGCCTCCCAGCTGAGGAAAAATCTGAGAAAAAATGTTCAAGCTTTCGATAGTCTCAGAATTCTGGGGGTGGGGGCAGGTGGATCCCTGCGAGTTCAAGGCCAACCTGGTCTATCTACAGAGTGAAACAATGTTTTTTTTTTTTTTTAAGTCCCTTCTTCAGAGACATGTAGAAAGGTGAGACCAAGAGGCCAAGACCTGTGTCGTGTAACCTCAGTATGTCATCCACTTCTCTTGTCCTTTTCCAGGAAGATTGGGCCCATGTTAGTACTTCCACCACAGGGACTGCAATAAATTCTCTTAACAGTGAGTTTAGGGAGCAAGAGAAAGTAAGAGCCCAATATGTTCTTTCCAGATTGCCCTGAGCCTTTAGTTTCTGGTCACAGGGCACACCACTCCCGTGGGAATCAAGCCACGAGCGTGTTCATGTCCCTGGGTCTAAACTATGGATCGGACTCTCCTCTCTTATCTCCCGCCCCGTGTTTTCTCTGGGCACAGGACGTCCCTGCCTGCCAGAATGGGACAACATCGTTTGCTGGCCACTAGGGGCTCCTGGTGAAGTGGTGGCAGTCCCCTGTCCCGACTACATTTATGACTTCAATCACAAAGGTGAGGCGAGGCAAACGGGCTGGGGAAACACAGGGACACCATGAAGTGGAGTTCAGGGCCTCAGCGGCTCCAGACCACCTTTACCCGCCCTAACTGTCCCTACAGGCCATGCTTACAGACGCTGTGACCGCAATGGCAGCTGGGAGGTGGTTCCCGGGCACAACCGGACGTGGGCCAACTACAGCGAGTGCCTCAAGTTCATGACGAATGAGACTCGGGAACGGGTGCGCGCTTTCTCCCTCCCAAGCTTGACCCATAAGACCATACCTACCCCATCAGTGAACCTGGACCCATCGACACTCCTAGCCGTTACTTCAGCAACCTTCATCTGTGCTTCATTTTCCCCTTAGTGTTGTCCTCTCTGAGTCCCAGTTTTCTTTCTTTCATCTGCGCAGGAGGTATTTGACCGCCTAGGCATGATCTACACCGTGGGATACTCCATGTCCCTAGCCTCCCTCACCGTGGCCGTGCTCATCCTTGCTTATTTTAGGTGGGCGGAGCAAGGGGAGGGGCGGGGCAAGGGCAAAAACGGGCGGGGGGCGTGGTAGGGCCGGGTCAGGGGTGGGGTACAGGGTGCGAGCCTCCCTTTTTCCCCTGCGTGATGTTCCCCACCTACGGCGCACAGCCCAGCTTCCTGCCCACCGCCGCGTCCCCCTCACCCATGGTGATGTTGCACGCCCCGCAGGCGGCTGCACTGCACGCGCAACTACATACACATGCACATGTTCCTGTCGTTTATGCTGCGCGCCGCGAGCATCTTCGTGAAGGACGCGGTGCTATACTCTGGCTTCACGCTGGATGAGGCCGAGCGCCTCACAGAGGAAGAATTGCATATCATCGCGCAGGTGCCTCCTCCGCCCGCCGCTGCCGCCGTTGGCTACGTGAGTGCCCCTCGGCCGCCCTCAGGCTCCGCCCCTTGCACCTGCAGCCCGGCCCTTGCTACCCACTCCAGCTTCAGGCCAGCAAATCTACTCACTCACAAGGACCCTTACCCGCCTCAGCTCGGCTCCCAGCCTTACTGCTAACGGCTCTCTCGAGTGTCCCCTTTTTCTGCACACTGGAGTGCCCTAACCTCTCATCATCATCACCTTGCCATCTGCTGCTAACACCCCACCCCCACACCAGGTCCCAACAGCTTATGGCACCAGTCCCAGGCCAGCAGCCCAGAGTAAGCGCTCCTTCTCCCCTCAGACCAGACCTTGCCTATAAGATGAAGGCTCTACCTTTGCCTAACTGTTGTTGGTCTCCTAGGCTGGATGCCGTGTGGCCGTGACTTTCTTTCTTTACTTCCTGGCCACCAACTACTACTGGATTCTGGTGGAGGGGCTGTACTTACACAGCCTCATCTTCATGGCCTTTTTCTCAGAGAAGAAGTACCTGTGGGGCTTCACCATCTTTGGCTGGGGTACGGAGACCAGTGTGGTGGGTAGGGTGAAAGCAAACCTGAGTGTAAGGTACTCCCGCACTGTCATGTCCTACCCTCTTATTTTGTAGCAGGCTGGAGGCCTGCCCATCCTGCTGTGACTTTGACCCCATTCCAGGTTTAGGAGACTCAACTTGGCTGTGGGCAGGGTTCACACAGTGCTCTTGGCGTGACCTGGCATTTCATCTCACTTAGGGTGATAATTGCTGGGCTTGAGATGAGGTTAAACTTGAGACCAGAGTGAGATCTTCAGTCACTAGTTAGACTGGGGCTGGGGGGGGGGGTGTGGTCTGGGCTCTCCTTCTACCCAGAGCCCTGTGGGAGGGGCTCACATCTGTTACCAGGAGGTGAGGTCCAGAGCCACAGGCCCAGCGGCTCAGTACCAGTTAGTTTCTGCAACCTCTCTGCAGTGGGTTCCTGGGATGCTGCAATCCTACCAGTCCCTCACCCCCTGCCCCATGGGCCCTGGGATCTAGTTACTGATAACTGTCCATTACTGCTGGCAGCTCCAGAACTTGGCTGGGCTCTGGGGAAAGCTGCCAGAAAGTAGAGGGGTGGGCCAAGTGGCTTAGAGGCTCCTGGGCTCAGCACCTAGAAAGCCCTGGTCTCCACAGCCTCCTTGGCCCTTGGCACATGCCCTACCCCTGACCTCAGCGTGGAAGTCCCAGAGCTGGGCCGATCTGGGCCTGCTTCCAGTTCCGGGAACTAACTAACAGAAGCTTCTGGGCTAGAGGGTATCTGAGTGGGCTGGAAACATGTGGAGTAGGGAGCACACAGGACCTTATGATCTGGGAATGTCACACCCTTACCACAAACCCAGGTGACATCCTTTCTTTCCAAGGACCTCTGGGCTGGGAATAGAGCTGGGGGAGAGGAACCAGGTTCCCGTCACTCAGACTACCATGTGTCAGGACCCTGAGGTTCACCTGTGGCCTCTAACCAGTTGGGCAAGACAAGCACTTTGCCCTTATCTATGAAGGCTAGGGCCTTCCAAGCCAAGCTTGGAGAGGGAGTTTTAGTACAGAAAAATGCTAGCTACTGGCTCTGTCCCCATGGGTGCTCCCAAGCCCAAAGCAGAATGAACTAGAATAAGGTGTTGATACCATGTTATTTCGGCATATGCCCGGCAGGTATGTGCAGGTACTCGCAGGAAGCCAAGAACCTAAATGGGGCGAAGAGTTGCACTGAGTCTTGACGGCTGCCACCTTAGGCTGTTAGGGTGGAATGCCCTTGTGCCTAGGGTGAGGGGTTGGGGCAGTGAGCCGAGGAAAGTCATGGAGTTTGGGGCAAAGTACACAACCCTCACACAGTCCCCTGTGCACACAGGTCTGCCAGCTGTCTTCGTGGCTGTGTGGGTTGGTGTCAGAGCAACGCTGGCCAACACTGGGTAGGTCCAGCAGCAAAATGTACCTGTTGGGGGGTGGGGGTGGGCAGGGACCTTGACACAGGCTGGAAATGCTCTGGTTTCCACTTCTGTGAGTTGTGGGGAGACTCTGTGTGCCATCAGCTCCAGCCTCAGGCACTCTTGATCAGCCTTCAGCTAGGAACCACCTCAGAGTCACAGGGGGTGACTTCCAAAGAGTCCCGTGAGTGCCTTAGGCCTGGATACAGGAACATTCTGTGTCCTTGACAGCTTGTGTCAGAGCAGGCCAAGTCTGGGGCCCACGAGGGCTGGCTGAGAAGGAAGGGGCCAGTGGCTAATGCTGTACCCTCCTGCCAGAGCAGGCCAAGTCTGGGGCCCACGAGGGCTGGCTGAGAAGGAAGGGGCCAGTGGCTAATGCTGCATCCTCCTGTAGGTGCTGGGACCTGAGCTCCGGGCACAAGAAGTGGATCATCCAGGTGCCCATCCTGGCGTCTGTTGTGGTGAGCAGGGGTTGGGGTTAGTGTGGGCATGAGCCCTAGTGACTAGCTCTTAACAAAAGCATCTATGAGAGCTTCCCTGAAGCCCCAAGGACCAGAAACCCAAAGACCTGAAGACCAGATGATCCCTACTCCAGTCTAGACGGGGAAATTAAATGCCCTAGGAGTCATCTAGAGATGCAGTGACAGAGTAGGGCTTGTGGCATGCTACTAGGACAAGGTCTCCAACGCAGCCTCCCTCCCACAGCTCAACTTCATCCTCTTCATCAATATCATCCGGGTGCTTGCCACTAAGCTTCGGGAGACCAACGCGGGCCGGTGTGACACGAGGCAGCAGTACCGGTGAGTTACAGCTCTTGGGAGTTGAGATGGCGTTCAGGGTCATGGCTGCCAGCACTGTGCCCAAGAGAAGACAAGGTCCCGTGCTTGGTCTTGTGAGAGGAAACTCTGTCTCTGTGGCTTCCTGCTAACTTCCGACTCACTTCAGCCCTGCCTGCCCAGCAGTGCTGGGTCACGCTCTGCCCTGTGGTATCAAGCTTTGTACCAGACTAGGGCCTGCTAGTGTGGTACACACCCAGCCACCCTCAGACAGCTGGATTTGGGGACTCAAAAGGACAGATGGGTAGAGGTTGTCTCCAAAAAGACATCAGGTCAGGAGAAACCCAAGGGTTGGGTCACGAGTGGATGCCAGCAGGTGCAGAAAGCCCAAGTACCAAGCAGCTGTGCACATGGTCTACTCAAGGACACCCCTTATGACAGAGAAGGTCTGATAACACTTTGCCTCCTGGCAGAAGCCATTCTGGCTGAACTTGGTTGCAAGCCACAGTAGCCCTTCCATCATTTCTGGAGCCTGGGCGTGGTTCGGGGCGGGGATGGGAGGATGAAGCGCTGTTGTGGGGCAGAGACCATGGTCTTACTTGCATGCTCCAATGGCCAGGAAGCTGCTCAGGTCCACGCTGGTGCTCGTGCCACTCTTTGGTGTCCACTACACTGTCTTCATGGCCTTGCCGTACACTGAGGTCTCAGGGACACTATGGCAGATCCAGATGCACTATGAGATGCTCTTCAACTCCTTCCAGGTGCGTGGCCTGCCTGAGGTCCTGGGGCACAGGGTGGGGGATGAGATGTGTTCCTGACTGCACGCGTCTCTCTCTACAGGGATTTTTTGTCGCCATCATATACTGTTTCTGCAATGGTGAGGTAAGCAGCATGTGGCAAAGAGACAAGGTGTGGGGGGGCTGAGGCTCCTCAAGCCCTGTCCCCCACTCCCTCCCATGTCCCCACTCTTTCTTTGCTCCTAAAGATCTTTCCTGATGGGGCTGGAGAGATGGCTCAGTGGTTAAGAGCACTGGCTGCTCTTCCAGAGGGCCTGGGTTCAGTTTCCAGCACCCACATGGCGGCTCACAACTGTCTGTGACTCCAGTACCAGGGAGATCTGACACTCTCACACAGACATACATGTAGGCCAAACACACACACAAAAAGTACATAAAAATAAAAAATAAGTAATTATTTTTAAAAAACCTTTCCTAATCACATTGTGACGTTATAGACAAGACTTCGAATATGGTCCAGGCTCAGAATGTACTGGGATGTGTGAGATCTTCCATGGGTGGCATAGCAAAGTGTCCCTCAGCATCAGAGAACTGTTTTAGAATTCAGTCTGAGGGCTCAGCCATTTGGAGGCTGACGGCATTCTGGCTGTGTCAGTTGCTGGCTGCCAAACATCACCATTCTGAGGTTGGGGTCATTTATTTGGCTTGCCCTTTCCCAGTGGCAGGAGGAACATCTGGCACAAGGGCTAAGAGACACCTGACTGCCACCCATCTCTTCCCCAAGGTACAAGCAGAGATCAGGAAGTCTTGGAGCCGCTGGACACTGGCGTTGGACTTCAAGCGCAAAGCACGAAGCGGGAGCAGCAGCTACAGCTATGGCCCCATGGTGTCTCACACGAGCATGACCAATGTAGGCCCCCGTGCAGGACTCGGCCTTCCACTCAGCCCCCGCCTGCTGCCTGCCACCACCACCAATGGCCACTCCCAGCTGCCCAGTCATGCCAAGCCAGGGGCTCCAGCCGTTGAGAATGAAACTGTACCAGTTACCATGGCGGCTCCCAAGGACGATGGATTCCTTAACGGCTCCTGCTCAGGCCTGGATGAGGAGACCTCCGGGTCTGCACGGCCACCTCCATTGTTGCAGGAAGAGTGGGAGACAGTCATGTGACTGGGTACCAGGGATTGGACTGCTGCTGGCAAATGGACAAGTGGACAGATGGACCAAAAGGCCAATGTTTGGCTGGTTGTCCATTCAGGACTGGACCAGAAGATAAAAGAAAGAAAAAAAAAGAAAAAAAAAAAAAAAAAGAAAAGAAAAGAAAAAGGGAGCTGTGTGTGGCTTCCTGTGTTTCACTCAAGGAAGGCGGGGCTCATCACATGGTTGAGAGAAGGGTCTGGGTCTCATTACCTAGGAAGTGTCTGGGAGTTGGGGGTTCAGCACTGTCCGACAGAAGGGGCACTTTGCTCTCGAGGACAGGCCTTCTGCAGTAGCTCAATTGGTAGAGCACTTGCCTAGCATACACAAAGCTCTAGGTTCTGTCCTCAACATCCCATAAACAAGGGTCACATCTGAAATCCCAGTTATCAGGAGGTGGAGCCAGGATGATCAAAAATGCAAGGACGTTCTTGCCTACATAAATCAAGTTGGGAGGTAGCCTGGGATACATGACACCATGACAGGGCCAGGTGTGGTGGCAGACACCTTTAATCCCAGCACTCAGGAGGCAGAGGCAGGCAGGATTGCTGTGAGTTCGAGGCCAGCCTGGTCTACAAAGTTAGTCCAGGACAGCCAAGGCTAACACAGAGAAACCCTGTCTCAAAAAACCAAAACTAAAACAAAGCAAAAGTAGTCGTTGCCCAGAAAGGGTCAAGTTTTCAGGAATCTCAGCAGCCAGGTGGACCTATGAGGGGAACAGCCAGCCTTCTCCTGTTGTCATGAATACATCTGGAGTCAAGCTCTTCTGGAACATACTACCTGCTAGCCCCACTCACTGCCTAGCCAAGGAAAACAGCAGATACCTCTCAAGTCCTTGCTCCACTCTCAAGGCTGGGGCCATGCCACCAGGTGAGCCTTTCACATCAGGTGGCCTCCATGCATGACCACGGCTCCCAAATGGAAGGGCAACACTTCTAGCCACCAGGCAGAGGTTGCAGGGAGAGTGGAAGATGGGCTGTCTCTGCCCTGGTTCTGGAAGCTAGGAGTTTAGGCCCAAAGGGTTAGCTGGGGTGCAGGCTTGCAGAGCTAGACCTGCGGATTCACTTTAGTACACACACCATTTGCCCAGTAGTCTCGTCCAACACTTCCCTTCCCCCATCCTCACCCTCCGGGCCTTCCTAGTCCTGTCTTCAACCGTGCATGGGCCCTCAAAAGGCCTGACGCTGAGGCCACATGCCTACTGTGCACAGGCTGCCTGGCTCACTGTGCCATCCGGCTTTTGGACCAGCTGGTGCTCCTGTCAACTCCCGCCTTTGCCGGTCAGTTCAAACCACTTTGCTTTTCCTCTAGCTCCTGTCCACCCCCAGGCCTCAGCCATCTAAGCCAGGTGCCGGGTGGTATGGCCATATACTGAGCACGCCTCGGCCAAGCCCCACCTGGCATTCTTGATGACCAGCAGGACAGATGGTCTTCCAACGGAGCACTGTGGATGCTATCAGAGGCCTAGGCCAGGCCCTCAAAGGCGACTGAGCCAGACTGAGTGGGCGACACAACCTTCTAGAGGTAAAGCCTCTAGATCTGAGGAACATGTCAGAGTCCCTGCTTCCATGTAGAGGCCAGAGGGAGCCACATAAGGGTCAGGAGGCAGGAGACCAGGTTGGAAGATAGCAATAGGACCATGCTATTGTCAGGAAAGACCCTGAATGAGATAGTGGCTGGGAAAGGAGTCCCTAGCAGGACAAAACCCTATTCTCCTTCCTCGGGGATGTGTTACCTCTGTACATGGTCTGGAGTAACCTGTCAGCTTAGCTCAGGGCTTCCAGGCCACTGTGCCTTCACGGCTACTTACTCTATTCATGGGGCCCAGACTGCTGTCAGAAGGCTAGGGGACCCACTTACCTAGAAACAATCAGATAGCACCCCCAGGCCTACCTGTGTCTCCCCCTCTCAGCTATCATCTTCCCTTTGGGTCCCCAAATTTGGCCTGTCCTCCTTTAGAGGGGTCAGATGCCCCATGATTCCATCTTGCATGGTGTCCCCAGGTCAGACTAGGCCTCCTGTGTTCAGTTGGATGCCTCTTCAGCAAAGACCAGGCTCCTCCATGGGATATTCACTCCTGGGACAGGGACAGCTGTGCTCTATCTGCTCTTTTGGTTGGGTGTCACTTCCCGGTGGCTGGATATGTGGGGCAGAACTACCTGGCCACCATCAGCCCAAGGCCATCATCCAGGACCAGCTCCCTGATTCTGGACTGGGAGCCTCAGGCCTGAGGCTGGCCTCCACTCAAGAGGCCCCAAGCCCTGCCTGGGCTGTCCAGGTGTTGGGAGAAGCAGTGAGAGCCCTCAGCAGGCCTGGCAGATGGTCAGGGCCCTGTTTGCCTTGAACAGCCACTGGAGCCAGGTGGTCACTTCTCCCTGCAAGGCCCCACACAGCCCAGCCAAGCCACAGGGAACACATAAACAGACCAAGGGCTGGCCAGTGAGCAGACGAGGAGGGCATCAAGAGACCCCATCCACTGTTTCCGGAGTCTATCCAGGCGCCTCACAGGAGCCACTGGATCATCTGGTCAGTGAGGTAGCCAGGGTCAGCTCTCACCTGCTTTGAGCACGCCGAGGGGCTCTGCCCTTCTCTGAGCTTGTCTCCTCAGCACAAGCTGGGAGCGCACCGCACCTCAAGGGTCTCTCTGAAGATCCTTGGAAGTACTGTGTGCTCTGAAGGAAGACACACGGCCTTGGCCTCGGTGGGACTGAGCCTACCACTGTCAGCTCAGAATGGAATCATGGAACTACAGATTCCATTGCTGCCTGCCTTCAGCCTGCAAGCCCTGCTGGAGACCAGAGGGGACACCTGGCCCGCAGGCTGCAGTGGGCAGGTCATGATGGTCCCCTCTCTCTCTAGTCGTCACCTCAGCAAGGTGACTGAGGGGCCGACTGGGAGGAGGGCACTGAGTTCTCTGGAGATTCAAGAGGGCCATGATTGTGTCCCATGGGTCAAACTCAGTCCTGCTGAGGGGCACAACCCTGCCCCAGGGTCCTGAGAGGTCACTGGCTCTGGGGACTAGGGATACGGAGCTTCCAGTGTGACTTCCAGGTAGGGTCTAGCTCTTTCTTTGCCCTTAATGCCTTCCTGGCCAGCCATAGAATGAGCTCAGCCTGAGGCTACCACAGCAAAGTGAAATAAACATTGGCTTTGTGGGGCTGGTCCCACTGGCCAGGAGAGGCAGGGGAGAAAGGGACTTTGGAGTCCAGCAGGGGTCTGGGCCCTGGCTTGCTGTGTTACCCTGGGCAAGCTGCTACCCTTTCTGAGCTGCAGCTTCTCAGAGGTCAGGCTCTGCTCACCTTCCCTGACCTGAGCACTCAGAACCTCTCACCCTCAATTGTCCCCAGGCTAGGTTTCAGCTTCCTGCACAGGGCTCTTGTCTTCCTGTCTTGTGCAGATTGGCGACCCTCAAGAACTCAAGGGTAAATCATCCACAACATCTTCCCACTTCAATATCACAGCCCTGCAGGCAGGGGAGGCATTTAAGGCCAGGCTGGAGGATGGGTCCTGGGATATAAGAAGATGGGCTATTGGCCACCCTAGACCCCTTCATCAACTTCTGTAGATCTAATCACTTCCTGTAATGGCCTGATACAGGAGGCACTTTGCCAGAATCCTTTTACTAGTTATGTGAAGCACTTGCCCATCCAAGTCAACTTGACCCAGGTTCTACAGCATTTGTGAGCCAAAGGGCAATATTGGTGTGGAGCGCAGACACCACAGTTCTTGCCCCCAAAGGCTATGCTGCTACACTACGTGTCCAGTGAGATCACCTAGATCACTAAGACAGAGGGTTCATTGTGCATGGATTTCTATGTATATTTGTGGGTATGTGTGAACTTGTGTATTATATTTGTATTTGTGTCTGCTTGTGGTTCTCTTGGCATCTATACCCGTGCAGTTTGTATATGTGCCAGTGTATATTTATAGCATGTGTGTATATGTCTGCATGCCTTTGTACATACCTGTGTCTTTTAGTGCATCTGGGAGACTGTTTATGTCAGTGTCTCTGTGTGTGTGTGTGTGTGTGTGTAGTGTGTGTGTGTGTGTGTGTGTGTGTGTGTGTGTGTGTGTGTGTACCCGTGGTCTGCGAATGCCGCCTGTGGGTGGAACTTGGCTCTTAGACATGTTTGGTTTGGCATTCCCAGTATTTTCAACATCTTGAGCCAGCATTTAAAAATCAGGATATTTCACATAAAAATTCAGCTTTCCAACTTCTCTTAAAAATTCAGAAGCCCTGGAAGCCGTAGACCAGGATTCCCATGAGGCCACTCTCCTCCTAAGCTGCACAGGGCCAGCCTCCTCCTTCAGCTTTCTCGGCCTTGCTTCTCTTGCCCACCGTTGCCTTGAGGATGGCTGAGGTTGTGACCCGGAGTGTGTGGTCACTTCTAGATGTTAGCCTTTTGGGGAGCGTGTGTATGAGTGTGTATGTGCATACAAGAAACCTACATGTGTACATGGGGTACTTCTGTGTCTGAGACAAATCTGAATGCTTGCATGTACACCAGTGTCTGTGTATGCACGTGTGTGAAGCCACTGTGTATGGGAAATGTATATAAGACTATGCATGTGCTTGTGTGTGTGCACAAAGGGGGGTATATTCATGGCATGTGGAGTGTGTGGGCCACTGTGGTCTGGCTTGCTCTGCACAGGGGCCTCTTCCGGCCTTTGAGGGAGAATCGGATTCCCGGCTTCTGGCTAGGCTGCCTTGTGGGATTTATTTCTGTCTCGGTGCCCACTGGAGGCCTGAGTAATGGGAACATTTAAAGAAAACCAGAAATACCTACGGAAGAGGCAGTCTGGCTAGGAAACTCAGCTCAGATACCCTGCCTGGCCCACAGCAGCATGAGCCCAAGGCCAGGTCTGAAGAAACAGCCTGGGGTCCAGCATGTCTTCCCGCACTCTGTGGACTGCCTAGGTCTGCCAACTGAGAGCCATCTGCTGGGCAAGCTCACTACCCCACCGGGTTAACAGTAAGCAGTGTGTTCAGGGCAAGGTGAGGGAATGCCACCTTGCCTGTGCGTAGGCAAGGAGCTCTTCCTCAGTCAGGCTTGCAGGAGGTCCATATCTCCAGGTATCCCCCGTGTGCACGCACCCACGAGTTCGTTCTCTCTCTCTCTCTCTCTCTCTCCTCTCTCTCTCTCTCTCTCTCTCTCTCTCTCTCTCTCTCACACACACACACACACACACACACACACACACACACACACACACACACACACACACCATGCAGTCATCTCTCTGGCTCAAGTAGGGGCAAAGCAAGATTGGTGATCCTGGCAGGGCTGAATTTGCCCCTAAGATTAGGACACTTGAAGGCATTGCCCAGCCTGGCCCTCTGGAACCTGCTCTCCCAGGACATGGCCACACCACTGCTCTGGGTCCAGATTGTCTGAATCCCACTCTAGACCATTTCTGACGACTAGCTACTTAACAAGGAGCACAGGCCCATGGGAAAGGGAGGATGTGTCTTGTGGTAGGGTGTCAGGCTCTGTTGGTGGCCGTGGGAGAGCAGGCAGTGCTGAAGGACGGTCTAGCCAACCAGTGTGGTGTCTTCTGCTGCCACCCTGTGGCCATGTGAGGACAGACGAGGATTATAGACCCCACGACATGCTCTCTTCTTGGCTGAGGAGCCTCTTAGGGTGCTGGGGATTCTGAGGAAAGTGGTCTTTTGCTTTAGTAATTTTAAATAGTGTGTTTTATGTGCCATGGTGTGCCATGGTGAGAGGACAAACTGAAGGGTAGAAGTCAGCTCTTGTCTACCATGAGACCATGTTGTCAGGCTTGATGGCAGCCATCTTCAGCTGCTGAATCCTCAACGGCCCTAGTTTTTCCTGAGACACAGATTTTACACTAGCTCCGGTTGACTTAGAACTCATGTATAGTCCAGGCTGGCCTTGAACTCACAGCAGCCTTGGCCTTAGCCTCTTGAGTGACGAGAGTATAGGCATAAACCGCTAAATTAGGCTTTTGTTCTGTTTTTACATAAACTTTAGGAGCTAGAGAAACAGCTCAGTGGTCAAGAGCTCTGGTTGCTCTCCCATAGTACTGGGTTCAATTCCCAGCATCTTCATTGGGGCTCACAACCATCTGTAACTCTGTTTTTGGGGGGAATTGATACCCTCTTCTGGCCTTTTCAGGCACCAAGCACATAGGTGGTACACAGACATACATGCAGGCAAAACACTTATACATTAAAAAAATCATTGCACATGCATGTGTGTGTGTGTTTTGTAGGTCAGAGGACAACTTGGTGGAGTCAGTTCTTCACCTCTATGTGGCTTCTGGGACTGACTCCAATTCAGGATAACAGGATCAAGCAGCAAGAGTTTCTACCTACTGAGCCATCTCACCAGCCCTTGCTTGCTTTTACATCTGTAATATACCTTTGCATTTGGATGTCTGTGAATTATGACATCCTCGTTTCATGCTTGGTACTTGCAATGTCTTCTGTCAGTCTTGCTCAACAGTCAGCCTTACAGATCTTCCTAAAAGACGACAATTTGCCATTTCTCCCACATGCTGAGTAAGCACTGCTGGCTGCCTTCCTTTCAGTCATGGGTAATGTGCCTCACTTAAATCACCCCCATTCCCCTAGTCTCCTCACACCCTTGCAGCTTGCGGGAACCCCAATACATTAATGGCCAATTAGAAGTAATGTGAGTGTGGCGGGTGGGAGCTGAGGTGAATGCAGATGCAACCATGAGAAGGTTGGAGGGGGGGTAGGTTGGGGAGGAGGTTGAGGGAAGACACAGAAAAGGGACTCACACATGCCTGCTGGCTTCAAGTGGGCACGCATGTGCTACCGTCCTTCTCCCAGTGCCAGTCTCCCAGTAGACATGTGTAACAGTTCACCAAGACAGTAAGGGTCAGAGTAAACACACACAGCTTCCCAAAGTGGTCTATCTCCCACCACCATGTGCAAACCTTTCTGATCCCCACACCCAGCACAGCAGTGCAGCTGAGAACACCCGTGCCTGCGAGTCTCCATCACACTGACATCACCCCAGCCACCTCTGCTGCTTCCTGCCCGTCCTGTGCTCACCGGTGCTCTGCTGGTCCTTTACATTCAATCTGAGGTTAGGCTTTTCTGAGAGGATCTCTTTAGCCCAATGACCTCAAGTTCCTGCCTCAATCTAAGAGACCTGGGCAGGTGTGTAATATCATCCAGGCTAATTTTCAAGATTTCTAATCAGTTCTTACAGTTGAGTCTTGTTGAGTAACACCCTCTGATAACTAAGTAATTATTAAAATTATTTCTCTGATAATGAAGCATTCATTTTAGGGCTATCGTTTCAGCTTCCTTGGCTATGTATCCCCCTTTGCTTTAAACCACCTGGAACTCCTGTTCCAGGGGATCTGATGCCCTCTTCTGGCTCCCACAGGCACCAGGCATAGATGGAGTGCAGACATGGATGCAGGTAAAACACATAAAAGATTAATGAATTCCAGTCTACCCTGGGTTATTGGCTATTCTTTGGGCACTAGACTTTAAATTGATCCATTTGTGTGCATGGGAGTCTCTCTCTCTCTCTCTCTCTCTCTCTCTCTCTCTCTCTCTCTCTCTCTCTCTCTCTCTCTCACACACACACACACACACACACACACACACACACACACACACACACACACACACACACACCATGCCCTTGCAAGCTCAGGTATCAGAGGACAATGAGCAGAACCAACTCTACAACATGACTTCCGGGAACAGGTCATCAGTTTGGTGGCATGCGCCTTTACCTGCTGAGCCATCTTATCCCTTCCCTCTTCCTTTTTTGAGACAGCATCTCATGTAGATCAGGTTGGCCTCATACTCACTACATAGCCAAGGATGACACCAAGTGATCTTGCATCCAAGTGCAGGGAGAATGTTACCCCAGCTGCTTCCTGTGGTGACAGGCTCTGAATCGAGGGCTTTGTGCACACTAAGCAAACACTGTAACAACTGAGGTACATATCCCAGACTTTGACTTTTTTTTTTGTTTTTTCCTAAGACGAGGCCTTGTAGAGCCCAGGCAGTCTTTGAATTCCTGCCTCAGACTCCTAAGTGCTGGGATCACAAAGATGTCCCAACATGCCAGGCAAAGCACTAGAATTTTTCTTTCTTTCTTTCTTTTTCTGTGATTGATTCTTTTGTTTTTTGAGGCAGGGTTTCTCTATATAACCCTGGCTGTCCTGGCACTCTCTCTGTAGACAAGGCTGGCCCAAAGTCTGTCTGCTTCTGCCTCCTGAGTGCTGGGAATGCTACCACCACCTGGCTCATATTGTGATTCTTGTCTGATGTGTACTGGCATGGCAGTTTTTGCTTTTCCTCTTTCCTTATTAGGCAGTTCTCTGCCGAATCCCGAAAGATCAGATTAAGGTGCACCACTTCGTCAGTTTTCCAAACAGTAGTCCAGTCCCAGAGCTAGGGCTGCCAGGGGCCTCAGTCTGACTCCACCCCACAGATAAGCATCCTAGATGGTATGGAAAGTCTTTTCATCCTTCATTCCCAGCTCCACTCCTGACAGCTGTGGCCACGGCTTTGGAGGGAGCCAGAGTCCCTCCCAGCCTGTGACTACTCGATGCCTTGCCTGGTGCTCACCCCTTGAGCCCCGCAGACCTTCTGATTGCTGTCTCTTAACCTTCCCAAGCCCTGCATCTCCTCTCCTCTCCCCTCTCTTGCCCCACCTCAACCACCTTCCCTCTATTTTCTGAGACACGGTTCTGTAGCCCAAGAGAGCCTCAAACTCATTATGTGGCTAAGGCTACCCTTGAATTTGCAATCCTCCTACCTCCTTCCTGGGTGAGGGAGTACGGGCATCTGCTGCCACACACAGATCCACAACTTTCATGTAAAAGACTATTTACTTCTGCGTGTACACACCCACTTTACCTCCATGACTCAAGTCCTCAGCATTGCCTGTCAAACCTGGGCCACCGTGTGAAGGACACATCACACAGAGTGACAAGCACACTGAGTGAGCTGGGGTAGAAGGATGCCCTAAGATAAACTGCAGTGCAATCTTCTGGAGGAGAAGCACCACACGGCTATGCCTAGAACCAGTGTTATGGCTGCCAGTCTGTCATCTGGAGAATCAGCTCAGATGCTCACAGCTCAGCCAGAATGTCAGAGGTTCAGGCTCCAAGATCACACCCACACAAACCCTAGCCTCCACTAGCTCGATCTCTAGCAGGACAGAGTCCTGTCAGGGGACCCATAGCTCTGACTGGGAGAGGAAAGAGATGTAATGCTGGGAGCAGGGCAGACTCGGGGGAAGCAGTGTGGTGACCTCACAGCTGCGATGGTTCTGTGTGGAAGCTTGTCACACAGGACCCCTCCTCATGGAATGCCTTCCACTCTCACACTGGGAGGGGTCCCGAGGAATCATGTGAGAGTCTCTCCTGCATTCCTACTGTCAGGCCCTGAGAGGTCTTAGAGGACAGTTCCTGTCCCTGTATCTGCGGTAAGAGTTCTGAGATGACCAATACGGACTTGGAGTCTGAAGGACAGTCTTGGCCCCGCCCACCCCTCCAACCTCAACATGGCTGGCCCACCCCAGCCAGGGGTAAGGGTATTGAGTCACCTCTGCATTCTAAGAGTCCAAACCCAGAGTACCTAGCAAACAGGAAACAGGGCAGGCCTTTAACACATGGGAGTTTACTTCCAGAAGTTAAAAAAAAAGCTCAATATACATACATATGTACAGACCTCACTCAGCTCAGACCCACTCAGGGTGGTAGGCACCTTTGGGAGACAACTGGCCTCATCTCATAGAGGCTGAGATGCGGTTGGGCTGGCTCAGTTCTCAAGACCTGAAGTGCTGGCAGCCTAACCCCACCCCTGCCTAAGTCCATCTTCCCACAGGATGAGTGCTGGGCAGATGGGGCACGGAGAACATCTCAGTCAGAGTCACAGGCCTCTTGTCCGATGGTGGCGTCCACTGCAGAGGCCAGGCTGTCCTTCTGGCCTTTCAGTCGTTCACCTGGTGGATAGCAAACGAGTGGTAAAGGGCCGTGTTTAAGCCACTGCCGAGGGCTGGACCCCACTGCCGAGGGCTGGACCCCACTGCCGAGGGCGGGACCCCACTGCCGAGGGCGGGACCCCACTGCCGAGGCTGGACCCCACTGCCGAGGGCGGGACCCCACGCGAGGCGGGACCCCACTGCCGAGCGCGGGACACAACTGCCGAGGGCGGGACCCACTGCGAGGCGGGACCCCACTGCCGAGGGCTGGACCCCACTGCCGAGGGCGGGACCCCACTGCCGAGGGCGGGACCCCACTGCCGAGGGCGGGACCCCACTGCCGAGGGCGGGACCCCACTGCCGAGGGCGGGACCCCACTGCCGAGGGCGGGACCCCACTGCCGAGGGCTGGACCCCACTGCCGAGGGCTGGACCCCACTGCCGAGAGCTGGACCCCACTGCCGAGGGCGGGACCCCACTGCCGAGGGCGGGACCCCACTGCCGAGGGCTGGACCCCACTGCCGAGGGCAGGACCGCCGACCCTACTCCCGAGGGCGGGACCCCACTGCCAGAGCGTGCTTACGGATCAGCTCTGCGATGGCTCTCTGGGTCCGCTTTTCTAGCTTCTCCAGCTTCTTGGCCACATCTCTCTTGAGATCCCTGCAACAGGGAAGCCGAGGAATTGAGAAGCTTAGGGCTTGCATGCTGTGGCCCTAGGATCTCCCTGAGTGCTCTGGCACTTATGTCCTCAGCAGCCTGAGGGGCTGCTCTGGGGAGACCAGGATGCTGCCTGCTCTGCTCTTCTGGCCCCCAGGACCCACCATCCTTCCCAGAGAAGGGGATGTGCACTACAGACCCAGCCAAGGTAGAGACTGAGGCACAATGGTGGATGGCTCTTTGGGATTCTCCCGTTATGTCCCCTAAGTCAGCACCAGGGAAAAACTTGCCTTGGCCAGCTGTCAGCCTTGTTCCGACTCTTGCCACAGTCCCCCAGCCACTGCTGGGGCTCCCAGATGTGCACATAAATTCAGCCCAAGTTCTCTGGTTCTGTGGTCCCCACAATACATACCTCGTGCCTGTTTCACCAAATTAAAGCACTGTAGCAGGCGCTGTGCCCAGATTCTCAGGCACGAGGGAACAGCCCTGACCTCTGACCCCAGGCACAGAGCAGATTCTCAGGCACGAGGGAACAGCCCTGACCTCTGACCCCAGGCACAGAGCAGATTCTCAGGCACGAGGGAACAGCCCTGACCTCTGACCCCAGGCACAGAGATATACGCCTGCAGCCCCCGGCCCTTCCCTCGCCCATCTCTCAGCGCAGCCAGAGGGCCCTGGAGGCTTGCAGGCTGGAAGAGACTGGGTGCTCTACTTCACAGCTGGAACAGGGACATGAAGCCATGTCTGTCTGTCCATCCACTCTCTTCACTGCGGTATCCTGAGCACAAAAGGGTGTGCTGCTCAGATGGGGCCTCCAGAGCAGGTGAGCTTTCACTCTCCACAAGAGCCTTCAAGGGATAGCTGCTCTTTCATCCCTTGGGCCCCTCTTCAGACTTTCACCCTCTGGCCACCATTCACATCCCACTTAGCCCTATTTCTGACTCTTGTGCAGAGCTATCCTGCACTGCTTGTCCCCTACCTGTCCCAGCCAAGGCTGATGACATGCTCTCGCCCCCACCCCTAACACACACATACGCCTGCATGGACAACACTTACCAGTCAGGTTTCCGGGGTGCTAGGTTGGCCAGGTCCTAGGGAGAGAGAGACATGAAGGCGAAGGCCCAGCCTGAGGGAGCGTGGAGAGACAGGGCACAGAGGTAGAAAAATGCAGACAGGTAAGGAAGGAAGCAGGGCGCGAACAGAGACATCTAGAGAAGGAGGCAACACAAGCAGGGACTCACCACTTCCTCAATGACCGGCTCTGGCTTGGCAGCCTCCAGCTGCTCCTTTACTTTCTCTTCCACTAGAGGGCGCAGGAACAACACAGGCCTGTTGGTTAGGATAGGCACCGCCCCTCCACAGTAATCAGGGGCCCCAGAGGAGGAGGAACCCAAGCGCTCTTGCTCCTCCCTCCCTCCTGGGCCCCACCCCAGTTCCCAGGCTCAGCAGCAGCTTGGAAGAGAAACCTGGCTTCCCAGGTTGAAGGCAGAGCCAGGGTGCAGACAGGGACACAGCAGCAGACTGCAGCCGTGAAATGGGAGGTGGCTTTGTACACGGGGAGTGTGGCATAAAAAGTGAAGGCCCTAAGGATTTCCTCTAGGTCCTCAGACTTACACTGACAGGCACCTCCTGCCCCCACCATGCCATTAGGCCTCTGGGTGGCCCCTTCTGGGGACAGATGTCCGAAACACTAGCAACTATGCACTCTGTCACAAGGGATGTGTCCTTCTGCCTTTCCTTTCTCTCGCCAGACATAAGTCCTGGGTGGCCTCCTGGTAGAGGCGAGGGGCTGGTTTCTCACGCCTCTCCTACATACGGGTGTCCTCCCGGCCCTACCATTGCTCCACCGAGTTGAAAGTGGATTAACAAGAAATAACTGGGAACCTCTGGATTTTTATTTTTCTGGATGAGCTATCTATTCATTTATTACCTGTACAATGAAAAGTTGGTATTGAAAATAAGGTTAGGCAAGGTGGTGCACACCTTTAATCCAGAGGCAGGTGGATCGCCTGTGAGCTCAAGACCAGCTTGATCTACACAGTGAGCTCCACAGTGAGACAGACCCTGTCTTAAAACTAAACAAAGCCAGACCCCTGCTCACAACAAAGGACTCTCACCACGCAGCAAGGCCTGTTGTTCTCTTGCGTCTGTGGTCAGCCTCTCTCCCCAGGGCACAGGACTCACCGCCTTACCTGTAGACTCACCACTTCTACTCCTGTGGCTCCCTGGAGGATGGCAGGTGCGAGGGGCTTCCTTCCTGCCCCAGAGCACCCCTCCCCCAGTCTCTGGCTTGAAAGGGCTGCTTTTCTCTGAGGGTGACTGGAAGGGACATGGGGTGAAAAGGTGTCCACGTACCTGCCACTGGTTTGGCCTGAGGGACCCTCCTCCTCCTGAGGTCTTCATCTTCTGGAACATAGTTCCGAAGCCTGAGTGGCCTGGGAGAGCACAACACAGGGCCTTAAGTACGAGAGTGGGGTACGGGGTGGGGTCTGCTCCTCTGCCTCCCACAATTTGCACAGACTTAAGCCTCAGCCTCTCTTTTACATGTTTCTCAAGAGGCTGTGGCCAGGGTGACTGGGGACATTTACTGGAACTGAGGGTCAAGGCTGTGCCATTTTTATGAGGTCACACAGCAGCGACTGCACATCTGAGAGCAAGGCTAAAGCAGAGCTCCTTAGCATCATTCCTCAGAGAGAAAGCCCTCCATACTAGCTCTCCAAAGCCAGCCAATGTATGCCACCTAGTCCGTACCGTCAGTGAAAGGGTCTGTGTATGCAGCCAAGTGACATGAAGATGGGATAGAGAAAATGCATGCGTGTGTGTGTGTGTGTGTGTGTGTGTGTGTGTGTGTGTGTGTGTGTACGTGTGTGTGTACCTTGAAAAAGGCAGACTGCCTTTGTAAGATATACAAAGATTCCAGGAGATGGCTTCTGGGCCTGAGGCTAATAATGGATGGGACCAAGAGGCTGATCTGATCCATACCTGATGGGAGTGGCCCACAAAGGCCACAGGGACACATACAACTTACAAGCTGGTGAGACCTACAAAGCTCATACCCTGAAAGGTCTTTTGAACAGCAACTAGGAAACCCAATCTGGGAGTGTGCAATCATGGGGGGGGGGGGCGGGGGAGAGGCACCCAGCAGGAGCCCAAACCCAGGTCTTCTATCTCAGTATGCAGGCAATCTTCCAGCTCAGCAGCTCATCAAATCCCAATCACATCCGTCAAGGGCGGTCCCTGGGAAAAGGGGGACTCTAGCTACCCCATAGGGCAGCAAGGTCAGAGTTAGGGGAGGGGGGCTAGGCTTAATGAAGGGAGGTATAGACAGTGGACAGACCCCCTAGGCCGGAGAGGCACAGAGGAAACACCTGTTTTCCCTATTCTATTTTGGGTCCTTGAACTCTGGCCCCTCACAAAGTCCTCGGTTTTCAGGATAGTCTTCCAACTGTGAGAGTTCTGCCTAAGCTAGATAAGAGCACTGGTGGCTTCCCCAGTCCCTAAGAGGGCAAGCCATTCCACAGGTGAGGTGCATGATGCTGGTGGCCACACAATTCACAGTGCTTTGAACTTAGCTCTGCCTGTGCCCTGCTCCCAGCTCACATACTACCTCCTCCCTCCTGCCAAGGGCCCTGCGGCTGGGCTGAACCTGGGGAGTGTCAGTCCCCCCAGCCCATCCCATTCTTTCAGGGCTAGCCTGCCCCTGTTCCCTAGGCCTGCTCAGGCCTGGGGTAAGCAGCAGGTCACTGGGGCACACAGTGAGAAACTGGAGCCTCTCTGCAGCCATGGCTTTTGTTCACCACAGGGTGGGGGAGAAAAGAGGAATAGAAACTGGGTGTGGGAAGAAAATGGCAGGGATTAGTGAGGGAAGAAAAAAAATCCACCCCGAACCCCACAACTAGATGCAGGTTCCATGATTAATCAGAAGAGGGAGTTCTGCAGCAACAAGCCCCACTTGGGCCCCTTTTCTTCAGGAGGCCACACTGCATGAAGGGGACCCAGCAGGGGAGGAGGAAGCGAGAGTGGTCACACAGCAACAGCCCTGTGCTCCTGCGCAGCTCGACTCATGGAGTAAGCCCTGGTCTAGCTTTCAACAACACCTGGGCCCCGTGCTAGGCCTCAGTTTCCATATCAGTGAACATGGAGGCTGTGATGCATACCTGTGTCTGGATTAAACAGGTCTGCTGGGCACAGTGGCGCACGCCTGTAACCCCAGCACTCAGGGAGGCAGAGGCAGGAGGATCTCTGTGAATTTGAGGCCAGCCTGGTCTGCAAAGTGATTCCAGGACAGTTAAGGCTATACAGAAATCCTGTCTCCAAAAAAAGAAAGAAAGAAAGAAAGAAAGAAAGAAAGAAAGAAAGAAAGAAAGAAAAGAAAAGATAGATTCAAGCCCTCACCTGACTCACTCTGAAGGCAGAGGAAGTGCCCCCCCCCATAAGCCCAAATAGCTGTCCCTGTCCCCCCTCTCCAATAAAGTCCTAATAGCTCTCCCTGGCTCACTGCCAAAAGGCAGGAGTCTCTGGGAAAGAAATACTGGGTTATGTGGGGCCTTTTCTAAGCAGGTCCAAGATTTAATTCCCTTTCCACAAACAACTTAACAAAGCCAAGCACAGACAGTTTAAACATCCACTGACCGCCCTGGAGAAGCGCCAAGACGGCCAGGACCGCAGAGGCTGCAAGTAGAGATAAGAAGTAAATATGGAGGGCCACCTCCTTCCCCTTGAACATCTGAAAAGCTGAGCTTCCTGCAATCTCACGGGCTGGAGAGAGAAAAACGTAGTGGAGCCAAGGAGGAGAGGGACCCTGGCAAAGTTCCAGGTTCCCGCTGTGACCCCATCCAAGAACAGGGTGAACTTGCAGCATGTCACTCTGCCACCAAGTCAAGTGAGTCGCCCCTCAGCAGGGGCTGTGAGGTAACTGGATACTCCTTCAGTCCCAAGAGGGAACTCACCTCTGTAGACCAGGCTGGCCTCGAACTTAGGGAACCCCTAGGCCAGATGTTGGTGAGAGGAACGATAGCTTCTCTCAGGAGAAAAAGAAATAATCCAGAACTTCAGATGACTCCAGAAGTTTTGTGCATAACACCTATGTTTATACATAAACCAGGCATGGTGGTGCACACCTGTAGTCCTAGTGTTCAGGAGGCAGAGGCAGGAGGGTCAGAATTCAAGGTAGACTACATACATAGTGAATGATAAGTCAGGACAGGATACATAAAATGCTGTCACAAACAAATGAGAAAAACCATGAATCTCAAAGAAAGGTATATGTAGGCAAACCACTGTCAAGAGACTAAAACAAATTAAAGACACCAATCTTCAGTGAAGAAACTGACAGCTGATGTCTCCACTGATGGCACGGGAAACTAAGGCAGTGAAGTGTGGGCACAGAGGGGCAGGCCTGTAATTGCAGCACATGGAAGGCTGAGGCAGGTAGACTGTTCTAAACAGTCTTGATTAGACAGTAAGACCCTTTGCTTGCTTTTTTTTTTTTTTTTTTTTTTTTTTTTTTTTTTTTGGTTTATTGAGACAAGGTTTCTCTGTGTAGTTCTGTCTGTCCTAGAACTCATTCTGTAGACCAGGCTGGCCTTGAACCCAGAGATCTGCCTGCCTCTGCCTCCTGAGTGATTACAACACCCTCATCTGGACTACTTATTTTTTTTAATAATTTATTTATTTGTATTTTATGTGCATTGGTGTTTTACCTGCACATATATCTATGTGAGGGTGTCAGATACCCTGGATCAGACAGTTGTGAGTTGGCATGTGGGTGCTGGGAATTGAACCTGGGTCTTCTGAAAGAGTAGTCAGTGCTCTTAACCACTGAGCCATCTCTCCAGTCCATCTAGCACTACTTTTTAATCAACTACTTTTTCAGATGTTTGTTAAGTATGTATGCCATCTTGTCTATGAAAGACACTGAAAAGAAAGAGAAAAAATAGATCATATTAACAAGGTAAGAGAAAAAGGAAATGGAATGGTTACTTTAAAAAAAAATCTAAAAAATTATGATTGAAGTGAAAGAAAAAGGGACAAAAGGCAGGGCGTCAGGTTCTCAGGAGCAGCCAGTTGCCTCTTGGGCCTTTCCTTACAGCTGAGCAGCCTTCCTTCTGCAGACTGGGTGTGGTGCGACTAACAGTGCCAGCCAGACCCGTCAGGCAAGCCACCACCTATCACCTTCTTAGTGGGCCAGCTGTGTCCTCACACAGCGGTTAGCCATTCTTCTGGGGTCATGGGAGCTAAGTGGTTCTCTCACCCCCAGTAGCAGAAGGTAGCTACCAGGGGCAGGGAGTCTAGAGTCCGGGACTCCTAACAATATGGCCTGGGCCCGCATCTTGGTTTTGATGCTTTAGAGACCTGGGCAGGACCATACTACCATTAGTATCCACATGAAAGCCAGAGCTATCCATCTCTCCAGGCTCAAGTCACCTAAACTGACTACAGCAGAGCCCTCTAGAACAGGCATCTCGTATCCACACCACCTGTCAGGACAGAAACAAAGGAGACCCACAGCACAAGGGACAAAGGCTTGTCGCAGCTGGCAACAAGCCACCCAGCACACACGGGCAGGGCCTGCCCAGGCCCCTCAGTGCCCCTCATAGCCGGTTAATGGAGCAGACAGAAAGTGGTCTTTGTGCTGCCCGTAGGGAAACAGGGTCCCCAGGACACTTTCCAAGTAGCAGATGCTCAGCCCAACGGCCTCTTTCCTTTCTACCTGTGCGCCGTTCCAGTTTGTCTGGTCTCCACCAGCTTGCTATCAGTTACTAGTGAGCTCTGGAAACTGGGCCAGCCGGGCTTATCTTGCTGGCTGCTGTAGCCCTTTCTCCTCTGAACTGGATGTGAGGATGACAGGGACTGGGGTACAGGGAAGGGGAAGATGGGCTCCAGCTCCATGGGCCCCTCCTAATCCCAGCTTTCAAGTAGGAGAAGGCAGAGGTGTAGAAGAGACAGGCCAGAGGAGAGCCAGCCTGTTTGAACTGAAGGTGACAGAAGAGGCGGAGCCCTGTTAGAGCCCCTTGCTGGAGCTACCCCCCTAGGGAAGGGGACGCGTCACACAAACCCTGGCTCTGTGCTGCCATGTCCCATATGACTGGGGTGTGACCTGACCAAGAGTGCGACCTGACTAGGGGTGCTGAGGGGGGAATGAAAAAAGGACAGACACACAGACAGAAAAGCTGGGATGAGGCGGGATGTATATGCACTCACTGCACAATCCGGAACCTCAGCATGCATATTACCTACAGCCAGTGCAGAGGGGTAAGCTGGTGAGGTAGGAGTGCTCTGCAGATGAGCGGCCCTGGGCTGTAAGCACCCAGGAGGAGGAGGAGGCTGCAGTTGCTAGTTTGTGTACATTTGCCTAAGTAAGTATTCATGTTTGGACCAAGAGAAAGCCTTGCTACCCCTCCCAGCCTCCTCACCTGGAGAAGGCTCTGCCACTCCTATGGCTTTGGTCTGAGGCTTTGGTCCTTGATATGGCCAAGCCCATGGCAATAATGCTCATTTGCCCAGGGCTTCCTCAGCTCCCCATACTGTAGCAGCAGCAGAATGTCTCATGGTCAAAGTAACAATAAAGACACCATGGCCTTTCTAGAATGAACACCAAGACACACCACACGAAGAGAAAGTGAGCGATGCAGGTGTGCCAGCCAATGCTGTGTACAAATGAGCCTGCAGAAAGGACATGCCTACCCCAGGAATGGCCCGCCCATGGAAAGAGCTAAGAAGCCAGCCTTAGAGGTAGACTCCTGACTTAGACGGGGAAGGTATTTCCGGTGTCCCTTTAACATCTTTGAAATGCTGAAACACAAATTCCTCACCCCAGTAGATGTATGTATAAAGTCACGTCCAGATAGTTGCAGTTCTGAGGTAGGTCATCACACAACCATAAGTAACGTCAGCACGGGGTTCAGTGTGGGAGGGGGATGCACAGGGCAATGCTGGCAGTGCTCACAGCTAAGTAGACTCTCTACAGTGGCAGGGAAGGCCCACAGCAGGACCCAAGCTCCTGGGATCAGAGAATCAGAGAACAGGCCTGACGTATATGTTAAGAGACCAGTAAGCCCCATAACTCTAGGACAGTGACCTTTGCATCACATGCACTGGACCTCCCATAAGGTCCCTCAGCCTTGGCAGCCAGTGTCTGAGTTAAGCCTTGCTATTTCTCTACAGGAGGTAGACAGGCCCCACAGCCTCCTCACTTAACAGCCTCCACTAATATCCTCAGCCCCACAAGGTGGCACTGAGCACCCTCTTCCCTTACATGCCCTCCCTCCCTATGTGAAATAGGCAACCACACACTATGCACGTGGCTCTAGGCTCTGCCCTGCAAGCTCAGCACTCGGCCTACACCGCCACCCATTGAGGAAAGGAATTCAGGGGTGCTTGGGGAAGAACATTACAGTAGTCCTTGGGTGTTGGGTTTTTGTTTGTTTTGTTTTTTGAGACAGGGTTTCTCTGTGTAGCCTTGGCTGTCCTGGAATCACTTTGTAGAGTAGGCTGGCCTTGAACTCACAGAGATCTGCCTGCCTCTCGAGTGCTGGGATTAAAGGTGTGTGCCACCACGCCCAGCTATGTCCGAGGCATGAAAGAGACAAGTATCTGAGAAGCTACTATGAACCCAGGCACAGGTAGGAGTGTGGCTGCGTCACAACAGCTACTTCTAAGTTACGTTTAGGAATCTTTATGGCCAAGTCATCGGGCAATGGCCAGGCTGACATCCTGTTGAGTTATTTTCTAAAACAGACACATTTATTTGTATCTCTTTTCCCTATCTCCTCACCTGGTATCTTAAAGACCTGAATGGTGCTGCAGCAGGCTTAGTGACCACAACAAGTCTTCCTCCAGGCCAGCTGCAGGGGTTCTGGGTTTGGGCTAGCCTGGAGGGGTGATGTCAGGGGACATCACTCCTTAGAGTGTTTTTTTTCTATACCTTCCTATGTGCCAGACAAAGTCCGTGTTCCCTGTGCACTGTAAAGCCAGGAGTGAAAGGGATCTGAGATTATGTATCCAGCTCAATCTTATGACTGGCAAACAAGCATCCAAGAGAGAACTTGCTCCTGGAGGCCTCACTGTCTTTGCCTACCTCCCCATCCATGCTTTCTGCCTACCCTTAGGCACCAGGCCCTCTTCTCTCCCAACAGATCCTGAGGGTTCTTCAAACTCATCCCACTGCCATGAACCCTTGTAGAGAGATGGCAAGACTGGATCAGCCAATCCTTGTGGCACGCTTACAAGATTATAGCTTCCTCAGTTGGCCACCTGGGTGTCTGTCCATCCCCTCAGCCCCCATCCCCACCCCCATCCCCCAATCCCCAATCCCCCACTCCCCAGTACCCACCCCCGCCATCATCTAGTTCCCTGAGAAGCTATAGCTCCCCAGTAAGAGACAAGCTGTATCTCTGCTCACAGTAATAGAGTTCAGGTAAGTTCAAGGCTAGGATGAGTCTGCAGGGTTCCAGAGGCCTGCAAAGTCCAGTGTGTCTCACCATAAGGCCCAGCTATAACTCCACAGAACACTAAGGGAGGAAGTGGTGTTCACCCCACCACCCTGGCCTGAAAATGCCTGGTTCTCTACAGAGCTGCTGCATACTGTAGCCCACCCTTGACCTGAGCCACGAGGATGTGGGACGGAGGAGGGCAGGACCCTTCCCGTGTGGAGGAACACTGAAGGCCGAGGAGGGGGGGGCCATGTCCCACCTGGGGACCATGCAGTGGGCAGGGACGGCTTCATTTTCTCATTGGTGACCCAGAAGGCTGTATGAGCTCACTGTTCCCACCCTACATATCAGATAGGACGCAGGGAGGGGCCCGAGTCAGCCCTACTCCCTTTCAGCTGGGACATTTTAGCTAGCCAAGTGACTTCACCTGCCTGGCTGTGGTTACCCCATCGGTACACCACACCCAGCCCAGAGCGGCCAGAAGACTTCAGAAAAGGACTCTGAAAGTACAAGCACGAAGAGCCTATGACATGTAAGGTCCTTTTTTCACACAGAAAGGGAAGGCTCCAGCGATGCTCCCACCCTCTTCCTACACAGTAGAGTCATGCCCACTGCAAGTCACAAGGTGATTCAGTTTCTCCGCTGTCCTAAACCAGCCCTTTTTAAATTTGGTCTTCCTGACTCCCAGCCTGCCCCTGAGAATTGTGAGTCAGGAAAGTGGTGCTTCGTGTTGCAATTCCCGCTGTAGCTCTGGTGAGAGAGGGAGCCAGGGCCATCCCACTGCCTGTGACAGAGACACCTGCAGCTGAGGGTGGGAGTCGCCTTGTGGTGAACAAGACAGTGGAGCAAGCAATGGGGCATGGAACCCAGTCTGCACAAGAGAAGCCTAGTACCTGCCAGCATTAAGTGTTTGGCACCTGGCCTGAGGCTGGGGGATCAGAATTTCTGATCCATAGAACCAATGAAATGCTAATTAAAATGCCAGCAGGTTTTTCTTTAGTGGACAACAACAAGATGGCCGTTAGCGGGGGGGGGGGGGAGTGGGGGCAGGGGCAGAGGAAAGTTTGCAGACAGTCTCATGGTAGCTTAGGGTGGCTCAAACTCACAACAATCCTCCTACCTCGGCCTTGCAAGTGCTGGGAAGCCAGGTGAGCCACCACATCCAGTTTAACCATAAAGTTTTTACAAGGAAAGAAAGGCCTAGAATAGCCAAGGCAGGGAAAGCAACTGCGCTTTCAGTTCCGATTGCTCAGCTGAGGCAGTGTGACTTACCCTAGGGCAAAAAGCTATATATAATATGTAGGCCTGGACCCTTACTCTGGATGTGACTTTCAAACCCAGAGCCACTCTATCTGCTTGGGTCCTACTCTTTCAGGGCCTACTGCTGATTTTTTTTTTTTTTTTAAAGTGCATGATGATCTAGCTATACAAATCAATTGAAATGGTTGCCAACCAAGTGTTAGTGTCAAGGTAATCTGGCCTCTGAGAGCAGTGCCAAGTGACCTACAGGGCCACTGGGACAGGTGGATCTCGCTGCCAGCACTCAGGTGCTCAGGGACAGCCGGTCCCTGGGGTCATCTGGTGGTTATTAGAGTTCAGATGCAATGGCTAGGGAGAAGTCTCCAGGTCAGGACAAAGGAGAAGTGGGGAAGGAAGGAAGGGGAAAAAGAGGCTGCCCTTTCCTCCCCGTGAGAGTCTGGGTCAGCAGGCGCCAGGCACAGCTCAGCCTTGTCCCATCCAGCCCGGAACTCAGGCACTGATTCTGTAGGTCCCTCAGTGTCAGTCCCAGGATGGACCCACAGAGACACTGTAAAGCTGGGGGGAGGTTGGATAGAGGTCTTAGAAGTGCTCTCTGTCTTCCCAGCCAGGGTTTATGTCTCCTACCCTTTCACCCTGCAGGTCTAGGCCTCTGAATTCCATCCTAACTCAAGCCATGTGCTCCTTGAGGCCTCGTCCTGCTGCCCTCAGCTGAAGACAGTCTAAGTAGCCACCGTTCTCCACAGGACACTCAAGGCTGCTGTCTCTCAGGCCTCCCTCCAGCTCACCTGCTCTGAAGTTGGTTTCACTTCCAAGGAGGCCACGAAGTCAACTTGCTCAACTGTGACCAGCCCAGAGCCCAGCCCTCCAGTGGAGCTGAGGGTCACCCCTGCTCCCTGAGGAGGCCTTGCTGGTGTCCACAGGCATCCTGCATGGAGTGCTCACCCTTTGCTTCGTCCTGCCCTTCCTGGAGAACTCAAGCCATGAACGTCATAGTCTAGGGGCCAGCCCAAGGGTCTGGCCTCCTGTTAACTGGCCATGTCTACCTGGGACACGCCCTGTGCTCTGAAGGCATTCCAGGAGGAAGAGCCTGCCGTTCTCCGGGAGCAGCAAAGGCAGCTGCAGTTCCTGGCTAACTGCCCCATTCTCGAGCCAGACAAGCTGTACAGTACTCCAGAGAGGAGAGACGAGAGAAAAGCAGACCACACGAGCTGACACAGAACTTCAGCCGGTATCTAACAGGCTTGGTTCTCAGCTGCTTTAGCTCTAGCACACACGACCTCTTCAAACCTGGCAGGTGAGGGGGCCTTGGCATGGCCTCGCAGGATGGACCTTTTACTGACAGGAGCCTGGAACTAAGCATCTCATCCTCTTTCTCAGTTAGGAAGAGGGTCATAACTTATGCCCTCACCCTCCTTGAATCGAGAAAAGCCACATTTTGCTGTACTGTGACATGGGTTTGCCCCTCCCCTTTGGTCTCTGTTTAAAAATAAAAGCACACATTACTGATAGTTAAAGCCATCTTGGAGCCAGTTGCCTTGACTCTTTACAGTCAGTGTCTGTCTGCAGCCATCTCTCCCTGTGTTCGCACTGTTTTCTCTCGGAATCTAGCAGCTTATCACACTTCCTCTTGTAAACAGCCCATGTCCCTTAGGGAATGCCACCATCTACTGCTGTCTCCCAGGTGTCTGCAGTGTCATCCTGCACAGCACACAGCAGATAGCTGTGAAGCTGGTACAGACTGGGTAACATGTGTGCATCATTTCTAAATTTGAGTCCTAATCCTCAACTTTCTCTTTGCTGCAGCAGCACCATCTCTGAGATTCTGCCACATGGTGGCCTAACAGCTGAGTCTCTTACTCACCAACCTGCCTACTGCTAACCAGTGACCCTTCTTTCTCAGGGAAGAAGGTGAGAGGAGACCACCCAGCGTATCAGACAGCCCAGAAATGAGACTCAGGGCTCCAGCTAGAACCCATGAACCTCTGGCTTCTAAGCAGTGAGTAAGAGCAGGGGAGACCATGCAGGTACCTACCCAAAATTATACAAGTCTGAGGGGCACTTGGCAAAAAAACCCCAAGGTCCTAGGGGCTCCCCAAACCACAGAACGCAGTGCGGAGCTGACTCTACTACTACAAGACCTCTCAGACTAGAAAGCCGTTGCCATACTCTGAAACCAAGAGAGACGGCAAGACCTTGAAGGGCTGCCAACAGGATGGTGTAAAAGGACTTCCTAACTGACCGATGCCTGCTCTGACACATTCCTTCACCCTGGTGAGGCTGATTAAGGGCTGTGGCGATAGGAAAGCCTGCTCCAGTGTGACATCCTGGCTTCATCTGGGGAGCCCTCCCTGCCCACAGGGCCATCCACCTTCTACACCAAGACCTATCCTCCAAGCAGCAGCACCTGCACATGAAGGACACTATCTGGGACAGAGGAAACCAAAGATGTCTGTTTATAAAAATGCAAAGTCTAACTGCGGCCACATCCCAGCGCAGAGCAGAGCAGGAAGGGGTAAGCATGAGACTTCAGGGATGTTAGGTTTTCCTGGCCCATAGGATCAGTGGCACAGCTCTTCCCAGCTCTACACGTTGGTTCCTGCAGAATTCCCATGATCTTTTTGAAGCAAAGTCAACATGGGGAACTCTGTGGAGAGCACTCCCAAGTTATGAGGGAAGCCCTCATGTCTGTGGTCATGATGGAAGACTGGCCAAGCCCATCACATGTGTTGAGCATGGTTAACTTAAACCGACTCAACCAGACAATGTCTCACAAAGTAAGGCAAACGCTCTAACTACAAAAGGAGAAGAAGCAAAGGGAGGGCAGACGTGGGCTCTGAGCTGAGCGCCACATGCCAGAGCGGGACCCCAGCTGGGGACAGTGGTGCACACCTACAATCCTAGCATCCCAGCGGTGAAGGCAGAAGGATCATGAGTTCACTGGACCATGTGGCCCGGACCATGCTTTACATACAGGTGAAGAACTAGGACCTATTTTTGCAGGGATGTAGAACACACAAAAGGCATGTGACAAGACTGAATGTAAAGCAGTTAGACTGTAACGCAAGCTAACAGCTCGACCAGCGGTCCTCAACCTAAGACCATTGCAAAGCACAGACATTTACATTACAACTCATAACCACAATTATGGTTATGAACAACAACAAAAAATAATCATATGGTTGGGGCTCACCATTACATGAGGAACTGTATTTAAGGACTACAGCAATAGGAAGGTTGAGAACCACCGTTGGGGTGATCATTTTACGCACTGGGTAAAGACTGTATATTCAAATGCTAATTTCTGAACCAGCAGAGAGATGATCACAGGCCAGGCTTTGGTATTATTATAGTTTGTAAACATTCCTTCCAACACCTTGGGATTGGTTTTATTAAAGAGCCAAAGTGGCCTATAGCAAAGGCAAGAGAGGAAGACAGGACTTCTGGCAGAGACAAGGACTCTGGGAAAAGAAGCTGAGAAGCAGAATTCTCCTAGGAGACAGGAAGAGGTCAGCCATATGAAACTGAGGAGAGGTACCGAGCCATGTGGCAGAACACAGGCTGATATAAATGGGTTAACAAGATAATAAAAGCTGGTTAGGAAGCAGGAAGCCTGTAATCCCAACACTCAGGAGGGTGAGGCAGGCAGATCTCTGAGTTTGAAGCCAGCCACATCTACAAAGTGAGTGCAGGATAGCTAAGGCTACACAGAGAAACCCTGTCTCAAAACACTCTCTACCCCCCAAAACAGCTAGTTGGGAACAGAGTAAGCTAAGGCCTAAAGCTATTATAAATAAATATGTCTCAAAAAAGCATAAATAAATAAATAAGTCTCCATGTAATTATTAAGACCTGGAGTGGGCATAGAAAGACCTTAGGCTATAACCACTGAGTTACACAGTAAGCAACGAAGAAATATAGGGACAGTTCTAACTAGTGATAGGGTTGATCTTTTCAGGTCTGAACAAGGCAGTCATGTGAGCAATGTTCAGGCCTGAATGCAGCTCTGGAAAGATGAAGGTGGAGAGCAGGGCAGGGTGGTGTAGGGAGAGCAGGGCAGTGTGGTATAGGGAGAGCAGGGTGGTATGAGGAGAGCAGGGCAGGGTGGTGTGGGGAGAGTAGGGCAGGGTGGTGTGGGGAGAGTAGGGCAGGGTGGTGTGGGGAGAACCCCACAGGCTCTCTCTACCTGTGCTTTTCATCTTCGTCATCTTCTTCTCTGAGCTGCTTGGTCTGTGGCTCCCCATCTTCCCTGTCCTGTAACGAAAGCAAGCAAGGGGCTGGTCAGATGACACTGCTACGGGAGTCAGGTCAGGGTTAGGGGAAGCTGATAGGGAAGGGCAATCAGGCCAGTTATCTGAGGGGTGCTGTGTAGGAGCCTGGTCTTCCATGTTGCCTCCCTGGGCAGTACTTAAATCTCCACAACCCTCCCAGCACTCGCTCTGTGAATTCTAGGTCAGCCTGCTCTACAGAGCGAGCTCCAAGACAGCCAGGGCTACACAGAGGGACTTTGTCTCAAAACTAAACTAAACAACACCCTCCATGATCCCAGCACAGGCCCAGGCCATGAGGCAAGCAGGAAGAGCTGAAGGTCTTAGACGGTGAGAATGGAGCTGGTCAGGGTTGACAGCCACCAGCCACCAGCCACCTTATGGATGTGGATGGAACCATGTGCTGGGCTGCGGGGAGATAGGGGGAAGACAGTCACCAACAGCTAGGGCAGGATGAGAACGCAGGCCTCTTGGCATTCTTTCCAGCCCAGAGACCTCTCCACAAAGACCCATTTGGATCCCTTCAGAAGTAAAGTAACTCAGGACCAGGCTTGGAACAAGACTCACTGCCCAGGTCTGTGATGTATTAAGGAGGTGAAAAAAGAACTCATTTAACAGGTCTATGAGACATCTTTCTTTTAAATCTGGTTCTTAAAATATCTTTTCTCCTCTCTCTCTCTCTCTCTCTCTCTTTCCCCCTTTCTCTCTCTGTCTCTCCCTCCCTTAAAATCCGCACCCACCCCCCTTGTCTATACGAACATTATGCCATAGTGCACTTGGAAGTCAGAGACCAACCTCCAGTGATCTGAGAGGTTAGGACAAACTTCAGGAATTGGTTTTCTTTCTCTACTATGTGGGTCCAGGGCTTGGACTCAGGTTGACAGGCTTGGTGACAAACACTTGAGCCACTAAGCTCTCTTGCCAGCCCCTAAATCTGCTCATCTAAGCCTAGATACAGTATGCTTGTGGTCCAAGTATCCCCAGGACCACAACCCAAGGGCACTACAAGGGCTGCTCCTGCCTACTGCAGCAGGAAGTGCTCCTGGGTCTTCTGCTTCCCAGCATCACTGTGGCTGGACAAACTGACCACAGATATGTGTACACGTGGGCAGGACCAAATATACTGAACCCTGCCACAGGCCCAGGACGAACCAAGGCCTAGGATTGAAGTTTGCATGCCACGGCTAGCCCTCTAGAAGATGTCACACTCACTTTGTCACTGGCAATGGACTCTTGTGGGTGTGGTGTTCTAAGAAGAAACCTGGCAGCTTCTACTTGCAACCTGTTGTGATGGCTGACACCGGATTTTAAGTGGCTGCCTGCACTTCCTCACCTCCAAAGTCCCACATACCACTGCACAGCTACCTCCCTCTGCGGTGACATCTGCCCTGTGTTACAGTCTCCCACTGCTCCCCTTGGAGAGCCAAGGCAACAACAGACACTGCCACTTCTTGGCCATATGACTATGGGGCCTGACTCATGAAGCCTTCCACAATAGAACACATAGGAGACCCTGCTGCTCCAAGCCAACGCAGCCCAGTCTCATGAGGCAGGAGGGATGAACAGAGCGAGACAAACATGCTTCTCCAGGGCTTAGGAGAGGAGAATGTGGGTTCCTGAGGACACAGGGACAGGATTGGGAAAGGCATTCCCAGGGTATAACTTGAGAAAAGGTAGTGTGTCTGAAGAACAGAGGTTCGGGCTTGAGAAACAAGTTAGCATTCTCTGAGTAGCTCACAGGTTGGGATGGGGCCTGCAAGGGCTCCCTCCCTGACTAAAGGCTTGCCCACAAAGCTACCAGGTTTCTTTCTTTCTGTTTTTGTTTGTTTGTTTGTTTGTTTTTTGAGATAAGGTCTCACTAGGTAGGCTTGGCTGGCCTAGAGCCCACTACGGAGACCAGGCTGGCCTCAAACTCACTGAAATTCACCTGCCTCATTCACCCGAGTGCTAGGATTAAAAGCACACCGATATTCTAATAAAGAGACCCCTACCAACAGCAAATCCCAGAAGTGCTTGCCTCAAGGGAAGGGGCTGGTGACCTGTCCCCTGGGATGGTAGTGGTAGAGCAGGGAGCTCAGCCTTCCTATGGTAGGCTGAGCACCCACTACCCCACCTCCTCCAACCAGGAAGCTTCTCTCTGGAAGGGCTTTGCTCACAGAGGAGGCAGGATCTATGTAGGAGGGACCCACCTCTGGGAGAGGTGCTTTGCCCATACCACACCCCTTCTTAACCAAGGGCAAGGTTAAACTCAGTCAGAGCCAGGCTGCCGCTGCCACCTCCAAGAGCCCCAGAAACACTCAAGTGCCTTGGCAAGGGCCAAGTTACTGATTAACGCATAAGAAAACACTTACACATATCCACGTGGCATTTTAAAACTTCCTAGCCATCTGGCAGGCAGGGGCAGCAGCTGTCTACAGACAACCAGTTAAGGCCCCCATCTGGGATGCTGGTGGAACAGAGTGCACAGGCAGTGGACAGACAGACACAGGTGGCAGGAGCAGGTGAGCAAATGAAAGGGAGACAGGTGGGGGATGAGGCGTACTCTGGCCTCCCCATTAAAGAGTGACTCTCAGAGCCAGGAATGGTGGTGCATGCCTCTAATTAGAGCACTTGGGAGGCAGAGGCAGGTAGATCTCTGAGTTTGAGGGCATCCTGGTCTAAAAAGTGCATCCAGGATAGCCAAGGCTACACAGAGAAACCCTGTCTTTGGCGGGGAGGTGGGGCGGGGGAGTGACTCTCAGGTAGGACAGCAAGCATTCCTGAGAAGGGCAATTGCTTTGCTTTGGGCCAATAGTGGCTTAGGTCACAGGCATAGCTTGCCCCACCCCACTCCACTCCCCTGCCAGGGATGCTGAGAATTCTCTGCCCCACCCCCACTGGCATAGGCCACCTGAGACACTCAGAGGAGCTCAGAACTGAGGTGTCACAGGAGTGCCCAACTTAGGTTCTCAGTTCAACAACACGGGGGACAGATAGTTAAGAAATGGCTAAAGAGAAAGGAAAAATGAGAAGAGCTGCCCAAAGGCACAGACCCTGTCCATGCTGACAGCAGATCTGAATCATGGTCCTCCAGGCCTGGCCCAGAGAGTTCTCGCCAAGATTAGAAGCAGCCTATCGAGAGCAGTATTGAGTTTCTAAAACTGACTCTGACCCCAGCCACCTTTCCTGTCTCCCCACATAGTTCAGATGCAGCCACGTGTGCAGATGCAGCCATAGGCAGCCCAAGGCCAGGCTGAGGCACCAGTGGACGCCCGGCAAGACAGGAGGCTTAGGGGATCTTGCGTCTAGAACCCCCTAAATCAGCTTCATGTCCTCACCCTTGTCTCCACACTCCTCCCAAGTTTCCCTACCCTTTTACCCTTCCCTTTTACCATTGTCCCCTCTAGATTTATTTATTTTATGAGTATGTCTGTGCAACATGTGTGTGTCTAGTGCTCGTGGCAGTCAGAAGAGGGAGTCACATCCCGCTGGAACTGGAGGTACAGATGGTTGCAAGAACAAGTGCTCTTAACTGCTGAGCCATCTTTCTAGCCCCGCCCCCCCCACACACACTATGTATGTGTTTGCTTGCATGTGTCTGTGCATCACAGTGCCTGATGTCCATGGAAGCCAGAAGAGGACACTAGATCCTCTAGGCCTGGAGTTTCAGACAGTTGTGAACGGCCATGTGGGTGCTGGGAATCGAACCCTGGTCTTCTGGAAGAGCAGCACATGCTCCTGAGCATGAGCCATCTCTCCAGCCCTTCTAGTCTCCATCCTCCCCCAGGTCCTCACAACCAAGTCCCCAGCCGTTCTTTACCCTCACTAGCCAAAGAAAGAACTCTCTCCTCTAGAATTCAGTTTCTTAAACTGTGCATCAGGACTCCCTATGGGGCCACATCACTGAATATGGAAGTCATGAAAAATTTAGCAAAACACACACTAACCAAGAAGCAACTCAAACTTAACACATTATGAATTCAACGTGTCTCTGGCAGTGCTCACCTGTGCTGCATGGAACCGCCTCGGTTCTGAACACACAGCTTGGACACTTTGCCTTGTTCATGCTGTCACATTACACGTGTCAATGGTGTCAAAAATACCCAGCCTTGGATTCAAGACAACTCTAGGTTATGAAATGAAGTGGGTTTGTTTTTTTGTTTTGTTTTGAGGGATTTTTCTTTTCTCTTCTTTCTTTCTTCTTCTTCTTTTTTTTTTTTTCTTCTTGGTTTGTGAAGCAGGGTTTCTCTGCATAGCCTTGCCTGTCCTGAAACTTACTCTGTAGACTAGGCTGGCCAAGAACTACCTCCCCCGAGTGCTGGGATTAAAGGTGTGAGCCACCACAGCCCAGCCAGGTCTGGCTTTTTCACACGGTATTGGGGATTGAACTAAGGTCTTTGTGCTTGTGCAGCCAGCAATTCACTGAGTGGCTCCTCTCCCCGCTGCTACGCCTCTGAGGCTCTGCAGTGTACCCAAAGAAGCAGACCTGGTGAGGAAGGCTTTGCTGAGGGTTGTGGACATCTGGGAAACTAGCAAGGAGCTGTCAGAAGGGAGGCAACCCTTCAACTCAACTCTAGATGACTCACGGGACAGGGTAACAAGTGCTTAAAGCACATTCCCAGGAGTGGTGACTATTTGGCAAAACTGTCATGGCCTGTAGGGTAGACCCGCGTGGCCGGCCCTGCTGAGACCTAAGGAGGTCAGGAACTGGTGACATGGTTTTCCTCAGGTGCTGCCTATACTGACGGCACTTGTAGGAAGAGGACATCAGAGTCAGGCGAGATGTCCACTCCCAGCCCAGACTTGCCCCAACCTGCTGCTACTTGTGGGTATGTGTTTGAAGGGTGGTTAAGGTTAAAGTGAGAGATGGAAACTGTGCCCAGGGCCAAGTGCCCCAAAGAGGAAGGATCTGAAATGAGTGGTGAAGGAACAAGGTCATCTCTCATGCTGAGATGTCCCAAGAACTCAGCTTTTTGCAGCCTGGGGAAGGCATACAGGTCAGCTAGAAGAGAGGCATGCTAGGCTGTTGATGGACTGTCTCCCTACCCTTACCTCATTCCTGAAGCAGCTGGAGACCCAGCAAGAGCTCAGAGCGCAGACCACCTCTCAATGCACAGACACACATGCCTCACCAGCCCACTACATTTTCACAGAGACCAGCCCTCTCTGTACCAATACAGAAAACAAGGCCTTGGGCCAGCAGAATGGCTTCATGGGTAAAAGGTACTTATGGACAAGCCTAGTACCCTAAGTTTGATCCTTGGTGAAGGAGAGAACAATCTCCAGGCATGCACATACCAACACCCCACTCCACACAGAAATGAAATCACCTTTAAAAGACCTTACAAAACAAGGCCTAAAGATCCTTCCCCTTCCATGCAAACAAAACCCTGAACACTGTAGTCCCCTAAGAGGAGAGTGTGAGCCTCTGCAGTTCTAATTCAAGGTCAGAGAACGGAAAAGGGATGACGAACAGTGCCCGAGGCAGGGGCAGGAAGAAGCTGGCAAACCTGGTGGCGCCCACAACAGCACCTTGTTGCCTATCCTGGGAGCCAGGGCCACCTCAGAATGGGGTGGAGGGACTTCCTGTTGGGTGCGGTGGCCTGGGAGCCATGTTATGAGGGCATTTCCTGGGGTAGGGCAGCCACTGGCATCTGACTCACCCTGAAGATGCAGTGATAAGGCCTGGACCAAACACTACCATGCTTGGGACCAGAAACTGCTCTTTACTGACCAGAGACTGGTGGGAGAGAGCAGGGCGATCGCAGCAAAGGTTCTGACTTTCCCAAGCAGACTGATAGCTTGAGCTGTTGTGCTCCTCTTCTGGGTCCCCAAATACAAGCAGCCTGTGAGTTCTTGGGAAGGGACCTGCCTTGACAGTCTGTACCCACAGGCCTGACACCTGCTACCCGTAGAGCATGTGCGTTCTAGCTTACAGCCCAGTGGGAAACCAGGCTCTACTGTGTGGCTGTGGGCAGGTCTGGCCTTGGTTTCCTCATCTCTGAAAACAAGGACAGTCAGGGTGACATCATCAAAGTATTACAAGAAGGAAATGATGAGGGAGAAAGGAAAAACCTGCAGCTTGAGTGGGCAGGGAGCAGCTCCCGGAAGGGAAGGGAGGAGAGGGCTACAGGGCCTGACAGCTTGCATCTACAAAGGTCAGGGCAGGCTTTCATTCTCATGGGTCTTCTGTGATGCTCTGAGCAAACCTCTGAGCCGGGAGGGCACTGTCTGTCCTAACGCCTGCAGCCACACAGTGACTCAAAACTATCCCTAACTTGACTTCTAGGGGTTCAGGCACCCCCTTCGGGACTCCATATTGGCACCAGGCATACACATGGGTCTTCTGGCCCCTCACTCAGAGCTCAGTGTGGCATGGCACCCTGGGGACCACTAGGCCAGAGGTGGGTCACAGCAGGAGCTACAGCTCCCCTGTGGGTACAGCTTAGTCTCAAGAGGCTCGTGACAGAGAAGGAAAGAACAAAAGACTGGCAGCTGGGAGAGCAGCAAGGAGGCAGGAGATAAGTCCCAGTCTAAGAGCTGGAACTAGGCCGGAAGTCAGACGGGAAAGCTGTGGAGAGACCAGGAGGAGGCAGCAAGGCTGAGGATTCTGCTAGTGACTCACTGGGAAACGAGGGCGCCTTGGACAGAGGTGGCAGTGCTGAGGGGACAAAGAAAAAGGGTGGCAGCTTTCAGGCAGACTAGAGCTGAGGCCTGAGGTGTGTACAGAGGCTGAGGGGTCCATGCTGGCTAAGATGTCCTCAGCAGTAGAAAAGAGAGGCCCTGGTTGCAGAGGAAAGGTAGGGCTAGCCCCACTGTCGATTGAGACTGAGGCAGCAGCACGCAGGGCCGACGCAGCTCCTGCCGGCATCTCATGACCTTGGTCCTGGGATCACTGATATCCTGTGTGTGGTGGAGGAACATGAGGCGCTGGCCTCAAGCCAAGTCAGCTCCTGTTCTTGACAGAAGTGCAACTGGGCATCCTGCCACCAGTGCAAGGGAGGCAGCAGGTAACTCCCCTGCATATTTCCTTTATTAGTTCACAAACATTGACCAGCTCCCTAGTGCTAGGAACTGCACTGCATGCTGGGAGCCAAGGAGAAAAAGAGCAAGTACCTGCAGAGGACTCAGGGTGATGAGGACTCTTACCTGGGCACACAGGTCATGTTTTAGAAGGTACAGCTTTCTGGAGAAAAATCTGGACTCTTTTAGATTCTCAGAGGGCAGGGGTGAGGGTATGGAGTGACACATGGACCCAGAAGGGGAGGGACAGTATCGACAGGATGACAAGACAGCAGTGGCTGTCTAGGTGGCTGGGGAGAGCCTCCCAAGTATACCTAACTTGTCCTGCCTGTTAAACTATGAATGGGAGAGGGCAGGGAGCAGAGAGAAGGCAGAACAGGGGGAAACTGGTACAGCTGAGTAGGCACAGGTCCCTCCCAGTGCCCAGGGCTTCACCCTCACCAGTGGCAGCAGGAAGTAGCCAACTAGAAGGTTAGGCAGAGGGCACAGCAAAAATCACAGCCCCCCTTTCCCTTTATAGAGAGCCAGCGTAGACTAGTTCATCTGGGCAGCCTAGTACTCTGAGAGGCTCCGAACCCCCACCTGGTTCTCCCTGTTGGGAGTCCTGAGGTATACTGGAAGCCTACACCACAGGCTTGGACTCGGGGTGGTAGTGGTAAGGGGGCCAAAATCCTGATACCAACTCTTACTCACTGCAGGACCCTTTGGGGACAGGTGGCCCTGTAGCAGGGACACTTGAGGCTTAAGTAAGGGAACCTGGGTTCACTGCCCACTGCAACCCTCCTGCTTCACGATGCCCACTGTGGGAGTGCTTACTATGTCTACTGGCATCTTGGCAAAGTCCAAACCCTGCTGTCTGACAGTGATGGGCCAGGCTCATATCTGACTGTGGCATCCTTCGAGGGAATGAGCCGTTCTTTCACTCCCACCCACCAAAGCCCCTGCTCAAGAAAACTCAAGAAAGCTGAAGCCAGCTCAATCACTGAGACCGCAACAGAGCTAAGTTTTAAGGACCCTGGTCCTGGAAATGGAAACTCACCCACACCTGTCATAGCAAAACAATATACTCTTCTGTTTGTCTTGGGGCTTTCTGTGTGTATATGTGTGACAGTTACAGTTAGCAGAGGTTGGCCCACAACAGCAGCTGAGCCAATACTAAGTGGACCACTGGGGAAGGTGAGAGACAGTCTGCCGTCTGAGCCCCCTAGCACTGCGTATACGGAGAACAGAGGCATGGCAATACCCAACTGTATGTCAGGCCTCCCACCTGTCCCACTGAGCAGGGCTCAAAGTGAGGGGCTGGGCTTCTTCTAGGTGTCTGTCTGCACATTAGGCCTTTCCATCTGTCCCTTGTCTCATCTACTCTACACTCCTACCCAAAAGCTCTTCTTCTCTCATGCAGAACTAACCTCTCCTGCTGCTAAGAACTTATCACTATGTGCAGGTTGAGTGCATGTGTGTAGGCCAGAAGACACACCTCAGGAAAGCTGTCTGTTTCTCTTACCAACTAAGCTAAAGTGACTGGCCAGTGAGCCCCAGGAATCCTCCTGTTCCTGCATCTTTGATTCTAGGACCCAAGGGAATCCTAGAATGGTTCTGGGGTCAAGCTTTGGTGCCCATCCTACAGGGCAAACACTTTAGTGACTGATTTCCCTGGCTTTGTATCCCAGGGTGCCCTTAAACTCTTTATGTAGCTGAGGGTGACCTTGAACTTCTGATCTTCCTGCCTCCATCTCCACTTCCTGAGTGCTGGGATTACAGGCCTGCACCGCCATGCCTGGTTTTATGCCCTTCTGGAAGTTGAACCTAGGCCTCTGTGAAAGTTAGGCAAGCTTCCAACTGAGGCACATCTTGCCCACTTCTTGAGAAAATGATAGAGAGAAAACCTAAGTAGGTTCAATAAAACAAGAAGGCACCACATTAGGCTCCCTGTGGTTAGGAGGAGAGCTCTGCTGAGAGCTGGAGGCAAACATTCATTTGTCTTGTTTTTCCTACTTGTGAGTGACAACAGTATGTAAGCAACTTACTTAATTGAATGCTACTAACATTACTGAATGTAATCAATTTTATCCAATTAACTACTGCAAACTTTTTATAAGGTCAGCATTCCTTCCTGTTTTCATGGATGAGCAAATCAGTGGCACAGTATAATTAAGTAACTCATCTAGAGTCACACTGCCTGGGCTTGCCAGGACCCCAATGGGAGGGCGGCCTTCCAGCCTTGGCTGCTCCCTTCTCAATGTCTACTCTTCGTTCTGGCTCAATTCCTGCCCCAGTCAGTCTCTCAGTCTCTGTCTGTCTGTCTGTCTGTCCCCCCCCACACACACACACGTGGATGACATACATACATACATGTCGTTCAGCCTGCTGGGCAAAGTCCAGAGGGCCAGCTGCTCAGTGAAACAGACACAGAATGTGAGGGCACAGCTGAGTCCCACACTACAGAGCCAAGGTCGCTACCATGGTAATACCATGCTTACAAATGGCTAAAATCTCGATGGGCTGGAGCTGACCAACACAACTGTGTGTAACCTTCTTCCAGCTTAATTCTGCTGTCAAACGTTTACCTTAAATAAAAAACACCTAGGGAGCCAGGCGTGGTGGTGCATACCTTTAATCCCAGCACTCAGGAGGCAGAGGGAGGAAGGAGGTCCCTGTGTGTTTAAGGCCAGCCTGGTCTACAAAGTGAGTCCACGACAGCCAGGAATACACACAGAGAAATCCTGTCTCAAAAAACCAGAAGCCAAAAGAAAAGAAAAGAAAAGAACAAAAAACCACCCAGAGAATCCAGCTGCAAGGAGCTCACTATCTTGGCCACACTAACCCTAATCGTTTCCTGACAGTGAATGGTGGACAGACCCCAAAAAGCCTAGCCAGTATCTTAGGACTTTTTGCAAGTTCAACAGTACCTCACCTGAAGCATTGCTGGGGCACAGAGAGAGGGCTGGCTGAGGCCCCTTTGTAGCCTGGACTATACACAGGAGCAGACCCAGCAGCCACACCACAGGCCTGGCCCCCTAAATTAGCAGGAACACCTCCATTAAGCAGGACTAAAATGTTCAGCTAAGATGCTAACTGATGCTAAACAGTGAGGTCATTTCTCCCACTTCTCACCTGGCCTCACTTCTCAGGAGGGAGGTGAGGGCCATCTCCCCAGTCCTCACCACCCTGGGATCCTGTGCAAATAATAAGCAAGGACCCAGAAACCTCGTGGCCCTGCAGATGACACCTTCCACCTCCCACACATCTGAGCCAGCTCTGCTTGATTACACATCTCCGGGTCCTCCCAAACAGTTCCTTGACAGCTCTCACTCTTGCCGGGCAACAGAGGCACCAATGTCATTAGCATCTATGACCCGGGCACAATCAACTGTTGAAGTAGGGTGCATAAAAGGATGCACACAGTAAAGACGAGAGCCCATTTCACAAGGTGCCCTTGACTTCCACACAAGTCCCCTTCTAAATAATAAACCTTTTTGTTTAAACAGGATGTACATCAGCTGGCAGAGTACTTCTATCAAGGGAGAAGCCTTGGATTTGATACTAAGTACCACACCACATAAACCAGGCATGAGTGGCACATGCCTGTTATCTCAGAAATAGGGAGGCAGAAGCATCAAGAATTCAAGGTCAGCCGGTGTGCATGTGTATGTAGTGTGTGTGTGGCACATGCCTTTAATCCTAGCACTTTGGAGGTAGAGGCAGGCAGATCTTTGTGAGTTCGAGGCCAGTCCAGTCTACAGAGTTCCAGGACAGCCAAGATAACATAGAGAAACCCTGTCTCAGAGGGAAAAAAAAATCATGATCATTCTCAGCTTCAAGAGACCCTGTCTCAAAACAAAATTAAAAGAAACAAACAAAACACAGGGCACGACGGCTCAGGAGCTAAAAAGAACTTGCCTCACAAGCCTAGTGGCATGAGTCCAATCCCATGGAGGGCACAAGATCCCTGCAGCAGAGAACTGACTTTTTCCTTTGTTTTTCAAGACAGGGTTTCTCCATGTTGCCCCAGCTGTCCTGGAACTCACTCTGTAGACCAGGCTGTCCTCGAACTCACAGATCCACCTGCCTCTGCCTCCCGGGTGCTGGGATTAAAGGTGAGCCCCACCACTGCTCGGTAAGAACTGACTTTCTTAAATAGGTTTACCTCTAACCTCACCCCCACCGGCCAATGCCACAGCTAGGACATTAGGGCTTTTGGTGTCCATCTTCTTCAAAGTCTAGTCCCAACAGTCCCCCAGTTTTATTCCCTATGGGCCACTGACACAGCTGTGTAAGACTGTGGCAGTCCCACTGTCTGCCTCCATGGGCAGTTCCTCCTGCTAGATATTACCAAAAGGATTGCAGGACACACCAAGACCAAGTTCTCAGCACAAAGGAGATTTGCCCCAGAGGGACAAAGGACAGGGAATAAAAGACAATGACCAAAGGAGATAAAGGTCAAGGGAGAAGGGGAAGGGAACGAGAGAGGGCACAGGGGTATTTGTCACACAGGGATAGGACAGTCTCTGGAGAAAAGGGGACATGGCCATAGGCAATGGTGGTTTATAAAGGGAAAAGGAGAAACCTGTGTTAGGATGAGGTGTTTAATTTTAATTGGGCATGTTAATTAGATGAGCCAAAAGGGGGCTTTTGATTGCTGGACTTCAGTACTTTGATAGTTGGACCTTGGTGGTCAGCCTCAGGAGGAGGAAGTGGCCAAATAAGGGACTAGACCTTGGTGGCTAGCTTTAGGAATGTGATCTAACAGCTTACAAGGAGGAGGGAAGAGGGAGGGCAAGAGCCATGTTTGTCTGGCTCGGGCTGACTAGAGCCCTTCAGTGACTTTGGCCTGCAGGATTTTAAACAAGCACCGGACTGTCCAAAAGGCAAGTCTGCTTTTCCCTAAGAAAAATCTCAATCCAGCTGACTCCCAAAGCCATGTGCCTGAGCCATGTCATGAGGTAAGGGTGAAAGGAGCTGAAGTGAATGGACTTGTGCCCTCAGGGAGCTGGGGGCAGATCAGGAGAGCTAAGTGAGGGCTGAAGCCCTCAACCCCCCCCTACCCCGCCAGGAGCCCAAGTGGACACCTCAAGGAACAGGAACGATGAGATAGGCAGAGGGAACAGGACAACGTTCAAGGGCACAGGAGCAGTGGGAAGGTCCTGCTGGACAGGATGCAGAAGCCAGCTAAGAGGGAAGACAGACGGTGGCAACAATGTAAACACTGGTATTTACTAAGAGCATTTAACAAGAGCTAGGAAGGAAAGGTCACTGGGTGAAGCCACTTAAGTAGCAAGATCAATGTGGGTCAGGAGAGCCACTCAAGGATAGCAGGAGGTCTCTCCGAGTCTGTCTGGTCCCTTCTAACTGGGCAGTGCCATGTACTGCCGGCACATCTGCTCACACTTCACCTCTGGACGCACCAGGCTCTCTAGACCCTGTCCATATCTGGGATCCAGTATCATCCCATCCCATCCCAACAGCCCGGGTCAGGACAACTAAGGCACTAGTAGTTAACTCAGCTCACAGCAAATAAAAGCTGGGCCAGCCTGATTATTGATGCTTTCTGACTGCACACATCACACTTTGAGAATTCTCGAAGTGCTGCAGCTTGGGTGTCTTCCTGTACAACAGCAAGAGAGTTATATCCACAGCCCATTCTTAGACCAAGAGAAAAGAAAATCACCAACTTGTGGTGCTGCAAAGGAATAACTGAACCCAGTATCCAGGAAAACCTGTGATAAACAGCACCTACCCAATTAGAAGCTCCTGGGCGAGACCTGAGGACCAGCTTGCTTACTGGCCCACCTACCCGAGTTCACCTAACTCTAGCACACAGACTGGCTGAGAGCCCAAGTCAGAGCACATCCCCCCTCAAGCTGAGCCAGAGGAGGAAGTGGACAACTGTCTGAGGGTTTACTGTGGTCACCACAGTGGGCTCTGGACACAGAGCAGGCAGGACGAGGAGAGAGAGAGAGAGAAACCACTCGAGTGATGTAATGTCTCAAGGGCTGCAGGGGTTCAAATGAAGTACACAGCAAGAGGAGTGCAGAAACCAGGCCAGAGCGAGTCTCGTTCCTGTCTACCAGAGAGGAAAGGAATGACCCAGTGTACACAACAGAAACCTAAAGTGTCCCACACTCGCTTCCCTGCATAGCTTGCAGATCAGGCCCTGCTGATCCTCCATACCACACAATACTGGGAAGTGGAAATGATGCCCGGCAGAGGGAGGGTGCGGACATCTCCCTGACAGCAACAAAATGGATCCCAGATTGATTCCAAAGAGTTGAAATGGTGGCCAGTATCCTAGCACTTAGAAGGTGGAGGCAGGAGGCTCAGGAGGTCAGGTCATCCTCAGTGTACTGAGGTGGAGGCTAACCTGGGCTACTAAAGGCACTGGGATTTCAGACACGCATGGCAACACTCTCTCTCTCTCTCTCTCTCTCTCTCTCTCTCTCTCTCTGATTTTTTGGCAGCTTTCTTTTTAAACACTTGCTGGAGCTGGAAAGATGGCTCGGCGGTTAGAGTACACACTGCTTCCAAGGACCTGAATCTGGTTCTCAGCACCATATCAGCCTATAGTAACAGCTCTGGGGGAACTGATGCCCTTTTTGGTTTTAGAGGGCAATTGCAGTCATATGCACATACCCCACACACAACCACAGGAGAATGCCCTTAACTAAAAAATAAAAAACTGAAGCAGAGGCAGGCAGATTACTGTGACTTCAAGTTCGAGGCCAGCCTGGTTTTCTAGTGAGTTCCAGACTAGCTAAGACACCCCCCAACCCCGACCCCCTACCCAACCACATTTTTTTTTTAAAGATAAGGTCTCACTCTGTAGCCCTAGTTAGCCTGGAACTCAGTCTGTAGACCAAGCTAGTCTTTTTTTTTTAGTTTTTCGAGACAGGGTTTCTCTGTGTAGCCTTGGCCATCCTGGACTCACTTTGTAGACCAGGCTGGCCTTGAACTCACAGCGATCCACCTGCCTCTGCCTCCCAAGTGCTGGGATTAAAGACGTGCGCCACCACACCCGGCTTCCAAGCTAGTCTTGAACTCAGAAAGTTCTGCTTACATCTGTCTCTTGAATGCTGGGTTAAAGGCAAATGCCACTACAGCCAATAAAATAGATCTTTAAACAAATATACACAATATTTGGTTCTCATTTAAAATCAACCAGCATTGATTTGTTGCTTGTTTTTTGTTTGGCTTTTCAAGACAGGGTTTCTTTGTGTGGCCTTGGCTGCCCTAGACTCAATTTGTAGACCAGGCTGGACTCGAACTCACAGCAATCCACCTGCCTCTGCCTCCCAAGTGCTGGGTTTAAAGGCGTGAACCACCACGCCCAGCTTGATTTCTGTTGCTTGGAATGAAGTGTTTTGGCTACATATGGCCACTGACAGCTGTGTCCTAATGAAGTGTATAGGGTGAAAGGGCCTTGTTTTCCACAGGGATGTGGGAAGGCCACAGTTCTGTGTCCAAAGCCAACTCTACAAGTGGAGGCCGCTGTGCTGGGAGTTCACAGTGCAGTGTTCTGTGACCCCGGTTGCTCTCCATGTTTGACTACCACAAAGGCCCCTCACTGATATAAGCTAAGACCCTCCTGTAGCCTGCAGGTCATCATCCCAACCCCTCCGTTCTAACACAGAACCATGTACAAAATAGGCCACAACACCGGGCATCAGAGTTTCTGAGACTGTCTGGAGATTAGGAGGCTCGGGATGGGGCATGGATCCCTGTGTCAGCCACCTCTGCTGGGACACTTGTGCTCCAGGCACGTAGCTAGCTAGGTCAGCAAAAGCAACCCTGTGGCCAGTGGGACGACAGACCCTGCAGCCACAACCCTCTCAGAATCCAGAGTTTAAAAAGCAAAATTCACATCAATTTCCAGACAAGTCAGAGGCTGCAGAGCAGGGGAGTGCATCTGAGCTCCTAGGAGACGGCAAGCTATTTTAACCTCGGGTCTGATCATCTGCTTCTCAGTGTCACAGTCTGAGACAGGAAGACAGCTGTCTCCTCTTTGGTGTGATCTACAAGTGATAAAATCCTAATTAAAGCCACTAAAGCACAAGTCAGAACTGGCACATTTTTTTTTGCGGGGGGGGGGGGGGGGGGGGGGGGGCACGGACCGGACTACTTAACAAGGCCTGTAATCCTCACCTAATCCGTGTGCTCAGCTGAGAGGTCGAGAAAGCCAGGCCACAAGAGGACTAGATGCAGTTCCGTCTACTGTGGGGCCTCGGGTGAGGTTCTGGTTTTTCAGAGTTGCAGTATCTCCAACTGCCAAGTGACAACAACCTTTGAAGGAAGGAAACGTGAGGCACGCCTGTGATCTGACTGCTCTGCCCTGTGGCCGGCACAGAACCAGTCATCAAAGGAAGAGGCAGCAATCCCCAGAGATGGGCACAGCAGAGCCAGCACTCACCTATGTCTTCAGAGTGGCACCCTCCTGGACTTGTCCCCAGGTCACCTAACAAAGCTCTCCACTTAAGACCAGGCTCAGTGACACACACCTGTAATCTCAGCAGGCAGAAGGGCCAAGAGTTCAAGGTTTGAGGCCAACCTGGAAGTCATTCAGTCTCCACCAAAAAAAGGCTGGTGGGCAAAGGTGCTTATAGCAGGCCTGTTTAATCCCATCGGATGGGTGAAAGAACCAAACCCTGCAGGTTGTCCACTGGTATGCGCATGTGCACACACAAACACACACTAAAATGCAACCCCTTAAAGTATCCCAGCATGTACCCCTCATCCCTTCAGTGTCACAAGGAGAAGGACCTGCCCTTATCCTGAAGACGACACAGACTCTAGCTGGATACAGAGAACCTGAGTGAAAGCCAGGCAAAGCTAGTCAGAATATGCAAGGGACACTGAGGTGGGAGGGCACATCCTGAATCTAGAGGCTTCCACTCCACCTGCTCAGCTCTTACCGTTCCTCAGCCTAAAGTCCTTCCTCCTCTTCCATACCTTCCACTCAGTCCCTCAAGCGTCTCCAGTCCCAGCCAGGTAAAGCTGTGAGTTACTCAGCCTGGGACAAGGACCCCAGAAGAGGACGAGAGCTGTAAACTAACTAATAAGAAAAGGTGGGATACATGCACCCACACTGAGTCAGAAGCTTCCACCTCCATGTGACTGTTGTATGTAAGTAGCACCCTCCCTCCAACAGGCTGATAGCTTCTGCACCCCTCCACAGCACTGGGTAGTGTACTAGTGTGTGGGGCTCAGCCTGCACCTTCTCTCTCTCTCTCTCTCTCTCTCTCTCTCTCTCTCTCTCTCTCTTTCTCTTTCTCTCTCTCTCTCACACACACACAGGCGCAGTGCACAGAGGCATTCAACAGTAAACATGATGCCATCCCTCACACCCACACCAGCAGTGAACCTTACGAGAATGACCTCACATACACTCACTTTCACTTCCTGTGGAGAGAGGACCTGCCTATCACAGCTCTAGGACCGAGGACAGGAAAGCTTGGCCAGGTGTAAGGAATCCCACCACTGCCCTGCCCTGCTCTAAAATCTCTGAGGGCTGCAGGGGGTGTTCGAAGGACAAGCGTGCTCTGCTCCATCCCCAGCATTTTCTCTTTAGACAGAACAGCTCTCTGAAGCCTGGATCAGAAGAGGCTTGGGGTGTAGCTATTAGTCAACGGCATCATGGTCCAGAGCTCTGCAGACAGCAACAGAAAGCTAATGACCACTGAAAACACTCCACCCAGGAGGGGCATCCAGCACATGACTGTAATCCCAGCATTTTGTAGACTACAGTAAATGGATTTCAAGTTCAAGGCCAGACTTGGCTATGAGGTGAAACTATCAAGAAACTAAAATGAAACAAAACAAACAAATAAAAATAACAACAACAAAAACGAGCCAACACACACAAGCAAACAAAACCCAATGCTAACTTAAAATTAGCACCGAATCAATGTCATGCACAAGGGAAGGAAAGCAAAATAATCACTCCCAAAACTTTGATCTCTACTTCACACCATAGAAAAATAAATTAATTCTGGATAGACTGGCCATCTAAAGGTGAAAGGCAAAACAAAACGATGTAAGAAAATATCATCACAATCTGGCTATATTCATATGGCCATAAGAGACCCACACATGAGGTATTGTGAGGAAATTAATATGTGGGACTACTTTAAAATTAGAACTTTTTCATTTAAAAACAAGATGCAACTAAGGAGCCAGGGAGAAAGCTGAGCTGGTAAAGTGCTTCCCATGCAGGCACGAGGACCTGCCTTAAGCCAGCATGGTCACACCTGTCATCCCAGTACTGAGAAGGCGGAGGCAGGCGGGCCCTTGGAGCTAACTGACCAGCTATGTTAGTCAGCAAGCTCCAGGTCCCAATGAGAGACTCTGCTTCAGGAACACTCAAGGCTGACCTCCGGCTGCACGCAAACCACACTTGCAATTGACACCTGAGAAACTGGGGCTGCGGGGCGAGCTCAAGTGGAAGTGCTTGCCTGGCACACAAAGCAAGGCCATGAGTTTGAATCCTAGCACTTCATAAACTGGGTATGTTGGTTCACACCTGTAATCCCAGAACTCAGGAGTTGGAGGCAGGAGGATTAGAAATCCAAGGTCATCTTTAGGATTCAGAGGAGGCAACCTAGATCACAAGAGATTTTATCTCCACCCCCACCCCTACACAGACATGGTGGCTCATGCAGGAGGATCTGCTTGATTGTGAGGCCAGCCTGGGCCATATGGTGAGTTCAAGGTGAGGTGGAACTACCCAAGACCCATCTTGCCGTCCATGCCCCTAAAGGAATAAATAAGCTACTAAACTCCCAACAGTTGATGGACGAAAAGCCAAGATATAAAGGAACATATGAGGCCTGGGACTAAGGAGTGGATGGCCACACTGGTTTATGTAGAGCCTCAAACTGCACTGAAGACTTGGTTCCTTCTAGACAAGTGCTCTCCCAGCTGAGCTACCACGCCGGCCTTCCAGGACCTGTTCTGCCCCCCCGCCCCACTAAGCTGAGCTAGTTCTTGCTCATCCTGAGATGCTCCTTCCTTGGCCCACACCCACCCCTACCTCAGAGGCAGAGGGATCTTTGACGCCCAGAAGCAGTGTGCAATCTCTCCTACCACGTGGCCAGTCGCCCTGAGTTTCTGCCAGCATCATCTTCCCTGCTGACGGCCTGCCTACATACCTCAGAGAAAGCCTTGAGGTGGGAAGTCTGTCTGGTTTGCACTGTAAAGCCACCCCGAGGCCTAGTACGAAGCTGGTAGTGGCTGCTGTGAGAATGCATGACTACTATTCCAGAGAAAGACGCCATCTTACTTCCAATAGCAGAATGCCAGGGAGCTATCTATCAGAGTCGCAGAAAAGTGCAGCACTGGGCCCCCTGGGGAACAAGCACGCCAGGTGTCCAGGGTGTGGCTGGCCAGAACAGGGGGCTAGAAGAAGGGCCAGAGAGCTGCAAACTGTCTCCCCATGATCCTGACACACAAGTAGGTCTGACCTCTGACTCATACTGTCCTTTGCTTTCACACACGCACACCCTTGGAAGGGTGAGTCCATCCAAACTGTCATGCTGGCTCATCAAGAGGTGCTGATGGATCCCCAAAGCTGACACCCACAAGGTTCTGTAGACGTGTACTTTTTATCTACTAGTGTTACTTATAACCTTCCAACCCACCAACACTAGGTAGGAGAGAAAGAAGGTTAGAATAGAAAGGAGACGTAGACCTCTTTAGAGTTAGTTCCTTGGGGCAATTACATTATTTATTTATTTGGTTTTTTGAGACAGGGTTTCTCTGTGTAGTCTTAGCTGTCCTAGAATTGCTTTGTAAACCAGGCTGTCCTCGAACTCACAGAGATCTGCCTGCCTCTACCTCCCAAGTGCTGGGATTACAGGTTTGCACCACTGCACCCAGTGGCAATTCCAATCTTCGCAGGCAGTTTATCCAACAGTCCAGCTAACCAGCAAACAGCAAATGCAGCAGCCAGACAAACCAGGAGCAGCCTTCTTCCTCCTTAGACTCCTTTTCCTCTAAGGGCTCTGGCATTTATACCCTCCCAGAGTCTTCAGAATTAAGCTATTTACAGCTGGCAAAGATCACACCCCTTTCTGCACCAGCATGAGCAATCATAGTTAACAGCTGTGGACAAACTAAAAGCAGCTCCAGATCCCACACTTGGAATTAAAACAAAAACATATTTACATAATATAACTTGAGCTTTGCTTTGCTTTGTAGTTTTTTTTGAAACAGGGTTTCTCTGTGTAGACCTGGCTGGCCCAGAACTCAGAGATCCGCCTGCCTCTGCCTCCTGAGTGGTAGGATTAAAGGTGTGCGCTGCCACCACCTGACCATAACTGAGTTTTTAAAGAAACCAAAACTTCCACTATAAGGTTCTCTATCTCCTTGATCTCAGGTCTGAGAACTCACAAAAAAGGACACTTAAGAACAGAGATGAGACATCACCATGCTGGGATTTCCTTTCCTTTTTCTTCCTCCTCTTCCTCTTTTAAAAAATTTTTTAAGCTGGGCATGGTGATATACACCTTTAATCCCAGCATTGGGGAGGCACAGACAGGTAGATATTTGTTGAGTTCGAGGCCAGCCTGGGTCTACAAAGAGAATCCAGGACAGCCAAGGCTGTTACACAGAGAAACCCTGTCTTTTTTTTAAAAAATGTTTTTTTTAAATTATGTGTATCTTGGGGTGGGGTAGGGGGAGCAGTAATATGCTTGTGTATGCAATAGTCACGAGGTCAGAAGAAGCTATCAGCTCCCCTGGAACTAGAGTTACAGGCAGCCGTGAGCCACCACCGTGGGTGCTAGGGATGGAACGCTGGCCCTCTGCAAGAGCAGTGCATGTTCTTAACCACTGAGCCATATCTCCAGGCCTTTACATTCTTCCTAATTAACATGCTGCCCTCAAAATGAACTCTACTTTCGAGGAACTAGGTCTAGATGAGCAAAGCTAAGGCCAGAGAATGACCCCTTTGTTTCCACCATAGCAAGGCCAGCCCCACCAACTGGCACCCAGCAAAGAGGGTAGAGGGCTACCTGGGCCTCCCTCCTTTAAAAGGATAAGGAAGAAAGGTCCTGGGCCAGACATTTGTAGCCTCCATTGTCTCTTATCTCCCAGCTGCCAGTGAGGGCAGAAGCCACATCTCTATCCAACAGACAAGGGGGTGGGGTTAGACAGAGCTTTACAGATTGGCTCAAGGTCTAAAAGCACTGATGAACAGAGCTGAGGTTTCAGCCAGCTCTGCCTGGCACCAATACCCATGCTGTCTCCACCACACCACTGGGCCAGTGCTACACCAGGCAGCCTGATGACAATCTCTGATCACAGGGCAGGGGGTTCCTTCATGGAGACTGCAGAGCCCTATGCACTGGAGGTGGGACATGGAGGAATGTGAGGCCGGGTCCTAAGGTGCAATATAGGAACAGCAATAATTCAAACATCCCTGTGGCAGGTTCTTTAAACCCCAGATTTCTTGGTCTGGTAAATAGGAGCGAACTAATATCTAGCTCTGAGACTGAACACAAGGTGAGACACTGTCTTAAATGGCCATGCAAATGTTATGACTGCCAGTCTGCAAGAGGCTGTCAACTCAGGACAACCTCCTGGGCTGTCTCTGCCCAGTCTGTGGCCATGGAGCAGCGTGACTCTGCACATGTCACGTGCTGTTCTCTATGTCTCCTCCCAACTGCTCTCATTCCATCAACATTTGCTCTTTTCCACACTGGCCAGGCTCCCTCCCTGCTACTCACAGGTTGGATGGTGCATATCTACCCTGGTACTGTCCTTCCTGTGTTATGAGTGTCCTGGGTGTGCAGCTCACGGCCACAGCACTCCATTCTTATGGTGTCCACACAGGCAGCCTGAGACTGTCATCTGCTGGAGGTACCAGCCTGAAGATGGACATCAGTTCAAGGCTCCTGGCCAACCCTTGGCTCCCAAATGCTGGCCTGGGGGCTGCTGGCTTCTACTCACTTTCTTCCCTCAAATCCTAGTAGACACAATTCAGGCAGAAAAATAGGTCTTATATACTGAGCTAGGGCCTCAGAGCTGTTCTGTTTAATAAGGTACCCAGGAGTCACAGGTGGCTATTTAACTGTAAATTAACTTAAACTGAATTTCACTCTAGCCACATGTCAAGGGCTAAAAGCTATGTGGAGCTTGTGGCTGTGGGTCGGGACAGTGGTGACTACAGATAGCCATCACTACACACAGTCTACTGCACAGCCCTGCTCTGCTCCTACAGCTGCTAGGCTAGGAGTTGCTGCTGAGCTTACAAGCTGTCAATCAGCTCTTGGTTTCAAGGTTGCATCCAACCCTTAAAGATGGGCTAGCAACAGCATTGGTCTCTCTTCATGTCATGGAAGCAAGAGACAGCCTAAGGATCCAGAAAGTCAAGCACCATGGGTGTTTGTGCAAGTTTCTTTTACAATGACTACATGTGGACATTGAGGAAGAAAGGGTCAAAGGAGGACAAAGTGGCCTCATACTGCCCTGCTGAAAAGCACTGAAGGAGAGCCACAGAGATCCATCCACATAGCCTTAAAACTGGTCACCTACCCATTTAGTGTGAAGGGCGGGAGGGAAGGAGGGCGGGAGGGGGAGAGAGGGGGAGGAGTTCAACTACGATAGAGGAAAGAGTGCCCAGGCTGGCTGATCTCCTGGCTCCAGAAGAATTAGGTCACCATTCACTCAGCATTTTGAGGAGCAAACTCTGTCCTTGCCTAAATCACTGCCAAGGACTTGCTATCAAATCTTCCAAAGTGTCTCTGCTGTCACCTGTGTGCCCCTAAATGTTCCCATCTCTGAACTGCTCCCCTGGAAGCCTCACCTTCCGGCTCACCTCCCACTCCACGGCTAAGCTCAAGTTTTTTTCCAATGAGGCTGCCTCAGACATGAGGCTCCCTGAGACAAGAAGGCCCAGGGCACGGTACATCGTGTTCAGACTTCCTGACTGCCCACCAGGGCTGGCTGACCACAGGACACTGCTTTAGGTGGCACGGTGACCCCACAGGACTTGCAGGCCTTAGATTCCAGGCAACATCGTTCCCCGCCCTCCCCAACGGGACCCTGGCAGTCCAGCACCTGAGCCTCTTGTGCTTTGTCCCTCACAAACCTGTCACAAGTGAGCAGGTTAGCTCACCTCCAAGTGTTTGGTAAACCTACAAAGCTGTGTGCCTAATACACAGAAATGACGTGGTTCCAAATCCCATCTGTCCTCACTTCCCACAGTGTAAGAAGGGCTTCAGACTCAATGCCACTAAGTTACAAGCTTATAGCTGGGGTGGGCACAAAACCATGGGAGAAACCAACCCACCAGAGTCCAACTGCTGGGGGCCATCAAGGAACAGGTGCTAAAGGTCAAAGAGCTCCTAACTAGTAAGAAAGTGCTTAGCCCTGTAGTCTACTGTTATGTCAAAGGGCTGAAATAGAAAATGTAGTGCGCTTCCTCCCTAAGGGAGGGGCCTCCTGGGGGCTTACCTGCAGACAACAGACAGTCCACGCTTCCTCCCAATCTCCCCACTTACCCTGTTGTACAAGGAGCCACTGTGGGCTGGAAAACTAACTCAAAGTAATTTAGACACCTGTCCTGCTGACACAGGACAACTGGGAATAGTAAACCTGCTTAGGAGATCCTAAGTCAAACAAAGTAGAATTTAGCTAAAAGAGAACTGCCTCCAATATAATTCAGGACTCAGTAGTAATCAGACTTGCTAGAACTGTGAAAAGATGTATGAAAGGCGAGAAGGTTAGCACTCCCCTTGACGAGGGTAGAAGAGGCCCTTGGTCCTAACAACAGGCATACGGTTAAGGCACTGCCACCAATTTGTGGCATCTAACCACCTTGTTGTCAAATGGGGGCCAGGAAGGAGTTCTAACATGTTACCAGATACAAGGAGAACTGGGAGAGTTCGTGTTCTGAGTACGTGTTATTTGGAACATAGGGTTCAATGCTACCTGCTCCACAGCAGTCTCTTGGTTGGATTGTTTCCCAGTTGCTGAAGGAATAGGTGTTTAAATGTTACTGAACAAAACAAAACAAAACAACAACAACAAAGCAGCAAATAATAATAATAAAGAAAGCTGAGAAGAGATTTGGGGGTGACAGTGAATGTGGAATGAATTAGCCTAAGGCCTGTAGAAGTAAAATGTCTGTTTAAGGCTGGCTCCTCTTTTGTGTGTTAGTCAGAACTTGTCGAATGCTATTATTAAAAAGGTTTTCTTTGCCTGACATGGTGTCGCACGCCTTTAATCACAGTGCACTGGAGACAGAAGCAGGTGGGTCTCTGTGAGTTCCAGGCCAGCCTGGACTACAACGTGAGTCCAGGACAGCCAAGTCTACATGGAGAGAAACCTTGTCTTGGAAAAAAAAATTTTTTTCCTTTGGTAATCTTTAAGTGGTCAGAGTGATTTCTCACAGGAAAGGCATATTAATTCTGTAACACTTCCCTGCAAGCATTCATCTTAATGAAAAAAAAAAAAAAAATCACACCAGGCCTAGGAGTGTAGCGCAGTGACAGACACACACCACCACACAGAACAAGGTGGAAAAAATGTCACTTAAGAGCCCGGGCATAGTGGTGCATGCCTGTAATCCCAGCACTCAGGAGACAGAGGTAGGTGGATCGACATGAGTTTGGAGGCCAGCCTGGTCTACAAAGAGAGTTCCAGGACAGCCAGGGCTATTACATAGAGAAACCCTGTCTTGGAAAACAAAAAAACTCCAGAGCAGGAGCGGGTTCAGTGAATAAAGGAATTTCCAAACAAGCCTAACAACTTGACTTTATTCCTGAGGCCCACATGATGAAAGGAAAGAACCAACTCTGAAAAGTCTTTCTCTGACCTCCACACTGGTGCCTTGGCATTTGTATAGACACACACACACACACACACCACACACACACACACACACACAACACACACACACACACACACACACACACACGTAAAAAAAAAAAAAGCATAACAGACACATGTTTTCTTTCTTTGGCTGTTTTTGTTGCTTCTCTGTGTAGCCCTGGCTGTTCTAGACATGCTGTGTAGCCCAGGCTAGAAGTCAGGTGTGGGAGTCCACATCTATAATCTCAGGATTTGGGAAACTGAAGTAGGAAGATTATAAACTAAAGGTGATCCTGTGCCGAAGCAATTGGGGTAGCCTATGCTACACAAGAAAAGACCATCACAAAATCCCGGCCAGGCCAATCTGGGCTATGTAGCAAAAACTTCTGTCTCAAAAATAAAAACAAACAATCAAACAAAAAACCCAGGTTGAAGACACAGCTCGCAGTTAAGAGCGCTGGTTGCTCTTCCAGAGGACCCTGTTCAATTCCCAACACCCACACATGGCAGCTCACCTGTAACTCCAGTCCTAGAGGTTCTGATGTACTCTCATACATATAAACACATTTAAAAACAAATAAAAAATACTGGAGGAAGCATGACTGACAGCAAACATACAGGAAACATAATCACAAGGAGGCGGGTCAGAAGCATGATTGACAACAAACACACAGGAAACATTATCACAAGCAGACGAGTCAGACTGCACTAAACTTAGAAACTTCTGTACTTCAGGGGACATGACCAAAGGACACCACAAAAAGAAAACCTAGGGAGTGAGAAAAATATTAAGAAATCTCAAATTTAGTAAAGGTTTTATGTTCAGAATATATAAACAACTTAACTACCTCAGCAAATGACAAGCTGATCAAAATCACACAGCCTAAGACAGGAACAGACATACCTTCAAAGAAGATACACAAACAGCAAATAAGCACAGATGTTCAGTATCACTAATTGCTGAGGAAATGCAAATCAAACCCATAGGACACTTACCTGTTAGGGATGGATATAGTTTTAAAACAAGCAAGCAAGAAAGAAAAAAAGCGAAGAGAGAATATAAATTGAAACCAGAACCCTCATGCGTCCCTGGTAGGAGATGAAGTGGTGTGGCTGTTGAGGTCAACAGTTTGGTTTCTAAGAAATAAACGGGAAACCAGAACATGCCTAGAACCCCAGTGCCTGCGTGGCTGAGGCAGGAGCATATTGAGTCTGAAGTGTTTTCCAGGGCTACAATACAACAGCAAGTTTGAGGCTAGCCTGGACTCCATACTCAGACCCTCTCTTTAAAAAACAAAACAAAAACCAGAATTAGCGTATAGTACAGTGATTGCACACCTCAGTATGTATCCAAAAGCACTAAAACCGTAGTCAAGCAACAGTCAAAAGGAGTCCACCACTGGGTATTAAAAAAGTGAGAGGCAGAGCCAGTGGGCGTGAAGCTCAGTGGCAGAACTTAGCATGGGTTCAACCCTCAGTAACCAAAATCCACAAAACACACATGGTACATCTGCACCATCTGCTACTATTTAGCTTTAAAGAGAAACAAAAGCCTGATGCTTGGTACAATACTAAGCAACACTGAAAATCCGTGCCCACTAGCCTTTGCAATGTGGCTTAGAGAATAAAGGTCTTGCCGCGCAAGCCCTATGACCTGAGTTTGATTCCTGGATCCCACAGAAGAACTGACTCCACAAAGTTGTTCTCTGACCTCCTGCACATCTAACCCCATCACCATAATATTTTTTTTAAGAGAAAAAAGTTGTACTTATGCTAAGCAAAGTAATCCAAACCCAACAGGCATATCCTACTTAAATGAACTATCTAGAGCTGGGAAGTCCAAGCCTTACAGAAAGTAAGCTGGAGCTGGAGTGAAGGAAATGTGAGCTATTGCCTAACAGGTATAACAGTTCTGCAGAAGTTGGTCAAAGCTTTGGAAACTGTGGTGATGATTATGCAACGCTGCATAAACTTAGTACAACTGAAAAAAAGAGTCAAACAGCAGGTGTTTTTATATAGTCTACCACACACATACAAAGTGGCACAGAAAGGAAGGCAGCCATAAGCCAAGAGAAGAGAAGCTGTGACAAGACTGTAGCTCTTTTTTCTTTACTGTTTTCAAAATGTATTCTTCATTTATTGTATGCATATGAATGTTTGCCTGCATGCAGGTTGTGTACACCACATGCATCTAGTGTCCCAAGGTGAGAAGAGGGTACCCAATTCCCTGGAACTCCAGCTACAGATGGCTGTTAGCTATCCTGTGGTTGCTGGAAATCGAGCCCAGGTCCTCCACAAGAGCAACAGATACTCCTCTTAATTGCTGAACTATCTCTTCAGCCCTCTACTGTGGATTCTTTTTTCTTTTTCTTTTTTGACAGGGGAGGTGGAGGTGGTTAGGGACAGGGTTACTCTGTGTAGCCCTGGCTGTCCTGGACTCACATTGTAGACCAGACTGGACTTGAACTCAGAGATCCACCTGCCTCTGCCTCCCAAGTGCGTGCGCCACCATACCTGCTCTACTGTGGAGTCTTTTTTTTTTTTTTTACATAATTTATTTACTTTTATTTTATGTGCATTATTGTGAAGGTATCAGATCCCTTGGAACTGGAGTTACAGACAGGTATGAGCTGGGTGGGTGCTTGGAATTGAATCTGGGTACTTTGGAAGAGCAAGCAGTGCTCTTAACCACTGAGCCATCTCTCCAACTCCTACTGTGGATTCTTTAGCTTATTCTCAGCCTATATGGCAGCTGCATATCATGTTTTCAGGTTTGGCATAGACAGCCGTGGCTGGTATTTTCAAAGAGACTCAGCCAGACAGGCCTCATCTCCTCCATTTTATCTGAAAAGCACCAATAGTTACACTATGGATGTACAAATCGGTTTTGAAGTCATGAATGATTTCTCACACCAGATGGTAGAACTTTGTAGATCAGCTCACTGAACTCTTGATAGCATCTCATTTCACTGAGCACCACAGTACCATGCCAACTGAGCCATCTCTCCAACCCAATTTTTGCTAAAAATCAGATAATTCACCACACTCAGAACGTATGAGAGAGCACACAGTGGCTAGGGGTGTAGCTCAGTGGGAAAGTATATGGTTAGGATGCACAAGAGCTGACTGATCTCTATCCGGGCACCACAAAGAAGAAAAGAGATTATACAGTAAGGAGTTTCCAAACCTACTCTTATCTCGGCAGCCATTTCCAATCACGTGAGGAAAAAGAGGAACAGCAGCAGCAGTGTTTGACGGCACAGGCCTGAATCCCAACTGCTCTGGAGGCTGAGGCAGGAGGACTATGAAGTCAAAAGGTTTGCCTGAGTTACAGAATTAATCCAAAGCCAGTTTAACAAGACCCCGTCTCAGAACGAGAATGCTGGAAATACACAGCTCAGCGGAGAGCTGAATGCGTAACTGGCTTGAGGATTTAAATGTGATCATCAGTATCACAAAAGATAACGGTAAAAACTCAGTGTGGGAAAGAGCTGTCATCAACCAGGTAGTGGTGGCACACTCCTGTAAACCCAGCATTAGGGAAGCAGAGGCCGTGAGTTTGAGGCCAGCCTGGTCTACAAAGAAGGATTCCACAGAGAAACCCTATCTTGAAAAACAAGAGCTCTCAGGGTATCTCCTTCCTCTAATGCTCCGTTGGTCTTAGTCATGTGACCTCGGACAAATAACCGAAACCTTACAGGCTTTGAGCTGCCACCCATAAATGAACAACAGTAAAACCTTCCTTCCTCCCACTGACTTATCAGGTTGTCATCAAGACCAGATAAGATAAGCTGGGCTGGTGATACGTTCACCCAGTTAACCCTGAAAGTGCTGCTGCATTTAGTAATAAATGAACCGATTAGAGTTACAAAAAACAAAAAAAAAAAAAAAAAACCAGGCTCCAGGAACTTCCAGCTCCCTCTCCTCCTTTTCCTTTACTGGGCTATCTCCATCTAACACTAGGTTACTTGGTATTTGACTCCCCAGCTAAACAGAAGAAAACTGGAAGAGGCCGCTTTCCCCACTTCTACACTACAGTGTCTGGAGCCTGCACAGTGTGCTCAGTATATATTCCTGAAAGGAAGAGACTGCCAGCTCCAACGACGGGTTTGGAATCAAACCAAACGTTTTGTTACACAAACTGAAAAGTCAAGAAAAAAAATTCTAATTTCCCTTTCTTAATAAAAAGAAAAGGGCTGGGGAGGGGTGGGAATATAAAACTAAGAGCCTATAAAGGGCCAAGCCTGTTGCCACACGTCTTTTAATTTCAGCACTTGGTAGACAGAGGCAGGCAGCTCTGTATGCATTCCAGGCCAGGCAAGGATATAGACAACCTGTCTTTAAAAAAAAAAAAAAAATCCAACACCCAAGCCGAGTGGTATTGGCACATGCCTTTAATCCCAGTACTTAGGAGGCAGAGGCAAGTGGATTTCTGAGTTTGAGTCTAACCTGGTCTACAGTGTGAGTTCCAGGACAGCCAAGAGAAACCCTGTCTTGGAAAAACAAAACAAAACACCAACATCCTCTACCCCCTCCAAAAGAGCCCATGGATAGGAAAAAGGCAAAACTCTGAGTCAAGATGGATGCTTTGCAGTTACTTCTATTTTATTTTTATTGGGTTTTGTTTGTTTGTTTGTTTTTCAAGAAGGGTTTCTCTGAGCTCTAGCTGTCCTGAAACTCACTCTATAGTCCAGGCTAGCCTCAAACTCACGAAGATCCACCTGCCTCTGCCTCCCAAGTGCTGGGATTAAAGGCGTGTGCCACCACGCCCTGCTATCTTTTTTTTTAAATTTACTCACTTTTTTATGTGTGTGTTTCACTGTATGCTTGTATGTGTGCCACATGCATGCAGCCAGTGCCTGTGGAGGCCAGAAGAGGGCACTGGACCCCCTAGAGCTGGAGTTATAGACAGCTCTGAGGAGCCATGTGGGTGCTGGGGCCTGAACCCAGGAACAAGAGAACTGCTGAGGACCAACAGTGAGCTCTCAATTCTAATGCAGAAGCCATAAGATTACCACATGCAAACTTTCTGGAAAAAGCCAGAAACTTTCTGAAACCAGAACTATGAAATTTTAACCCAATTAAATAGCAATCAGTGTGTCAGAGAACTGGATAATCTAGATGAATGTACAAATTCGTAGAAAAACACAATCTAAACTGATTCATGAAGAAACAAAAAAAATCTGAATAGTTAGTAAGCATAACAAATCAGCACACAGACTTCTGGTTAGCATTTACAGAGCCCTGGGTTTCATCCCAGCACCACAAAAAGATTTTTCTAAAAAGTGGGATTGAATATGGGTCAACCAGTAAGGTACCTGGTAGCAGGCATGAAGACCTAAGTCCTGAGATCCTTAGTACCCTGAAGCCACTTAAAAGCCAGGTGTGTGGACACCTGTAACCTCAGCAGTGGAGGTAGTCCCCTCACTAAGGGGGCCGAAGTGAAAGTACCCTTGAAGCTCCCTGGCCAACCTGCCTAAGCAAAGTGATGAGTCCTAGGCTCAGTGAGAAGAGTCCATTTCAAAAAATAATAGGGAGGGCGGAGGAACGCGCTCAGTCACTAGAGGGCATGCTCTGCAAGCACGAGGGCCTGAACTCAGAACCCAGAACAAGAAAAGAGCAGAGCGTAGGTTGCACAGACCTAGAGGCCTTGTGCAGAGGCTGCAGACCCAGGTCATTGCCTGCAGCTTGCTGCTGGCTAGCAGGCCTAGCCAGTATCTGAGCACCAGTTCTCAGAGAGAGACCCCATCTCACACTTGATGGCAACCTCTGGCCTCCACAAGCACCACACGTGGGCGCGCGCGCGCGCGCGCGCGCGCACACACACACACACACACACACACACACACAAAGATATCACCTAATGTTGACATCTAGCCTCCACATGTACACAGGTCCAGAGACACATGAACAGTAAGTACATGCTCCTCCTGGCCAAAATAAAGATAAAGCAGGCTAAATCAGTAGCAGATTCTGCCAGCCATGGTGGCACACACAGTTAATCCCAGCACTTGTGAGGTAGAGGCAGGCGGATCGCTGTGAGTTCAAGGCCAGCCTGGTCTACAAAGTGAGTCCAGGACAGCAAAGGCTACACAGAGAGACCCTGTCTTGAAAAACCAAACAAACAATCAGTAGCAGATTCTAGCACACAACTAAAAGGCCCCAACTTTATAATAACTACATACACTATAAAGCCCAGCTTGGTGGGTCATGCCTATGATCCCAGCATGAGGAGGCTGGCGCCAGGAGGATTAGAAACTTAAGGTTGTCTTCTGTTGCTTGGTGAGTACGAAGCCAGTCTGTCCCAGGAACAGGAAACCCCACCTCAAAGACAAACCAAAGACAAAAAGCCTAGCAAGGCAACATCACAGCTGAAGAAATGGAAAACAACTTAAGTGAAAAGGCACTAGGACATTCACAGGCTGGTAAATTTCACATGTGTAAAAATGACATTGTCCCAATGATTTACAGGTTCAAGGCAATCTCTACGAAATCTCAGCACTGCTCTTTACAAAAACAGGAAAACGTATTCCAAAACTCAGATGGAATCTTTTTTATTTTGCCCTTCTGAGACAGGGTTTCTTTCGATGTGCCTCCAAAGCTGGCCTTAAACTTATAGCAATCCTCCTGCCTGAGTCTCTGAAGTGCTCGGGTAACAACCATACACCACCAAGCCAGCTTAAATAAATCTTTTTTTAATCCCAGCACTAGGGAGGCAGGTAGATCTCTGTAAGTCCAAGGGCAGCCTGGTCTACAAAGTGAGTCCAGGACAGCCAGGGCTATACACAGAAACCCTGTCTCAAAAAACCAAACCAAACCAAGCCCCCGCCCAAAAAAGTATTTATTTATTGAATGTCTATGGGTACTTTGTCTGAATGTACATCTGCGCACCAGAAGACGGAATCAGATAGTTGTGAGCTGCCATGTGCATGCTGGGAGTTGAACTCAGGACCTTCGAAAGAACAATGAGTGTTCTTAACCACCAAGCCTTCTTCTCTTCAGCTCCTTATATGGAATCTTTTTTTCTTTTCTTTTTCTTTCTTTCTTTGTTTTTTTTTGTTTGTTTGTTTGTTTTTTGTTTTTTTTTTTGAGACAGAGTTTCTCTGTGTAACAACTCTGGCTGTCCTGGACTCAAACCCACATAGATCTACTTGCCTCTACCTCCCGAGTGCTGGGACTAAAGGCATGCGCCACCACACCCTGCTTGCTATGGAATCTTTTGTTTTTTGTTTTTTTTAAAGATTTATTTAGTATTATGAATAATGGTGCTCTGTCTGCATATACACCTGAAGGCTAGAAGAGGGTATCAGCTCTCATTATAGATGGTTGTGAGCCAACATGTGGTTGCCTCTGGTGGAGCAGTCAGTGCCCTTAACCTCTGAGCCATCTCTCCAGCCCTTCTTATGGAATCTTAAGGGAATTTCAATGGTGAAAACATCTTGAAAAGGAAATAAGTTAAACCACTTCAACTAATTTCAAAGTTTACTGCAGGCCAGACTTGGTGGAGAGGCAGCTACAGGAGGATCTCTAGAGCTTGTTGCCTGCCAGCCTACCCCAAAACAAGCAAAGCAAAACAAACAAACAAAAAAACCCAATACCACAAGCTTTAGGTTCAAGGAGAGAACCTGCCTCAAGAGTAGCACAGAGAAGCTAGGCGTGGTGGCCCACGCCTTTAATCCCAGCACTCGGAAGGCAGAGGCAGGCGAATCGCTGTGAGTTCGAGACCAGCCTGGTCTACAAAGCGAGTCCTGGAGAGCCAGAGCTACACAGAGAAACCCAGTCTCAAAAAAAAGCGCCTCCCCCAAACAAAATGAGTAGCACAGAGAGTGGCAGATGAGGGTAAGGGTCTACCCTGCGCTTCCCTTGGTCAGGCGTGGAGGGTAATTATCCGATGGGTCTCACAGGCTGCCAACAAAAGCCAACTTGGCCAGCTTCCACTCTCACTACTTCCCCTTTCGCTTTCTCACAGTATATAGTACACGGTATAGTATACTGCTATTCCGAAAGGAAAACAAAAGCCAACCGAGACCGACCAATCTGGTTTTTGTTTATTAAGTCGGATGTGGAGCCTCTGATCTTATTTTGTTGAATGAGGGACATCGTTCTTGCCTGTAAAGCAACAGAGCTCACAACTTACAGCTTCTCGCGCCTTTTCATTATTGATTTTCCCTATTATATTCGAAATCACCCACAAAGAGTGAATGTGTATTTTTTCTTATTCCTCTACTGGAGAAGTGGGAGAAAACAGGCTTAGGAGCATGAAACAATCTGTCTAAGTCTCATAGCGTCTAGTGACAAGGCCAAAGTCTTTACACAAATAATCAATTTGAGAATTCTCTCCTATTACTTTGGAAAGACCAGCAAGTAGAGATGAATCTAGGCTATCTTGGTGGCTAACGAAAGTTAGGAAAATTGCTTCCAAATCTGCTAACTACGAGGATTAGAAAGCCAAGCTGGGAAAGGAAAGGGTGCCTTCTTCCCCTGCAGTCCACCCGGACATCTTTTATAGACTGCCGGCTCGACTCCGGCTGCTCGTCCACAGCAAAGTCACTGGCTGTCTTCCCCAAGGGAGCCCTGTAGGCATCAGAAGGCCAGGCCGGTGGGCCAACCAAAAACGTAAAATACGAACAAACAAACCAAACAATACGCCGAACCCAACAAACACGTAAAAAATTAAATCGGCAGCAACTTGCATGGGTCCCGGAACCACTGCCCAAAGCGCACGCGCGAGGTCCGCCCCTGGGCTTAAGAAAGGAGCCTATCTCAGCGGCAGATTCCAGCGCTGTCCTATTGCGCATGCGCCACCCCCGCGCACGCGCACCTTGGCTATAGTGGTTCCCTGGTAGTCCTCAGCCCTCCACTGCCCCCAGAGCGCTGGCCGCGGTGCCTGCAGCTCTGACTCCACGTTCCTCACCTTGCGCCCGGTTTTTTCCCGGAGGGCCTTCAGCCGTTCTTTCCGCCGTAGCGCCTCTTCCTCGAGGCGGCCCACACCGGCAGAAGCAGCCGCCATCTTACCCGAGGCCCCCTCCTTTTCTCTCCGGCTTGCGCAGGCCCAGTGAGTAGAAGAGTGTCGTATGGCCAATCCAAGGGCGAGAATGGAAAGCCGGAACCCCTGAGAACCAATCAATGCTGAGTTGCTACAGGCGGATACGCCCTTTGATCTAGAACAACCTGTATAGCGAATGAGCCGGCTGGGTTCAGGGAAAGGCGTTAAGGTTCGGTTTGTCCGACACTTATCAGTGAGAAAGCATGTAGAATCAGACCTGAGAGGAAGAGAATAGAGTGAGTCGATTGCTCTGGTTTTGCCTAAACACCACCCAGCTTTCCTGATTGCGCTCTTGGAATACTTAACCATCCTTATCCACTTAATGCCTTGAGAAACATTCCCTGAGCCGGGTGTGGTGGCGCAAATTTGTAATCCCAACACTTCAGAGGCTGAGGCAGCAAAATTATGGGGTCGAGTTTAGTCTGGGCTACGTAAGGAAACCTTGACTTAAAGCACCGCCTCCAAACAAACACCCAGAGACCTTCCTTGGTTTCTCATTCCTATCTCACTCTGAGGTCAGCCTCTCCCTTTTTTTTTTACAGACAGCAGCTAGTGACACCTCGGACTCGCCTGACGCTCCTAAGCCTTGCTGTCTACTCTCTGCTCCAGACCTTCACAGTTCGAGGCCTGGCAGCATGACCTTTTCCTTTGAACTCAAGAACTCTCTCTCATCCCTTTCTGAAGTGGCAGCATACTCAGGGTCAGGCTATCTTCCCTGCATAAGTGCAAACATAACCCAAGGCCAAGTAAGAGCCACAGAACTCCTTTTTCCTCCTAGTATAGAAAGAGGCGTGGTGGCGCACGCCTTCCATCCCAGCACTCAGGAGGCAGAGGCGGGTGGATCTCTGTGAGTTCGAGGCCAGCCTGGTCTACAAAGTGGGTCCAGTACAGCCAAGGCTACACAGAGAAACCTTGTCTGGAAAAACCAATGGTGGGGCGGGAGGGGGAGGAGAGAAAAGAAAGTTTGACTGGCCAGGCGGTGGTGGTGGTGCACACCTTTAATCCCAGCACTTGGGAGATAGAGGCAGGCCGATCGCTGTGAGTCCAGCCTGGTCTAGAGCGCCAGTTCCAGGACAGTCAAGACAGAAATCCTGTGTCGACTTTAGCAGATGGTCACAGCGGCATGCATCGCTTCCTTCCCCACTCCTCTTCCAGGGAGACTATCCCATTGGCAATGTTGCGCCATGTCTACCCATAGGTGAATGATCTTCCCTCCCAGCTCCCTTCAAATGCCGCAGCCCGCTCACCTCACTGGGTTAACCTCCTAGGTTAACCTGGTTCTGTCTAGGACCTTCTGTGTTTAGGAAATGTAAACTCAGACTAGGATGCATAGGGCAAGATGGAGGAAAAAAAGGCCAGAGGGAAAGGACTGTCCACTCCAAGAGTACAAAACAGAACAGGAATAGGGACAGAGGCTGTCTTCTTAGGACCAATATGAGCTGGCTGGACCTAGCAACCTTTCCCTACTCCTAGGTCCTACCCAACACCAGAGGCTCCCTCACCTCACAAGCAGTCTAGGCATAAGGAAAAGGACGGGATGGTAGAGACAGTGCCCAGGGAAGACTCAGTCAAGCCTAGATTCCTTGTTCCTGATGCCCCTGTAATCCTCCTTCGGCCTGTCTTGGCTTCAGTCTCTCCATTTCTAAAATCAGGCATTGCCAGAAGTGGTGGCACACTAATTTAATCCCAGTACTCAGGAGGCAGAGGCAGGTGAGATGGCTGTGAGTTCGAGGCCAGCCTGGTCTACAAATTGAGTCCAGGACAGCCAAGACTACACAGAGAAACCCTGTCTCAAAAAACAAACAAACAAAACCAACACACACACACACACACACACACACACACACACACACACACACAAATAAAACAGCAAAAACTAGGCATGAGGCACACAGCTTCAAAAGAACAAAAGATGACAAGCAAGGGCTGGGCCCTGTGAGGAGGGGTTGCCACCAGTGGAGCACTTGGGAACTTGGGAAGGCTTCCTAGAGGGAGTGAGTGGGCCAGAGGTATCCTAAACGTGGTAAGGATCTGCCTAATGGAAGGACGCCGCTCCTTACAGGTAGGTTTTGTCCTGCGGCCGGCTCATGATTCTTCGCATACAGCTCAACGCTCTGCAAGAACCCAAAGGTGGCACTGCCTTGCATAAAAGCTCTTAGATCAGAGCCTTACGTAGTTAGCACCACAAGTGGTCCTCATGGACGAGGTTATATTATTAGAAGGACCCTAGACATCCCCGCGCGAACTGTAGTCCCTTCCCGGAATATTGATAATTCCAAACCCGATATGTTCTGTACTGGATGGACAATGTAAGACGCCCAGACCCGCTATCCTTAGCCTTGGAGGCTGGAAACGATCTTATAGTGGCTCCCAAAAGACGCTGCCTGCGATGGGCGGGGCTCTGAGCGACTTCCCGGGCCGCCCTGACCCCAGGCTCCTCCTCCAGCCTGACTCCCCGCCCTTTGCACAGTCCTGGGAGGGAGAGGCGGGGCGGTGGCCGCCACCGCCGCAGACACCTAAGTGTCGGAAGCCTGGCGGTGGCCGGGCCAGGGGAGGGGGAGGAGGAGGGGCGTGTAGACTTTGGTGACTGAGTGCGACCGGGTCCAGAGCCGCGGACTTCCCCAAGCAGTGCAGCGCCGCTCCGCCCCGGAGTGACGCCCTCCCGCCCATGGGCCTGGCCCGGGGCAACCGGCGGGCGGCGCGGAGGAGGCGGCGACAGGTGGCGCGCAGCAGGGCCAGAGCCGGGTCAGGCCATGGCCGCCTCGGAGCGGCTCTACGAGTTGTGGCTCCTCTACTACGCGCAGGTGAGCCCGTCCCGCCCCTGGTCCGCTGGGCCCCCAGATCCGCGCGCGCCGTGCCTGCTGCACCTGCGTCTGTTCCCCCCCGGGCCGCAGATGGGCGCGCGCACCCGGGGCACCAGCCCCGATTACACGTGCGTGCCCCTGGCCCTTCCTCGGGCATTTGTGCCAGTGGGACAGTGTTCGCGAGCGCGCACTGTACTGCAAGTCCCCAGCGAAACCGCGCAGCCTCAGTTGCCCTGGCCAGTCACTTTACTCCTTACCCTTTTCACAACTGGGTAAACTGAGACCTGGAAATAAAGGGACTTGGTTCGCATGTAGGCTGCTTCGCCTACATTCGCGATAAGTGGTCTTGGCTAGAATGTCATGTAGGCGGAGGGACCCGGCAGGTGCTACCCCCTTACAGACGTTTAGTCACTTCAGACTTCTCCAGAGAAGTACTTAGAGATGAACTCTTGCGGTACTTGGGGCAGCCTTAGCCTGCAGCGGGGCAGGGTCCGGAGGTAAGGCCAGGAAGGGTGTCTGAAAGGAACCCTCGATTCAGGCCGCCTCAGGTGGTATCAGAAGGGGAGGGGGAGGCACTGTGATTCTTGTGAGTCAAACTCTAGAAGCTCCACTTTTCCTCCTTGCACTGAAAGCAGGGAGTGATCCTGGGGTTACGCCTCCCCCCTTGCACCTGCTTGGCACTAGGTGCCTAGCTCAGGTGTGCCCTGGACACAATGGTCCTTTGTGTGACCCTGAACAGCTTGTCACTGGGAGAGCAGGGATACGGGGAGAGTTCATGCTTAATCCTGGCCCTCTGAAGAGGGCTGGTCTGTCCCCTAGGAACATAGGGTCTAAGTCTGAAGGGCCACAGCTTCTTTAGTCTCCGGCTGGTGGCATGTGTAGAGTCCCAACCGAGGGTGACCCAGTCCAAGCTCATTGTACCTTCAAGCCTCTACTTCCCTGTCTGTAAAATCAATACAATTTTGCCCTCCGGCCACCTAGGCTTTGTAGGGAGGGAGGCACTGTGGCTGGGGTAGGAGAAAAGCCTGGCTCTCATCTATTCCCGCTCTATGTCTCCATCTTCATGGGAGATGACCAGGTGATGAGTCTGCAGAGATGTCACTGTTGGCTTTTCAGGCTGTGTGGCAGGCTGCTGGAGATGACCTGGTCCGGCTTCGCAGGACTGTTCCCTCTCATATTTGCGGGGCTGTACGGTTATGAGCCTTTCAGCACTCTAGTCTGCTGAGCTCCCACCTCCTCCCAGAGGGCTCAGGTGTAGGGCACAAGCTGGCTGGTTGTAGAAGCCTGGACAGGCAGGGGGCAGCCTGGGACCAAGCCAACAAATAAATCCAGGATGTGAGAGCAAAGTTGGGTGGGGCCAGGCTGCCTGGGGAGAGGAAGCCAGGCAGCCTCCCAGTACAGCAGCCTTCCTGCCTGCTCCAAGAACACTGTCTCGCCCCCTCGGTGCTGGGATCCCAAGGAGAGATAGTACTCCTAGGGACCCACTGTGCTTGTGTCGGTGGGTGTGTAAAGCAAGGATAGAGCTGCCATGGACCCTCAGAGTCCCAGCATGATGGCCCATTCCTGTAATCCCAGCATGAGAGAGGTTGAGGCAAGAAGATTGCTGATCTGGGCTATAGACCTTTGAGACGTGCCTCAAAAAGAAAGAAAAAAAAAAAAAAAAAAAAAAGACCTTTTTTGTCAGTCCACAGCCAACCAGCCGGCAACACAGGTGGCCCCTCCCTCCAGCGGCAAGAACTCCAGTCTGCTGGTAAACCTGTTTCCCCAGTTGTGGGTCTGGGTGAGGACAGAGGGGAAAGCACCCCAGTTCTTGTCCTTCCTTTTCCCCTGAAAGACCCCAGATTTAGACCTGCCTTCCCTCATCTGCATGAACCCTGCCCTCTTGGTGGGCTCTGGGAGGAGGGGACGGTATCAAAGTGCCCCTGCATAGTACTCAGTTGGAGCTCCTCAGGGTCCTCTTGGGGAAACCAAGGCAAGGTTATCAGGAGCGTTCCTGTGATCCGGAAGCCTCAGAGCCAGGTGGCTCTTTACCTGGGACATCACCTGTTGGTGCCTCTGCTTGGAGCCTGTCTTAACCTTCACTGTGGTTGCCACTCCTCAGCTTCCCAGAACCTAAGATTTAGTAAGTGTTCCTGGGTGTTAGCTAACTGACTGGATGAGAAGATGACCAGTGTAGCGACCAATAAAGAAGTTATCCCAGAGTGGGCAGAGTTGGGATTTCGATGGCCGAAGGCCAAGAACAACAGGAGCGGAGCGTGCACACAGCACAGCCAAGAAGCAAGCTTTCAGCCAAGAAGCAAGCTTTCAGCCAGACATGGTGGCAGGGCATGTCTCCCCCAACACACACCCTGTCCCATCACCTTTAATACCAGCACTTAAGAAGGCAGAGGCAGGAAGGTCTCTTAGGAGTTGCAGGCCAGCCTGGTCTACAAAGTGAGAGCCTGTCTGGAGCAGCAGCAGCAGCAGCAGCAGCAGCAGCAGCAGCAGCAGCAACAGCAGGAAGGTGTCGGAAGTCAGGGAGCAGGACAAACCGGCATGGTGAATGGGTGGAACACCCGCCTCATGTCCTCGTTTCCTCGAGGAAGACCAGGAGACTGGGGCAACACCTGGCCTGCTGGCACTTGGGAAGCATAGAAAGTTGAATGCAAAACGGCATGTAAATGAACAACCCCTTTGCAGGCTGGAGCAGTGGGGTTACTCACCCCCAACCCCCTACGCCACTGATGGGTGAGCCGAGGGTCACAAAGAGTGTGGCAGAACAGGGAACCATGTTCAGTTCTCCAACTGTGCCCCTGAGGAAGGACTCAGAGGCTAGAGCAGACTAGACGTTCATTAGTTTAATTCACCTTTTCCTCTATGTTGTCTTGGCTATCCCGGACTCACTTTGTAGACCAGGCTGGCCTGGAACTCACAGCGATCTGCCTGCCTCTGTCTCCCAAGTGCTAGGATTAAAGGCGTGCGCTGCCAACCCCCCCCCCCCCCCCCCCCCCCCCCCCCCGCTCTTCCTCTGGTCTTTTATCCTTGACCCCATGATCTCTCCTGTCTCATGGGAACGTGACCAGGCCTCTGTTTACCTCGTGTGTGTGTGTGTGTGTGTGTGTGTGTGTGTGTGTGTGTGTGTGTGTATGTACATGTGGAGGCCAAAGAAAGACATTATGTGTCTTACTTTTATTTTATGTGTATGAGTGTTTTGCCTGCACATGCAGACATGTATGTCTGTGCATCATGTACATGGCCAGTGTTCCTAGCCACTGAGCCACCTCTTACTTACTCATTTATTTAGATAGGATCTCTGCCTCTTGAGTTCCATGTCAGGCCCAGGGATTGAACTCAGGCTGTCAGCCTTGGTGACAGGTGCTTTTACTGTGAAGCCATCTCATCAGACCTCCACTTCATTGGTTAAGTTAGACTGGCCAGTGAGCTTAGGAGATCTGCCTGTCATCACATCCTAGGCCTCCCCTCTCAGAGCGGAGGTTGTAGGTACATACCCTGGCTCCTGTGGATGCTGGGAATCTAAACTCCCTTGTGCAGCAGGCGCTTTACTGACTTGGATTCCCAGCTCTCTCATTTACTTTCTGTTGTTGTTATTGTTGTTGTCTGGCTGGTTGGTTGGTTGGTTGGTTTTGTTTTCTGAGACAGAGTTTTCCTGTGTAGCCCTGGCTGTCCTGGAACTTGCTCACTAGACCAAGCTAGCCTTGAACTCAGAGATCCCAAGTGTTGGGATTAAAGGTGCACGCCACTTCTGCCTGACTCTTACTTACTTTCTTAAATGAGTGAATATACCCAGCTCTTGGTCCCTTTCACACCTGAGGGGCAACTGGAGTTTTTTGTTTTGTTTTCTCTCTGCTTTTGTTGCTAAGGCAATCTTTCAATTGCCTCTTTCTTTCTCTCTCCTTTTTTTTTATTATGTATACAGTGTTCTGCCTGCACACCTGCACACCAGAGTTCCTTATAGATGGTTGTAAGCCACCATGTGGTTGCTGGGAATTGAACTCAGGACGTTTGGAAGAACAGCCAGTGCTCTTACCCTCTGACCCATCTCTCCAGCCTTCTATTGCCTCTTTCAGGAGGAACTTTAAGGGTAGAAAAGTTAACATAGAGCCTGGGGTTGGAGGGGGGGGGGCGAAGGTTGGTACCTTGAGGTTGTCATGACAACTGAGGAACTGATGGGGAAGAGTGCGATCCCCATGGAAACAGGGTCAGTTGCTATGGGGACCATGGCAGGAAATTCTCAGTTTCCATAGTGATGGGATAAGGAAAATGGCTAAGCACTCTGAAGGGTGTTATGGGGACCAGTAGGTCTGCTCCTCTTTGTGTTTCAGGTAAGGGGCCAGAGACAGTGCTGGACACCCAGGCCCTTATGCTCAGTTGCTTCTGCTCCCCAGAAAAGTTGCCAGCTTCCAGCTTCATCCCATGGCTACAGTCCTTACAATGTAGCTAGAAGCCACTTTGGCCTGACAGTGCCCTCTCTCCTCTTGATGCTGTCGGGACTTCTCCCTCTCTGTTCCTGGAGGTGGAGGTAGCTCTGACTGAAAGGGATCAACGACCCAGTATTGAGCTGTGGTGGCTCTCTGTACTGTTTGGAATTCTTTTCTGGGGAATGCACTCTACCTCCCCTGTCCAAGGCAGCAAGCTGAGGTTGCCCTGGGGGCCTCAGCTCTGCACTGAGCCATGGGCTGCCTCTTGCTTTCATTCATAAATTGGGATGGGAGAATTGTCCTGGAATGCCAGGACTTTGGGCTGACCAGACCCCTGGTTTGGAGCTCCCAGTCAATCATTCCACCCTTTGGTGGTGATTTGGGTGGCACTAAGCAAAGACTGTTTTAGAGAGAGTTGAAGCTGGGCATGGTGGGGCACACTCCCCTGTACTAGTGAGGCAGAGGCAGGCCGATCTCTCTGTGAATTTGAAGCCAGATTGAGGTACATAGTGAGACCCTGTCTCAACTCCTTCTGCCCCCACAAAAAGAGATAGTTGAGGCTCAGCGGGTTTTATGTTAGGAAGTGAGCTACCCAGTGTTTAAAACAGGGCCTGGGTTCCAAATCTCATAGCATTAGCCACCACTTCCATTAGCAGTTAGTAATTCCTACCTGTACAGCAATGGGCTGTGGCTTCAAAAGGTTCTGGTCCTGACTGAGGGCATTTCAAGAGGAAACATGGAAAATAAAGTGTGTTCAGCCCTATGGGATGCGAACTTGTAGGTTTGGGGCGTGAGACTGGAAATGAGGGGGAGTACCTGTGCAAGCCTCAAATGTCAGAGGAAGCGGGGGTGGTGGTGGCGCATGCCTTTAATCCCAGCACTCGGGAGGCAGAGGCAGGTGGATCGCTGTGAGTTCAAGTCCAGGCCTGGTCTACAAAAAGAGTCCAGGACAGCCAAGGCTACACAGAGAAACCCTGTCTCGAAAAACCAGAACCAAAACCAAAACCAAAACCAAAACAAAACAAAACAAAAAATGTCAGAGGAAAATATTGATTTGCTCTGAAGGTGGAGCCTCTGCCAGAGCAGTGACTGCTGGACTCGGTGGTGATGACGATGTCTGCTATAGCCTTCCTGTGCTGGCCATGAGCTTCTTCTCATAGCTTCAGAGGCAGTGTGGTGTTAGGCAGAGGTAGTGTAGTGGCCCTGTCCCTTTGGTAGAACGCTCTCTCGACCACTAATGCTACACAGACCGGCCCTCAGCTCTCCAGTTGCCCCAGAGTTCTAAGAAACTGCCTCTCTAGCTCGTGGGAGCTCTTTCTCCCAATATTCATTTGTTTGTTTGTTTGTTTTTTGAGACGGTTCCTCTGTGTAGCCTTGGCTGTTCTGGACTTGCTTTGTAGACCAGGCTGGCCTCGAACTCACAGCGATCTGCCGGCTTCTGCCTCCCGAGTGCTGGGATTACAGGCCTGAGCCACCATCACCCAGCTCCTCCCGATATTCTCTGAGTGTATTTGGGGCTGGTTGGGGCACAGGTTGGGATGATGATTAGCATCCATCCTTTGAGAGACAGCGGCCTCTATTTTCTCCCCTGTAGCAAGACCCAAGTACTTTCTCATGGGCTGAAGGTCTCTGGGTGGGCATGGCCTGTGTGGGTGCTCTATTTGTCCTAAGGCTCCCTTTATAAAGAGCTGGAAAAGTCCTGAAGGAGCCAAAAAGGCAGAGGCTCTGGGATAGGAATACAGATCTCAAGGCCACAGCCGTAACTTCCAGGCTCTGGACCCTGTCACAGACAGGACAGCCATCTTGCTCCTGGCCACCGCCCTGTCCTGCTTTCTTACACCGCTTCTGTAGGGACTCTGATATTTAGCACTGTAGCTTCAAGCAATGGCGTTCAGGTCAGAGCTGTCCTGAGGCTTCCTAGGGACAAGGAGTGAGACCCAGAAGAAGGGCACAGGCAACTACTCCTATCACTTGTTCTGTGCTCTTGAGACTCTTTCATGCCCCTTCAGAATCCATGAAGCCTGCCCTAATTGGCCGAGCCCTGAACCCGGCTCAGCCCAATCTGGAGAGTTTACAGGACTAGACAGGCAAAGGGTATGGCTCAAGGGTTAGAAAGCTGGAGGGGCCTGGTCTACACTGCGAGTCCAGGAGAGCCAAGGCTAAACAGAGAAACCCAGTCTTGAAAAACCAAAAAGACAAAAAAAAAAAAAAAAGAAAAGAAAAGAAAAAGAAAAAGAAAGCAAGCTGGAGTGGCCCTGAGGAGGATGGGAAGACCCTGCTTAAGTACCCCAAGCCCAAGTCACTGAGGGTGTGTGGGGTAGAGTGGGGTGTAGAAGCCTGTGTGTGTGTGTGTGTGTGTGTGTGTGTGTGTGTGTGTGTGCGCGCGCGCACGTGTGCGCGCGTGTCTAGGAGGTCAGAGGTTGACAGAGTCTCTCACTACACTGAAAGCCCATAGATTCAACTTGGCTGGCCTGTCCTCAAGCCCCATGAACCTGCCTGCCTCTGCCTCCCCTTTGCTGAGATTAGAACATGCACTGCTGACCCTCACTCTTTGGTTGGTTTGTTTGTTTGTGGGGTTTGGTGTTGGTGTTGGTGTTTTCGAGTCAGGGTTTCTCTGTGTAGCCTTGGCTGACCTGGATTTGCTTTGTAGACCAGGCTGGCCTTGAACTCACAGTGATCTGCCTGCCTCTGCCTCCTTGAGTGCTGGGATTATAGGTGTGCCCCACCACTGCCCACTAAACCCTGACTCTTTATGTGATGCGAGGATCTAAACTCAGATTTTTGTGCTTATATGCAAGCATTCTGATTAAGCCATCTCCAGTTTTGAAACCAGAAGAGGTCTATGAGGCCATAGATGTAGGGTCAGGGTCAAATGGCCAGCTTCCCCAGCCTACAACAAAGATCTGGCTCCATTCTCCTGAAAGGGTAAGCTGGAGCCTAGGTGCCAAGTTCAGAGGTGACATGTTCAGAGGAAATGCTTTAGAAGCCCTGATACATCTCTCTGATAAAACGTCTGGGAGGGTCACCTTAAAGGGTTAAAGCTTTATTCTGGTTCCTGGTGACAGAGGGACTCTACAGAGGAAAGCTGCCATACCTTATGTCAACCAGAAAGGGTGGTGGTGGGTGGGGTTGGGTGGAAGAGAATATGCACAAGTCATCTGTAAGTGCACACGGACAAGGTATAGCTTCCACCCTCTCCCAGGAGCCCATCAGATTATAAACCTATTAACGGATAATCCATTGACAAGGTTAGAGCCCTCCTGATCCAATTATTTAAAACCCTAAAACCCCCTCTAGAGCTGGGTGGTGGTGGTGCACGCCTTTAATCCCAGCACTTGGGAGGCAGAAGCAGCCAGATCTTTGTGAGTTTAAGGCCAGCCTGGTCTACAGAGTAAGTTCCAGGACAGCCAGAGCTACACCGAGAAACCCTGGCTTGAAAAACAAAACAAACAAACAAACGAACAAAAACCCCACCTTTCTACTGGAGACCAAGCCTTCAACACATGAGCCTCTGGGGTAATATGTCAGGTCCAGCCTAGCCTTCTCAGGTGGTTCAGAATCTGGGCATCTTGGTCTCCTGGTTGATGGAGTCTGCCAGAAGGGCCAAAGGTAACCAGACAGACAAAAAGGTACAGTGATGTCTTCCTCTTCCCCCTCCTCCCCCCTCCTCCTCCTTCTTCTTATTTGTTTTCCCCCCTTGAGACAGGGTCTCTCTGTGTAGCCTTGGCTGTCCTAGAACTCACTCTGTAGACCAGGTTGGTCTCGAACTCACAGAGATCGCCCAGCCTCTGCCTCCCGAGTGCTGGGATTACAGGCGTGCGCCACCACGCCTCACTCATGTCCTGCTTCTTGACATCTATGGTCCCGCTCTGGGTTGCCTGAGCTGTGCAAAAAGAACTGAGCTGTGTCCCAGTTCTCAAAAAGTTGAGTCAAGAGGGTCAGACATTCAAGAGTAGCCTTAGCTACCTAGAGGGTTTAGGGTTTGCCGAGGCTATATGAGACCCTGTCTCAAAGGCAGAAGGAGAGCAGCAAGAACAAGAATAGCAATAAAAGCCAGAGGAGATGACACTGTGCTTGCTTCTCAAGCTGAGGGCCTGAGTTAGGATCCTGAGGACCCTTGTAAAAGCTGGGCATGGCATCGTGTGGCTGTGACCCTAGTGCTTGGAGTCAGAAACAGGCAGACCCTGGGGGCTCTCTGACTAGCCTATAACCCAAATGGTGATCTCCTCTTTAATGAGAGACTTTGTGTCAAAAAAAAAAAAAAGGGGGGGGGGGGAGGTGGAGAGTGATAGAGACATCATATAGCTAGCTACCTCTGGTCTACACACACACACACACACACACACACACACACACACACACATGATAATAGATAAAATGGACAAAGAAGACATCCAGACACAGTGGATAGCTGCTCCCACCTCCTACTAGGTTTTGGGGAGCCTGCCCCAACTCTGCTGGCATCTATCCAGGTCAGGGCATGTTCCATGGGAGCCACAGGCAGCATGAACAAGCCAACCATCTTTTATAACAGTGGGTCTCAACCTTTCACAGGCTTAGCCTCAGACCATCATAAAACACAGTACCGAGCCAGGCATGGTGGCTCGCACCTTTAATCCCAGCACTCGGGAGGCAGAGGCAGGCGGATCGCTGTGAGTTTGAGGCCAGCCTGGTCTACAAAGTCAGTCCAGGATAGCCAAGGCTAACACTGAGAGACACTGTCTCGAAAAACCAAAGAAACAAAACAAAACAACACAGTAGCAAAATTACTGTTATGAAGTAGCAAAGAAAATAATTTTATGCTTGGGGGCTTGGGGGTGGGTGGGTCACCATAACATGAGGAACTGTTTTAAAGGGTTGCAGCATTAGGAAGTTGAGAACCACGGATCAATAAAGTTCTGCAGATCCTTAGGTATGAGGTCCCTGTCCCTCAGGCTGGTGAGCACTGACTGAGCTGTGCCATTTCTCATGTCCGTCTCTGCTGTGGTTCTGGTTTCCTTTTTAAGTTGGGAAAGGTGATTGCTCTCTGGTGTCAGCAGGTTAGGCTCCAGATGGGAGGGAGGGACTAATGTATAGACCAGGTCCCACTTTTGTGTCCTGGAAATGGCCTCAAGTTAGGGCAAATGTGTAGCTGTGTCACTGAGCAAGAGACCTGTGGAATCCAGGTAGGTGGCGAGGCCCTGGGAAGGGCCAAAGATATGGGCAAGCCTTGCATATTTTTCCTAGGCCTGAGGTTTTAAGCGAGGTCAGGAAATGTGGGTATTTTGAATGAAGGGTACCTGGCATCTTAACAGTAAGGATGGCACCCAGGGCAAGGTGACCCCACCATATACGCTGTAGGCTCTGCCCACGATGCCTTAGCAGCTCAGGGTGCCCCAGGGCCCCTCCACATCCCTGCGGTCTGCTAGGAGGAAGCGGCTGCCCTCCCCCACCATGACTCTGCGCTTCCTGCCCCAGCCAGGGCAGAGGAAACGTTTCTTTGTGTCTTTCTTTCTTTCTTTTTATGTTTGTTCACACCATAGTTTTCCTTGGCGGCGCCCATACGCCACGCGCTCAGCCATTACCCACCTCTCTTGTCCATGGAACCAACTCTGGGGCCTGGGGTCCAGGTAAACAGCAAGGGTGGGTGGACATGTCGGTGCAAGGGGCGGCGGGCTGTTGTGTAAGGATGCTGTAGTGTTAGGGTACAAGTGTGACATGGGTGACTGTCCAGCAATGGATGTACATCCCGGGCCCCATAGTGCCGGAAGGTTTCCAGAAGGTGGTGGTTGCAGAACTAGGAGAGAAGGTGGCAGGACAGGACACAGCCCAAGGCTCTGGCTAGACAGCAGGTAGCTATCGAGTGGGAGATCCACAGCAGCCCTGGTGTGGGATAGAGCCACGCCCCACTTAAGCTCCTCCTCTGCCTGTGTCAGGTCTGGGTGGGTCCCAGCCATTAGAAAGGTGGGAACAAAGACTGCAGGTTGGACTGAGAGAAGATGAGGTCCTAGAGGTGACCTGTCCCTGCCTTACTGTGGCCTTCTGGTTCTGACCTTGCAAGTTCCTGTGCTCCAGGGCTCATCCCACCTCTTTCACTGCAGTCGTCTCACCTGTCATCTGGCTCTGCTTGCACACTGCACCTGCCTCGCCTCCTTCTGCGACATTCTTTCCCTTCTCATTCTCTTGAACTTTTTTGTCAACAGAAGGACCTTGCCTACCTGCAGCAATGGCTGAAGTCCTTTGTGAGCACCTTCGAGAAGAGTATCTCCTTAGCCTCCCTGGAACCTCGAAGGTAAGGCTGGATCTGCACAGAGGCCGGGGCCAGGCAGGTAGGACCGTCCTCGGTGCTCAGCAACTCTCCCGTCTTACAGGCCAGAGGAAGCAGGTGCAGACATCCCTCTGCTGCCGCTAGATGCTCTACATGTGCTGGTGGAGCAGCTAGGCCGGGACAACCTGGAACAGGCCCTGTTGTTGCTGAAGCTCTTCATCATCCTCTGCAGGTGGCTCCTCCCTGGTGCCCTCTGAGGGTGGGCAGCTGCATGGCTGCTTGTGCCTGGGAGTGAGGGAGACCTGGACATTAGCATGACCTATCCTGTTCTTCACCCCCTCCATCTCCCCCTCCCCCACTCCAGGAACCTGGAGAATGTAGAGGCTGGTTGGGGCCAGGTACTGGTACCCCGCGTGCTGGCATTGCTCACTGGATTGTTGGCTGAGGTGAGGGGCTTGCCTGGACAGGGTGAAGACAGCTTCTGCAGGTATGGCTGACTAACCCTCCCTCTCTTCTCTCTCCCCGCCCTGCAGCTGAAAGGATCCCCATCATCCTCACAGGAGGGCCATGGGACACAGCTGGAGAGCGTGGCCCTGCATGCTCTGCTCCTCTGTGAAGAGCTCTTTGACCCCTACCAGACCTGGCGGCGCCAGCACAGTGGGTGAGACCCAGCCCTCAGACAGGGTGTCCTACAGCAGGCCAGGGAAAGGAGAGGGATGGGATTGTTGCTCTGAAGCCTTGTGGGACTAGCCTGTGCACACACTGGGGGACCTGACCAAGAAGAGCTGAGAGTTCAGCCAATGGCTCCCAGTGCCCAGAGCTGGGCTTCATCCCAACTCTCCCCCCACCCCCACCCCCCAGGGAAGTCATCAGCTCCAAGGAGAAGAGCAAATACAAGTTTCCTCCCGCTGCTTTGCCCAGTGAATTCGGAGCCTTCTTCCAAGGTTAGGTCCCACCGGGTCGCCCCCAAGCTCAGGTTCCCTTCCTGTAGTTCCCTAATCCCATCTGCCAGACAGGAGGAACTCCTTGGTGGTGTGGCCTGGGACAGACACAGGAACCTCCAACAGCCAAGTAGACGTTTAGGGGTAGAGAAAAGAGAAAGGGCATGTCTGAGCAAAGTAATTTTTTTCCTAGGCTGGAATGAGGACTTTCTATCAGGTGGGGTGTTGACCTGTCTCCTGAATTTCCCATCTTCCTTCTGCCTCGCTCCTCTCAGGCACTTGTCTTTCTATTCCTCTCCAGTCTCTCTGCCAGGTAGCCTCCACCCAGACTCTGCCTCCCGCCTCTGTAACCCAGCTGTCTCCATCTGCTTCCTCACTGGGAGGAGTGGAGTGCAGGAACCCCTCTGGCCGTTTGTTCTCCCTAGCTTTATTTGTTTCTTCTCTTCTGGACTCTCTATCTCTCTGTCTCTGTCTCTCTCTCCCTCCACTTGATATGCTCAGAGCAGGAAGTGGCTGGACAGAGACAAGCAGGCCTGTGTGTAGGTGGATCCTTTTGGATCATTTAGCAAGTCAGTGAGTGGTACATGGCCACAGGAGGGGAGAACTCGGATGAAGTCTGGCACATGCATGCATGCGCGCGTGCACGCGCGTAAGTGTGTGTGTGTGTATGTCTGTGTACACGCGTGTGTGTGTGCATGAGTAGGTGGTGTGTGGTGCAAGTGTGTGTGTGTGAGTGTGTGTATGTGGTATGTGTGAGTGTGTGCATGTGTATGTGGTGTGTGTGCGTGTATACGCACGTGAGTGTGTGTGTGTGATGGTAGGACCCTTCAGTGGAGCTTGATATCCTCACTATTGATTCTCATTCCTACCCATTCCTGTCCCCAAATCCCTAGAACGCCATCAGTCACTCCTTGGGGTACTGGCCCACACCCTGTCCTCTCCCCTCATGGCGTAGTTTTATTCTCAGGTCTTGCCTCAGAAGCCCCAGTGCAGGGAGGCTCCATCCCTACCCAAGCCCACCTGTTCCCACCATGTGACTCAGGCCTGGACCCTTCTGCACTCTAGGTTTTAGCTCATTGTCTGACACCTTGTCCAGCTTGGCTGGAGTAAGGCCACATGTAAGGCTGTGAAAGTCCCTAGAAGTCCCCAGTGGGAGAGGCGGAAATACCAGTAAAATGTAGCCTGGTCCCTAGAGTAGTGCACCCAAAGTTCCCACCTGTCAGAGAGTGGCAGAAAAAACAGGTTTGCATCTGAGAAGCCAAACATGGCGGGGGAGGGCAGTCTCTCTGAGGAAGCACAGTGGCTGTGAATCACTCTGGGACACCCTCACTGATGGGTGTAAGGATCTAGGAAGCTGCCTAGGCTCTTGGGGCTGGAGCATATGTCCCTCAAGCACTAATGTAGCCCTACATCCCATCATAGCATAGACCTAAAGCAGGGTGAGGTCTCCTCCGTTAGGTCGGCATTCTATCCCACACCCCCACATTAGGATACCCCACTTTTTGTGCAGTCCTCTGGACTATAGTCCTACAACCTTGGTGACATTGTCCCGCCCTACCCACTACCCAGAGAGCTTGCAGGATGCCGAGCGCTTGCCTCCCACGTTGCTGGTGCGGCTCATCCACCTCTTTGGTGCTGTCCTTGCAGGAGGAAAGGTATGCTGGGTAGTGAGCCTGTGGATCAGGGCGTGGCCTTCTCAGTATCTTGCTTCTAGGTGAGCCTACTGCCATCTTTCCTCACCCATAGGAAAACGGGCAGCTGGCTGTGAGTCCTGGCTCTGTGCAGGGACTGCTAGGTGTGGTGCGGGGCTGGCACTGTGGCCCAGCTCAGGACCCCCTCCAGGTGCTGCTGGCTCTGAAGGCACTGGTGGGTGCAGTGCACGTCCTGCACGGGAGCCGAGCACCACCCCGGGGACCAGAGCTGCGCACCCTACTTGAGGGCTACTTCCGAATTCTCAACGCTGACTGGCCAGTTAGTCCAAGTTCAGGCCCTGAAGAGGCCCTTGTCACCCTGCGGGTCAGCATGCTTGGTAGGTATGGGTTCCCAGGCCCTTAGGGAGGGGAATGTCTGTGTGACGGTGGGAAGGCAGGACGGTGGGAAGGGGAGTGCCTGGAGGGGAGTATGACTTTGACCCCTGCACAGATGCCATTCCTATGATGCTGGCGTGTGACGACCGGCCAGTGCTACAAGCCACCTTCCTTAGCAACAATTGCTTTGAACATCTTATTCGCCTCATCCAGAACAGCAAGGTGGGTGGGGTTTTTGCCTGGGGCGTGTGTGTGTGTGTGTGTGTGTGTGTGTGTGTGTGTGTGTGTGTGTGTGTGTGTGTGTGTGTGTAAGGCCTGGGACCCAGGAGGAATCACACAGACATCCCAGGTTGCTTCTGAGTAAACATGGCGGTGGCTATGTTCAGTGGGAGGGCCTGGGGCCTGGACAAGGTTTGTCCCTTTGGGTTTCAGCCCTAACTGTGATAGGAGAACGGTGATTAGGACTCAGTGGGCCATTCCCCACTGGTGCAGAGCCCTGGCCTGCACCCCCTGGTCCTGCTCTAACCTCTCCTTCTCATCTCCTCCTCCTCCACTGTGCCCCTCCCCACAGCTGTACCTGCAGGCCCGGGCGCCCCCTGAGGGGGACAGTGACCTGGCTACCCGGTTACTGACTGAGCCCGATGTCCAGAAGGTATCACCCCCCCGGAGCTGACCAACTCAGGCAGCACCTCCCTGGGCCACCCACCCCTGGGCTCCTTCTTTGACCAATTTACTGTATTTCTGAAGGGCTGATGAGTAGATACGTTTGACATATCTGGCAGTGAGGGTAACTCTGACTGCCCTCTCACCCTCCCTTCCAAGGTCCTATCCTAGAGACTGGAACAGGAAGTGGTCGTTTGCTCACCTGGTGTTAGAATTGGGTGCTGGGGTGTGGCTGGGAGGAACCTTCGAAACTCTTTACAACCTACCCCACCCCCTACTTCTCAGAAGGAGAGAGAAGTACAGACACTAAGAGGTTTGATTGTCATCACCTATTAAGGCAGGGGTCCCCCAGGGGCCATTTCTTCTGTGGCTCCTGATTCCTATGCTAAACAGATCTGGCTCCTTATAATTACCTCATGGTTCACTATTCACTGTAGGGTGTCAGCTGTAGGGTGTCAGGTGGGGCTCTACACCTGGGCCCCCAACCTCCAGAGCCTCTGCCCTGGCTTTGTCTCCATGAGGCAGCCTCATGTTTATTGTCTGTGGACTTTCCGAGAGCTCACCTGTCCATTCAGCTCCACATCTGTGACTTTATTTATAGGCCTGGAGAAGGAAAGGCTGTCAGAGATCACATTTCAGGGGGGGACTGGGTAGTGCTGGGAGCAAAGGGCCCACAGGACTCAAACATGGCTTAGTACCTGCTGTCAAACTTGCAGCCCCTCACCCCTCAGAACGGCTCAGGGGCCATGAGCATTATGCCTCTGACTGTCAGCCTCAACTAAGCTGAGCCACAGGGTCCTCACTGATTTAGGGGATGAGGGACAGGGTAGGATTAAAGGTCTCGAAGGTTCTCCTGGCTCTAATGCCCTGTGATTGATGGCCCCTATACTGCTGTGTGTCTGTCAATCATCATGGGTGATGGGACACTTGATGGCTTGCTTGCACGTTGTGTCCACCTTGGGTGGGGATGTGGGGACAAGTTTCAGTAAGTCCACCAGAGAACAGGATGGGGTGCAGAGGCAGCAGGCACCACCTAGTCTATCCCAGAGGCCCTTTGCAGCCTGAGTTTCTCTATTATTATTTTTGTTTTTTGTTTTTTTGTTTTGTTTTTTTGAAACAGGGTTTCTCTGTGTAGCCTTGGCTGTCCTGGACTCACTTTGTAGACCAGGCTAGCCTTGAACTCACAGCAATCTACTTGCCTCTGCCTCCCAAGTGCTGGGATTAAAGGCATGCACCACCATGCCCGGCTTGCAGCCTAAGTTTCTTTCCAGGCCTTTTTGCCAGAGGCAGTCTTGCCTACCTGCTATCCAGCTCAGGGCAACACAGCTTGTGGGGCAAGTAGAGGGTTTGCTGTTCATGGAGGGCTGCTGATCCAACAGATGCTCTGGACCTCGGTGTGCCTGGCCCTGCACCCCTTTTACCGCCAGCTATGACACCCTGGCAGCTACTTCTCCTGACTCCCTCTCTCCCGAAAGGTGCTGGACCAGGATGCAGATGCCATTGCAGTCCATGTGGTCAGAGTGCTGACCTGCATCATGAGTGGCTCCGCTTCGGCCAAGGTGAGTATGCTTCAGACTTTCTGCAGCAGGCGTCAGAGGTGGAGTTCCTTGTCCTCAGCGATTCCAAAACTGGCCTGTAAATCTTGGTCCCCAGAGAGTGCACAACTGCCACTGTCTGTCTGTAGGGTGTGCTTCCACATGCTTGGTGGGTGTGGTCATCATGTGTCCCGAGTCAGGGCCACGTAGGAAAAGGATGCTTGTGAGGCGACCACCATCTGTTGCCTTCTGAGATGACGATACAGGCTGCTCCAGCCTCTACGTGGCCTTGAACCTCTCTGTACTGTGACCTACAGGCAGAACTAGTGAGGGGAAGGGAAGGGTCCCCACGGGTGGGAGTTGGCCACAGAGCCCACAGCTTTGCTTACTTCCACGCTACCTTTCAGGAGGTGTTCAAGGAACGCATTGGCTACCAGCACCTGCAGGAGGTCCTGCAGAGCCATGGGCCCCCCACCCACCGGCTGTTGCAGGAACTGCTCAACATGGTGAGGACTGGGCTTGGGTCCCGGGTCACAAAGGCAGCTAGCCTGAGGCAGGTCCCTGCTCTGAAAGACCTTTAACTATGGGCCAGTACAGTGTGAGCCGGTGGCTCAGCTATACATGCCAGTGCCCTGAGGTGAGACCTCTACAGAATAGGACTCCAGGGCTATCCCAGGAACATGCAGTTGGGGCCTAGACTAGGCTACGAGCTAAAGCGCGGAAATCAGTGATGCTAAATGCTTGTTTTAGTGGTCCTGATCATTCACCTTTGGCAAGACTCCAAAATGGGGTGGCATATGTTGCTTTCCCATACTGTAGGCACCAGGAAGTCTCAGAGCTGGCAAGGGGCCACATTTGACTGTCATGTTCTTTCTACCTACAGGCTGTAGAGGGTGACCACAGCATGAACCCGCCTCCACCAATCCGCAATGAACAGCCAGTGCTGGTGCTGATGCAGTGGCTACCAGCACTGCCCACAGCTGAGCTGCGCCTCTTCCTGGCACAACGCCTCTGGTGGCTCTGTGACAGCTGTCCTGCCAGCCGTGCCACCTGTGTACAAGCAGGCCTGGTGGGCTACCTGCTAGAGACACTTAGCACAGGAATAGCCCTGGGACCCCACTGCCAGGAGCAGCTATTAGCATTGCTGCAAGCTCTGGGCCGCGTGTCACTTCGGCCCTTGGAGCTCCGTCGTCTGCTGCGCCCCCCACCAGGGCTGGACTCCGAATCATGTGGAACTGAATCTCAGAAGGCCCGACATGCAGGTGCCATCATCCGAGTGCTGTCAGGCATGGCCCGGCACCGGGGTCCTGCGCGCGCCCTGAGATACTTTGACCTCACACCTAGCATGGCTGGCATCATGGTGCCACCTGTGCAGCGATGGCCAGGACCTGCCTTTACCTTCCATGCCTGGCTCTGTCTGCACCCCACAGAGGCAGCTCCTACCTCAGCTCCTAGCCGGCCCCTCCAGCGAAAACAGTTGTACAGGTGGGTAACTGCCAAGGGCTAGGACCCCAACCGGGAGGGTGAGCAGGAAGAAGCCGGCGTAACTGGCTTGCTTGCCCTCAGCTTCTTCACCAGCAGCGGCTCAGGGTTCGAGGCCTTCTTCACGGCGGCTGGGACCCTGGTGGTAGCCGTGTGCACGCGGAAGGAGTACATGACCATGAGCTTGCCCGAAGTGTCCTTCGCCGACTCCTCCTGGGTGAGTCACCATCCTTCTGACACGGCCCAGCATGGGATGGCGAGCATCAGGCGTCATCTCAGCTTCTTTTCCAGCACTGTGTGGCCATCGTGCACGTGCCCGGGCGCCGACCCTTCAGTCAGAACCTGGTCAACGTCTTCAAAGACGGTCATCTGGTCAAGACAGCTCCTCTTCGCTTCCCCTCCCTCAGTGAGGTGTGCCAGGCAGGGTTTGGGAGGCCTTGGGTTGGTTGCAGGGGTTTGGACCGTTGTGGTCTGGAACCCCTGTGTGCCTTCAGCCTGTACCACTGTGAAGTGCGTGGTTTGGGGAGTCACCGTAAGCTGGCTGTAGGTGGAACGCCAGGCTTTGCTGGGACCTGACAGGTCTCCCAATCCTGACCCTGCAGCCTTTCTCCTCCTGCTGTATTGGTTCTGCCGGGCACCGCACGACGACGACCACCACAGGGCTCCCTACGCCACCAGCCCCTACCGCCTTGTCTTACACTCACCCTTCCCTCACCCGCTCCCAGTCAGTTCCAGCCACCACAGGCCTGGGCTGGGGGCCTGGGCTGGGGGCCCCTCTGCAGGAGGGCAGCATCAGCTCCACCCTTGCAGGCACCCAGGATACTCGGTGGGGAAGCCCCACATCACTAGAGGGTGAGCTGGGGGCGGTGGCCATCTTCCATGAAGCCCTGCAAGCCCCTGCCTTCCGAGCCTTGTGTATCCTGGGTATGTAGCACCTGTTGTCTGTCACACATTCCCCCTCTACCGACCCCCCCCCCAAGTCCCAGCTTCTACCCCATTGTCCCAGTTCAGGGCATCAGATGTGCAAAGTGCACAGGGGTCCCCAGGGAAGATGGCAGCCTGGGAATCTGGCCTCTGGGCAGGCAGGGAGGAGGCAAACTATGGATACTGTTTAGCCAGAGGACCTGAGGTCTAAATGCTTGGCCTCTTCTCTCCAGGGCCCAATGAGCCAGCACCCTTCAAGCCTGAGGGTGAACTACATGAGCTTGGTGTCAAGTTGCTCCTCCACTATTCCCCTCAGGTACCTAGGGATTAGAGTCCATACAGAACCCTCTGGCTCTGCCCTCTGGCTCCTACTTTCAATCTGTCACTCCCCTTCTCCCGTTTGATCCAGGCCTGTAAGAACAATATCTGTCTGGACCTGTCCCCTGGCCATGGGCTGGATGGCCGCCTGACAGGATACAGGGTGGAGACGTGGGATGTGAAGGTACCTGTGTCCATGTGTATAGTGTCCACTGGGCTAATGGGTAGCAGTGTTGGGCCCTAGCAGGGCCCGCGGAGACCAGTTCAAGAGAACCATGCTTTTTGAGTCCGGGCTTCTAGGCAAGATGCTGGTCGGGAGCTGTTCTCTCATCACTAGCCCCTCCTCCCAGGATGTGGTGAACTGCGTTGGGGGCATGGGTGCCCTGCTGCCCTTGCTGGATCGAGTGGCTGTGCAGCCCCAGGAAGCTGAGGCAGATCCGGGTGAAACGCACGACCTTGTAGGGCCTGAGCTGACCTCAGGCCACAACACTCAGCGCCTGCATCTCTCGCTGGGCAAGTCTTCAGGTGAGTGCCCTTCGTGCCTGGATTTGGGGAGAGAGTCCTGGTATGGTGGTGGCTTTTGGCATGCCCTTGACCAACCTCTTTGTCCTCTTCCTGGTGGTCGGCAGAGGAACGGATGGAGAGGAATGCAGTGGCGGCCTTTCTCCTGATGCTTCGGAACTTCCTGCAGGGCCACACTGTGAATCAGGAGAGCCTGGTGCGATGCCAGGGCCCAGCCATCATAGGGGCCCTCCTGCGCAAGGTGAGGCCTGGTGAGCAGGTGTGGGAGGGACGGGGGCAGCAGGCCTTCTGGACAGTGGTATCTGAATTAGGCCTGATGGGGCAGATTCGGGTATGAGCAAGGATGGTTATTCATACCTCCTGCTGGGAAGACTGGAAACTGGGTGTCTGGGGCAGCAGGTAGGCAGAACCTAGCTTCTCAGCCAGTTCCTTCTCCCTGCAGGTCCCCAGCTGGGCCATGGATATGAACGTGCTCATGTCTGCCCAGCTGCTGATGGAGCAGGTGGCTTCGGATAGCAGTGGGCCTCTCCTCTACCTACTCTACCAGCACCTGCTCTTCAATTTTCACCTCTGGACCCTCAGTGACTTTGCTGTGCGCCTGGGTAGGTGAGGGTCCTGGGAAAGAGGCCTGGCTCCAGGGCAGGCAGGGCGGGAAGTCACAACCTTGCTCTAGATAATCCGAGGGGGATACATATGGCAGGGCCGGGGCTCTGCCCCAGAGTGTGTGAGGGAACAAGATGGTGCCGGGGAGGCGTGGCTGTGGCCTTGCCCTAGAGGATGTGAAGGAAGCTTCCTGCTGATGTCCATGCAGGTCACATCCAGTACATGTCCAGCATCGTCCGTGAGCACAGACAGAAACTTAGGAAGAAATATGGAGTGCAGTTCATCCTTGATGCTCTTCGCACACACTACAGGTTAGGCTGATGGGACCAGGTTGATGTTGGGGGCCTGGCACAGCAGTGCTCAGTGTCAGGGACAGGATGGCACAGGGTCCCAGCTTACCTGCCCTTTCCCTCCTGATCTTGCCTCCTGGACCTGTTGGCTGTGCTTGTTGGACCTGCCAGCCCACAGCGGGAGCGCCCCCTTGCGGCCGATGACCTGCGCACAGTACAGACTTCCCTTTTGGGTCTGGCCCGTGAGTTCCTGGTTCGGAACTTCTCGGTGGATGACCTGCAGGTTGTGTTGAGCTTCTTGGCAGCCAGCAGTGATGATGGCCAGGTAGGATGGAGGTTGCGAGGGAGAGGCTTGGGTGAGAGGTGTATGGGCCAAGTGGGAAGCCCATCCTAAAGTGACATTCTGTATCCTCAGGTGGTGGGTACCCTGGACCTGTTGCTGGCTCTGCTTCAGGGTTCTCCAGCACAAGAGCCCTTGGCCATCTTTCTGTTGGAGCTGGGGAACCTCGAGGTGCTGCTGTCACTGCTGGTGCGGCCAAAGTCACCGCCCCTTTTGACTGACAGGGTCTGCAAGGTATACCTAGCCCCCTCATTCTACTTATTGAGGCCCCTGGCTGGAACCTCGAGAATCATTGCACCAGTGAATAAAGCCACTCAGGCCTCTCCTGGAGCCACACACCCATGCAGTGACTCCTCCTATGTTATGGCCTCTGCGATGACAGCCCCTGGGGTCTCCCTCACACAGATCTTGCGAAGATTGCAGCAGAATGAGCGGTTACCTGAGAGGAACCGCCAGAGGCTTCGGCTGCGAGACTGTGGTCTCCAGGGTCTTGTTGCCAGCTTGCCTGAAGGAAGCATCTCTCCCCAGCTCTGCCAGGGCCTCTACAAGCTGTTTGTAGGGGCAGGTATGACTTGGTTGGGACCAAGAGGCAGATCAGATGGAGGGGGGTGCATCTCAGTGGTGGGGTGCTGGGCCTAGCATGCATAAGGGCATGTGTTCAGTCCCCAACACAGAAACAAACCAACAATAAAAAAATAAAATCCCATACCAGGGAAGAGAGCAACAGGGGATGGGGCTGGTGGAAAAAGGGAGTGTTCACGCAGGGCAGGATTGAGATAGCCCCCTCCTACTTTGTCAGTCCCTCAGATTGCACCCCCAGATTGCCTGAATCTCTCCGATTTGTTGGCTGTGGTACAGCTATCCCTCCAGGCTGACCTCAGCATCCGCCTGGACATCTGTCGTCAGGTGAGTAAGAAAGGAAAGCTCGGGGAGGTGAAGGAATGGCCTCTGCTTCCTGGAGCTCCTTCTGCCTCTCTGTGATGGGAGTGTCTTTGGAGGTCCCCGCTGTTAAGACCTTGGGATGAGAATCTAGGGAAGCACTCGGATGACCCCTCATTTGCTGTACCCTGGTTTGGCAGCTCTTTCACCTCATCTACGGGCAGCCGGAAGTAGTGCGGCTGCTGGCGCGACAAGCTGGTTGGCAAGATGTACTGACCCGACTGTATGTCCTGGAGGCTGCCACAGCCAACGGTCCCCCACGCTTCCTCCCAGAGCTGCCCACCTCCCTGGAGCCATCCCTGTCCTCACCACCTACTGAGTTGCCTGCTGAATCTTCAGATGTCTTCCTGCCTTCAGAGACCCCTTGCCCTGACCCGGATGCCTTTTACCATGCCCTTTCTCCATTTAGTACACCCCTTGACCTGGGCTTGGAACGGGCCAGCGTCGGCTCAGGCACTGCTGCTGCTGGTGGCGGCGGCAGCAGCAGCAGCGGGACTATTACTCCAGCCAGCCAGCCTGGCACACCTTCCCCGCTGGATGGGCCACGGCCCTTCCCTACTGCCCAAGGCCGCCACAGCTCCAGTCTCTCCAATGTGCTAGAGGATGGCAGCCTGCTGGAACCCACCATCAGTGGGGACGACACCTCTAACGCTAGCAACCCCCAGGTGAGCTGGGCCCACCTTCTGACATTGCCCTATGTCAGGAGATGACACCTCAGGGAACTCCTTAGGCTTGGTAGTGTGACCTTTCCAAAGATGCGGGCTGATATCAGGGTGATGCTCTCACATGCAGTTGTGCTGAGCCACAGTGGAGAAGAGCAGCCACACAGGGCCCAGACTTTATAGGGCCTACGGACAGCCTGTCTTCTCTAGAGGAGCAGCTAGCTCTCTTAACTGCTAAGCTATTTATCCGGCCCCAGTGCCACCTTGAGAATTCCTTAGGCAGCCTTGAAGACTCAGGGTAAATGCCTTTGTGAATATCTCCTCTCCTCTCCAGAGTCCAACAGAACCCCAGGCTTGTCCCCAGAAGTTCAGACAGTGGCTGAAGCCTCTGTGCCATTTTTCTAAGGCCTTGGTGATAGGCTGGCTGTTTGCCGAATGCTGCCTCCTACCATTCCTGCCAGTGGGTAGACAAGGGGTGCCGAGCAGGAATGCCCTGCCTTCCCACCGCACAGCCCTCACCACCCTCCTGTCCCCACAGCAAACCCCTGAAGAGGAGCTGTGCAACTTACTCACCAACGTGCTCTTCTCAGTGACGTGGCGGGGCGTGGAGGGCAGTGATGAGGCCGCTTGGCGAGAGCGTGGCCAGGTCTTCTCCGTACTTACCCAGCTGGGGGCCTCAGCCACCCTCGTGCGCCCACCAGACTGCATCAAGCGCAGGTAAGAGGGTTGCCTTGGGAGGTGATGGGTCTCTGGGAACCTGGGAGCCAGAGAACTGCAAGGTGGGTGCTGATCCCTTCTCTTGGCCGGCCAGCCTCCTAGAGATGATGTTAGAGTCCGCCCTGACCGACATCAAGGAGGCTCCTCCAGGAAGCCAGGCCAGCCTTTCCCAGCAGGCACTGTGGTTGCTGCGTCTACTGCAGGATTTCCTGTGTGCTGAGGGCCACGGTAACCAGGAGCTGTGGAGTGAGAAGGTGCGGCCATTCAAAGGGGCGGGAGCCACATGCATTCTTGTGTCCTTATGAACCCGAGGCTATCTAATCTAGGAGATGGGGCAGTAGACAGGGAAGTCTGGGATGCATCAGCATTCAGGCCAAGGGTTAGGGGGATGGCAGTGTCAGACTTGAGCTGTGTATTCCTTGCAGTAAGGGCAGTGACCTCAACTCAAACCTTACTTAGCCTCCAGCCCAAACTTTACCACCTTGTTTTCTCCCCAAGTATCCCTGGCCTTATGTGGTAACATGTTAGAAATTTGTTCTATGTGGTAGCTCTTTGAAGGTGTGTGCAACCTCCTGGATCGCCTGGGTGCCTGGCCGCATCTAGCCAATAGCACAGCAGATCTCCGTGAGATGGCACAGATCGGCTTGCGTCTTGTGCTTGGATACATCCTGTTGGAGGACCCACAGGTGAGCATGCAGGTGGGCGGGGGAGGGGGCGGGCAGAAGAAGTAGAGCTGGTGCAGGTGGGCAGCGGGGTGGGGTGGAGTGGAGGAGTAGCTGGCGGAGGTATAGCAGTTGGTACCACCCTTGTTGCCTTGCACCTACAGCTGCATGCCCAGGCCTATGTGAAGCTGCATACACTGCTGCAGACTGCAGTGCCCACCCGCCGTGAGGAGGCATGCTATGTGCTTTCCAAGCTGGAGGCCGCGCTCAGCCGGGCACTCAACACCTCTTCTGCTGAGACTGAGCATGTGCAGCCTCCGTCAACAGCCGTGGCAGCCTCTGAGCGCTGTTCGTGGTTGGTGCCCCTGGTCCGCACGCTGCTGGACCGTGCTTACGGGCCCCTGGGACTGCAGTGGGGACTGCCATCCTTACCACCCACCAATGGAAGCCCCACCTTCTTTGAGGACTTTCAGGCTTTTTGTGTCACACCTGAATGGCGCCACTTCATTGACAAGCAGGTGCCTGACGGAGGTGGGAATCGAGGAAGAGGAATGGGGGCTAGAGCACGCCTCGAGCACTGGTCTCTCTCTGTTAATCCCCCAGGTGCAGCCCACTATGTCAAAGTTTGAAATGGACACATATGCCAAGAGTCATGACCTTATGTCTGGCTTCTGGAATGCCTGCTATGACACACTTATGAGCAGTGGGCAGCGGCATCAGCGGGAACGGGTCCAGAGTCGTCAGGCCTTCCAGGTGTGCAGCCCAGACTGAGGAACAGTGTGCTACCTCACCTATATGCCTGGGAGGCAGCTAATAGGGCAGGGTTGGAGAAACAGCAGCCAGTGGGATTGACCTATTCCTCCCACCGCAGGAGCTGGTCCAAGAGCCTGCCCAGCGCAGGGCTCGCCTGGAAGGGCTGCGCTACGCGGCGGTGCAGAAGCAGCAGGCGTCACAGCACTCAGTGGCCCTGCTGCACTGGGGGGCACTGTGGCGCCAGCTTTCCAGCCCCTGTGGAGCCTGGGCACTAAGGTGGGCTGAGCTGATGGAGGAGCTGGGCTTGGTGGAAAGGGAACAATTTAAGAGTGCCAGATTGCCTTCAGCTTGCAGTTCACGCTCTTAAATAAAGTAATACAACACGTATAAAAAACGGTAGTCTTGCTGGGCTTGGTGGCACACGCCTTTAATCCCAGCACTCAGTAGGCAGAGGCAGGTGGATCTCCGTGAGTTCGAAGCCAGTCTGGTCTACAGAGCAAGTTCCAGGGCAGCTAGAGCTGTTACACAGAGACACCCTGTCTCAGGAAAAACAAAACAAAACAAAACAAAAAACCAGTAGTCTTAGCTCTGTTGTGGTGGTGCACACCTTTAACCCCAGCATTTAAGAGTCAGAGGGTTGACCTCTATGAGTTCAAGACCAGCCTTGTCTACAGAATGAGTTCCAGAACATACAAGACTGCATAGAGAAACCATGTCTCAAAAGTGCAGAAAAACAAAACATCAGTTTTAAAACTCTGTAGACTTTTGCTGGTCCATGACAATCCCTGGTGCTGTATCTGCAGGATCCCTCCAACCCCCCACTGGAAGCTCTCTAGTGCAGAGACATACTCACGGATGCGGCTAAAACTGGTACCCAACCATCACTTCGACCCTCACCTGGAAGCCAGTGCCCTACGGGACAATCTAGGTAAGTGTGTTGTGCTTGGTCCACCCAGCTAGTATTTCCCATCATGCCTAGCTCTGATTAAGTCCCATTGGCCTCCTGCAGGTGAAGCTCCCATGACACCCACTGAGGAGGCCTCACTGCCTCTAGCAGTGACCAAAGAGGCCAAAATCAGCGCCCCTCCGGAGGAGCTGCTTGAAGAGCAGCTAGAGGAGGATGACCTGGCTGTGCTGGAGACCCTGTGAGTGGGTGGTCTGGGGCTGGCCCAGGACACATACCTTCTGTGGGGCCGAGTCTGCGTCTGTGTCTTTTGCTGTCTAACTTGAGTACCCTGAAGGGACTCTCCAACCCAAAACTTGGTAGTTATTTAATAGGGTGGGGGGCGGTGGTCTTTAGTAGCTAAGTACCCATGACCAAGGCTGAGAAAAACCAGAACCATGTGGGGACCTGGAGAATGGCAGGGGTGTGTGAGGAGGAGCAGGGCAGCAGGAGGGTGGCCTGACAGAGGGACTTCTAGGTTCAGCTAGGTCACAGGGTCAGCAAGCAATGGGTCCTGGGCAAGTCCTCTTCGTCGGAGACATGTGAACAAGTGACCTCATGACTCATTGGCCCTTGGAGCTTGTCAAGAAGGGCTCTCCCAGCACCACTGAGAGGTGTATGCTGACCCCGCCCTCCCCCCCCCCCCACCCCCCCTGGCAGGATGGAGGCAGCAGAACTAGATGAGCAACGTGAGAAGCTGGTGTTGTCAGCCGAGTGCCAGCTCGTCACAGTGGTGGCTGTGGTCCCAGGACTATTAGAGGTCACCACACAGCACGTGTATTTCTATGATGGCAGCACGGAACGTGTGGAAACTGAGGAAGGTGCATTCTGATGGGAGTTGGTTGAGGGGGTGGCAGAGAACTCCCAAGGCCCCAGGCTGGGTTGGAGTCAGAGTCAGTGGCTCCTTTCACCTACTGTGTCCGGTTGATCTGTAGGCATTGGCCATGACTTCCAGCGCCCCTTGGCCCAGCTGCGCGAGGTCCACCTGCGGCGTTTCAACCTGCGGCGCTCAGCCCTTGAGCTGTTCTTCATCGACCAGTCCAACTACTTCCTCAACTTCCCATGCAAGGTGGCCGGGCCCTCGGCTTCACCTACCTGCCAGGCTCCTAGGCCCCAGCTTTACCCAGTCCCACCCCACACCCAGATACGGAACCAGGTGTACTCGTGGCTCCTGCGACTACGGCCACCCAGCCAAGGCTACCTAAGCAGCCGCTCCCCGCAGGAGATGCTTCGTGCCTCGGGACTTACACAGGTGAGAGCCCTAGGTAGGCTGGTGTGAAGTGTAAGAGCTTTGTAAGTAGGGGCTTCTGGGCAACTTCATTGTCCACCCTTTGTTTTCCGCCCTCCAGAAATGGGTACAGCGAGAGATATCCAACTTTGAATACCTGATGCAACTCAACACAATTGCAGGGCGCACCTATAACGACCTGTCTCAGTACCCTGTGGTGAGGGCCCCACTGCTCTTCACCCCCCTCCCCGCAGCTAATGGGCCAGGCCTAAGCACAGTTCCTGAATAGTTTGCTTGGGACTAAGATCTGGCATCTGTCCCTGCCACTGCCTCACTCCCCTGCCCTCTCCTCTTGCTGCTGAGCCCTGGTCTCCCTGGAAGGAGTGTCTGTGGTAGACCATCTGTAGTCTTGCAGCCCTTCCAACTGGTATTTTGAGCAGGCTGTACCCATCTTCCTGAGTGTTGGGGGCAGGGCGGGGCAGGGTGGGCCATCAGGGTCTTCATCCAGCTCCTTTCCTGGGTGGGCGGCCAGTTCCCCTGGGTCTTGCAGGACTACGTGTCCCCAATCTTGGACCTCAGCAATCCAGCTGTCTTCCGGGACCTGTCCAAACCCATCGGTGTGGTGAACCCCAAGCATGCCCAGCTCGTGAGGGAGAAGTGAGCATGTGGGCAGGGCGGGGCTCAGTGGGTTGGGGATGGGTGGGCCGTAGGGCTTCTGCTGACTTGGGTTGCCTGTGGCTTTAGATACGAGAGCTTTGAGGACCCAGCAGGCACCATCGACAAGTTCCACTACGGCACCCACTACTCCAACGCAGCAGGCGTGATGCACTACCTCATCCGTGTGGAACCCTTCACCTCCCTGCATGTCCAGCTGCAGAGTGGCCGGTGCGCCCAGGGGTGATGGGAGGGCGGGGAGCAGGGACACAGTCTTCCTTTGTATCTGTCATGTGACCTTGGCTACGCCTGTCTGTCTCTTGGCCAGCTTTGACTGCTCTGACCGGCAGTTTCACTCAGTGGCAGCAGCTTGGCAGGCACGCCTGGAGAGCCCTGCCGACGTGAAGGAGCTCATCCCAGAATTCTTCTACTTCCCTGACTTCCTGGAGAACCAGAATGGTAGGTAGCGCGCGCAGCACTGGCTGTGGGAGCGGGGGCTTGGGCATGGGGTGGCTCGGGGTGGCGAGCAATACACAGGCACACTGCTAACCCTTCTCCTCTGCTAGGCTTTGACCTGGGCTGCCTCCAGCTGACCAATGAGAAGGTGGGTGATGTGGTGCTGCCCCCATGGGCCAGCTGCCCAGAGGATTTCATCCAGCAGCATCGCCAGGCTCTGGTGAGGAGGTGACCACATACAGTCAGGCAGCCAGGGTTGACCTGTGGTGAGATTCAGTCCCTGAATTGGCTACCACTTCCTGCCCTCAGGAGTCGGAGTATGTGTCCACCCACCTGCATGAGTGGATCGACCTCATCTTTGGCTATAAGCAGCGGGGTCCGGCGGCTGAGGAGGCCCTCAACGTCTTCTACTACTGTACCTATGAAGGTAGACAGTGTGCTACGCATAAGGTGGGGCCAGGGAACAGGCGAGGCGGCACTACAGAGGACACTGAAGGAGTTTTGACGGCTTTGTCTCCCTCTCAGGGGCCGTAGACCTGGACCATGTGGCAGATGAACGGGAACGGAAGGCTCTGGAAGGCATCATCAGCAACTTTGGGCAGACTCCTTGTCAGCTGCTGAAGGTAAGAGCTGCTTTGCATACAGCAGTCAAGGACACTCATGTCAGGGTGCTGACCAGCTCTCGTCTATAGGAGCCACATCCGCCTCGGCTCTCAGCTGAGGAAGCAGCCAATCGCCTTGCTCGTCTGGACACTAACTCTCCTAGCATCTTCCAGAACCTGGACCAGCTCAAGGCCTTCTTTGCTGAGGTGAGAAGCAAGCAGGAACTTGGCTTCTTCTGTGAGGTGGGCTTAACTGCACCATCCTTACCACCTCTGCAGGCGGGTGGGAACACTGGGTTAGAGACATCATGGAGACATGAGGTGGATGGAAGGGGGACTCTCCTGAGGAGGGCCCGGCAAGCTGTGACTTTGGGAACCCGTGTAGGGTCAGGACAGAGAGCATTTACCTTCAGACCCCTTCCTGCAGCTTCACATAGCTTCCTAGTTCCTCCTGTCACAGGGCTGAGGCCAAGGAGGGATGGGATAAGAGAATCAAGGCTAGACTCAACCTTGATGGATGCTGGGGTTTTCTGTGTCTACCCCAGCCTCTCCTGTCTTTCTGTGATACCTTCCTACATGCCCACTGCTGTCAGGTCTATTTCTAGGACTCACCTCTCCACATGACACCCGTGCTTGTATCCCTGGGGTCAAGGACGAAGAGAGAGGGTAGGGTACCCATTGACAAGACTGCTTGGTTGGGGTTTCTGCTGCCCCTCGACTCAGTCAGCCTTTCACATCTTTCTACAGGTTGTCAGTGAAGGTGTACCTCTGGTGTTGGCTCTGGTACCCCACCGGCAACCCCACACCTTCATCACCCAGGGCTCCTCAGACATGTTGGTAAGTACACTGGGCAGGGTTCCAGCTTCAGCCCTTCTGCCTTTGACCCCAAACCATCTTAGCACACTCTTACCCACAGGTCACTGTGAGTGCCAGTGGGCTGCTGGGCACTCACAGCTGGTTGCCCTATGACCGAAACATAAACAACTACTTCAGCTTCAGCAAAGACCCCACCATGGGGAACCCCAAGTAAGGCAGGGCTGCGGGTGGGCTATAAATGCCCTATGGCTGGAACCACCTCCCCATTTAAACAGAATGCAGGGGAGGGGTCTGGCTGAGATTCCTGTTAGCCTAGACCTCTCCCCTGTAGCCCAGCCTTACCGACCGTCTTCCCATCGGTTTAGGATGCACAAGCTACTAAGTGGGCCCTGGGTGCCAGGCAGTGGCATGAGTGGGCAAGCACTAGCAGTAGCTCCCGACGGAAAGCTGCTCTTCAGTGGCGGTCACTGGGATGGCAGCCTACGAGTAACCACACTGCCCCGTGGCAAGCTGTTGAACCAGCTAAGCCGACACCTTGGTAAGTAGCCCCGGGGGCCAGGGAGAATGAGACAGGCAGACATGGAATGGGGTTCCGAGCTGGGCCTGGGAGGGTGCCCCGACTCTGTTGCATCCTCCACTTCCTATGCAGATGTAGTGACCTGCCTTGCACTGGACACCTGTGGCATCTACCTCATCTCAGGCTCCCGGGACACCACGTGCATGGTGTGGCGTCTTCTGCAGCAAGTGAGTCTGCCGGGCAGTCCTCTGAGGTCCCTCTATCCCAGACCAGAAGTCCATCTGCCCCGCCGGGACCCTTCAGGGTTGCCCTCCTGTCATTCCTTTCCCCCTTACAACTGTGAGCAAGTCTGGGGCTCCATTACCCTCCAACCCTCTGGTTTGGATAAAATCTTCACTTGGCCTTGGCTTCCCACAGGGTGGTCTGTCGGTAGGGCTGGCACCAAAGCCTGTACAGGTCTTGTACGGACATGAGGCTGCAGTGAGCTGTGTGGCTATCAGCACTGAACTTGACATGGCTGTGTCTGGATCTGAGGTATGTGGACACACGTCCTGGGAGGCTGAGCTTACTGAGGCACTTGTCTCCAGAGACCCCAGTCCTCTTCTCGGCACCCTAATCTGCCTTTCTGTAGGATGGAACTGTGATCATACACACTGTACGCCAAGGCCAGTTTGTGGCAGGGTTAAGGCCTCCCGGTGCCACACTGCTTGGGCCTGTATTGCACCTGGCGCTGGGGTCTGAAGGCCAGATTGTTGTACAGAGCTCCGCTTGTGAACGTCCTGGGGCTCAGGTATGGGGACGGGGTCCCTGACAAAGACACTGGGCAGCTGGAATGGTGGGGCAGTTGCTGACGGTCCCACTGCTTCCAGGTCACCTACTCCTTGCACCTGTACTCGGTGAATGGGAAACTGCGGGCTTCGCTGCCCCTCACAGAGCAGCCTACAGCCCTGGCGGTGGCAGACGACTTTGTTCTGCTGGGCACAGCGCAGTGCTCTCTGCACATCTTCCACCTGCACAAGTGAGCCCCACTCTTGGTTCCTGGCCCCCTCTAGGCGGTAGCTGTTGGGACAGCGAAATAGGGAGCACACTCAATCCAACAGCATGTTCTTCTTGGTGCGTTACCCATGGGGATTCTTGCCCTGGCCGCCCCTCAGCTGCACAGTAGTGGAAGTCCTATAAACCAGGGATGCAGTTTAGCCCGTCCCTCAGCTGCACAGTAGTGGAAGTCCTATAAACCAGGGATTCAGTTTAGCCAGACATCTGTTAGCTGGGTCGAAGGCCTCCTTGCAGTTACGACTTCGAGCATGTATACCCAATGCCCTGCTTTAGGTTGCGGCCTGCTGTGCCTCCCCTGCCCATGAAAGTGCCAGTCCGCAGTGTGTCCGTGACCAAGGAGCGCAGCCATGTGCTGGTGGGCCTGGAGGACGGCAAACTGATAGTTGTGGGCGCTGGGCAGCCTTCTGAGGTGAGGACAAGAGCATACCGGCCAGGCATTGAATCGAATTGGGCGGAGAGCGGCTGCCCAGGCTCACCGCATCCCATCCTATCCCTACTCCCGCCAGGTGCGCAGCAGCCAGTTCGCGCGGAAACTGTGGCGTTCCTCGCGGCGCATCTCCCAGGTGTCCTCTGGGGAGACCGAATACAACCCTGGCGAGGCTCGATGAGTCTGGTGTCTAGGTGCTCTGAACCCGCCGGAGCAAGATGCCCTGCCCAGGAGACTGCTGCACCAGGGGGTGGGCGGGGCCCATCCTCCTGCTCAGGGATTGGTTGGTGGCATCACCAGGAAGTCCCGCCCCTCGCCGGCTGAGGGGGAGACCTAGAGTCGGCCTCTGAGGCCGCAGCTGCATATTTTGCACAATCTGGGGTGTGTGTGTGTATGTGTTAGGGGGAATTCCTACTTTCAGACCCCAAGTCCCAGTGAAGCACAAAAGACCGCCGGTGGCCTTAATCCCCAAAGGTGACTATCGCTGCCCCTTCTCAGCAATAAACTTGGCCTAGTTTTGTAGCTGCTCGGTTTCTTGAGTATACATGTGCCCGTCGTCCTCGGCGCCCCGTTACCCAGTCTAGCCTGGTACGCTTCTTCCTGGCCAGGCCGGCCTCCGTGTAGCTGTCTCCTGGCTCCAGGTTCTCAGTTCTCGCGGTCCATCGCGTGGCATTTGGATACCATTCCCGAGCTCTGCCAGCCAGGCTGGTGTCAGCTTTTGCGTGCTCCAGCGTGAGGCGGGGGCGAGACCGCGCCCTCGAGCTCAGCCCCGCCTCTTCATTGTCCTGTTCCCCTCTTCAACACCACCCCCCCAATTGGCCCGCCCCTAGCCTTGGCTCACTTTATCTTGGGCAGACCGGAACCTACCCTCTCCAGGGACTCCCGCCGTCTTCCTGGCTGAGTGGATCCTGGCACCTTTGGAGGGGTGGCCACAGAAGGTCAGGAGGGGTGCTAGGTGGAAGGGGCCAGAACTTTCTCTGTCTCCCACTTCTAGTGCCCTGATCTGCGGGTACCAGCGTCTGTGTTGGGGTATGTTTGGGCCTGCCGGGCCTGTTGAATTGTTTCTTTACATTTTGGGCTTGGAGATAGGTGGGGAGGGCCTGAAGAAGTTCCAGTCCAGCAGCTCATCTGGATGGGTGGGGCAAATTCCAAGGCTCGGCTGCTGCTACTGGTTTACAGGCCCACCCACCAACTCGGATCCCAGAAGCCCCCAACTCCCTACGGTGACACAAAGGTACACAGTCCATAAAGGGGCCACCCACACCCACGGCTTACCTGGCTACAGCAGTAGATTGCTGACAGCCGTACCACAGACACACCGTGTGGTAGATCCTTTGGTTATTGAGCAGTAGCCTTGGGGACTTTTTCTAAGTCTCTTCACTCTTCAGGACAGATCTGGAGCCTTTCCTCCCCAGCCTGCAGGACGTGGTCTCAGCAGATTTAGTGCTGTAGGGTCCAGATGGGCCCTTGGACTGAGTGGCCCTGTTCTTCCATTTCAGGCCCTCTCTGAGATCTACATGCCCTATGAGCTTGCTGAGCCACTAGGGTAGCAGGAAAGGACCGGCCAAGGAGGCGAGAGTGGGAACATAAGGCAGTACAGGCGGTTCTGCCTTAGGACCTTAGGATGTTGGGTTTTGGCAGATGTTTTCTGAGCATGAACCTTTCACTGGTCCCTAGGAATGCTTCAGCCTGGGATGGGTTCACACGGTGTGTCTATCTTTCCGCTCCTTTTCATATTCCCAGACTCAACCCAGGTTATTTGCCAAGGTCTTTGAGATAGGATGATGTCTATCCTCCTATCCAGGATCCAATCCTGAGCTGTACCCCAACCCCACCAGCTTTGGCTAGCAGGGGCCAGCCCTGTTACCTCTACCTGTTGACACAGAAGGAGAAACTGCTCCGGCTCTGGTGTGAATTAGAATGGAGTGAGTTAGAAATGGGGACAAACTGCCCCTCCCCCCAGGGACTCCTGACAGCATCAGATCAGTGGGTTTCCTCATGTCCCTGCACAGAGTTCCTTCCGGACTTCGAAAAGCAGCCTCCCAGCCTCTTAAGCACTACTTACTCCCCTTCGCCAAGAAACAGCCCAGCAAGGGGCGCCTGGCAGAGCCATGCTTTACAACGTCAGCCACAGCAAAGGTATGGTCTATTCAGGTAGGCATTCCTCCACCCAGATCCTGGGTAGCAGACAGACTTGGGAGGTAGAGTGCGTTGAGTACAAGTCGACTCACAGGCTCTTTAGTCCTTGACCCTTGAACCCTGTCTACACTGGGTATAAGGACTGGTCACTGGACATAAGGGAGAAGAGAGCACCAGTATTTACTTCCAATTAAGTTTTGCTTTTATGGTCCTGTGAAAACAACACGCATCAGTGTGCTCTCACAATCCACTCCGGGAGCTGAGCAGTCCAGTGCCATGGTAAACAGGTGGTGCAGCCGGAGTGAAGGGAGGTCAAGGAAGGCTTCTAGAGGAGCTCCCGCCATGTTTTTGGAAGATGGTGTCGTAGCAATAAGTCTAGACCTGGAAGATGGGAAGGCACATGTGGGAGTAACTGCATCCACAATGGGAAGCAAAGGCCCAGTCAACCTAAAAAAAAAATTAAGATTAGGGGCTGGAGAGATGGCTCAGTGGTTCAGAGCACTGGCTGTTCTTCCAGAGGTCCTGAGTTCAATTCCCAGCATGCACATGGCAGCTCATAACTGCCTGTAACTCCAGTTCCAGGGGATCTGACACCCTCACACAGACATACATACAAGCAAAACAGTGTACAGAAAAAAATTAAATGATTTCTGTACATATGATGTATGTATGTGTGTGTGAGGGTACCCAGAAAGGCGGTAAGAGACCATCAAACCCCCCTGGAGATCGACTTACAGGCAGTTGTGATCCATCCAGTGTGGTGCTGGGAACAGAATTCTTGTCATATGACAGGAACTGTTAACCATTTAGCAAGTATGTGAGGTTCAGAGACTTGTAGGAGCCAGTTTTCTTCTACCATGTGGATCATAGGAGATCAAACTCAGGTTGTCATACTTGGTGGCATGTGTCTCTCTGCTGAGCCGTTCTTGCCAGTCCAGGGCCAGCCAACTCTAGATGCATGCTTTTGGGGTGTCCTGCCCAGTTGGTCTAACTAGGCGAGGCTGCCACGGCTCCCTCTCTTGATCACTGTCCTTATCTTCACAGATACAGCCCTGAAGGGGCAGGATAGGGACAGAGAAGGAGTGTGGGTAGGAGCTGAGGGAGCCCTGGCCCCCAACACCTCCTCCCTGTTTCCCCCCGAGCCTCCAGGGGCCTCAAGCAACATCATTCCTGTCTACTGTGCTCTCCTAGCTGCTGTGGTCCTTGGTCTGCTTGCCTACGTGGCCTTTAAATGGTAGGTGGTCTGGGTACTGTCCTGTGGCATCCCCTCCGTGCCTGGACTCCGAGGCAGTTCCTTGTCTTAGTACCCTCTGCCCCCTACAGTTGGCGCTCCCATAAGCAAAGACAACAGTTGGCCAAAGCTCGGACTGTAGAGCTGGGGGACCCTGACAGGGACCAGAGACACGGTGACAGCGGTGTCTTCGTGGACTCTCCTCGTGGTATGGAGCCCTGTATCCCCAGCCTGGGTGAGCACGTAGTCTGTAGTCCTTTGTGTTTAACTAATGCTACCCCACTACTAACACGCTTCCCTCTCTCCACCTAGGACTGCATCCTGACCTTGGCTGCCGACTTTACCTGCATCTTCCGCAGCAGCAGCAAGAGGAAGTCGAGCGGCTCTTGACGTTGGGTGAGCCTGCCAAGGGCTGGCAGGGGCTGGCAGGCCACCTGGGCTACCAAGCTGAGGCTGTAGAAACCATGGCCCGTGGCCAGGTGCCAGCCTATACCCTGCTAAGAGACTGGGCTGCCCAAGGAGGCAGTCGAGCTACTATCAGAGTGCTAGAGGATGCCCTGGCTGCCATAGGCCGAGAAGATGTGGTCCAGGTTTTGAGCTCATCGGCTGAGGGCTGCTCTGTGGTGTGAGTGACACTTCCCAGTGCTGCCTGCACCTGCATTCAACATTGTCACCGCCTCCAATCTCCGTCACCAGCTTCCCAGTTCTTCTAGCTTCAGCCTGCTCTGTTGTGGCAGAACACAGAAGATCCAGCCACTTCATCTCTTTTCCCCTTCCTTTCCAACAGGAACAGGAACATAGGGGGGATGGGTAAGAGGGTGGGGCATGGCACTGTCCATAGATCAATTCTGCCTCTATTAAGCTCCAGATATTTTTTCTATTATTTTTTTAAAATCACATATTAAAGGCACCTTTGGACTGTTGTTCTAGTCGACTTGGCTTCTTGGGCCTGTAAGATAGTTGAATTGGTGTCAAACAGGCCCAGATAAGGACTTGGGGAGGTCCCTAGGATATGGGAAGACCCTCTCCAAGCAACAGCTGGCATGACAGGACACTTCTGTACATGGGCTATGGAGGCCCAGGCTGGAGTTCACCCTCCTGTCCTTCAGCGCTTGGATCTCATTAGGAAGCCACATTTCTTCCTGAACTCCAGTCTCCTTTGTTTAGCTGGAGGCACATTTAATAAGTCTTCTCCACAGGATTGTTTGTGTGACCTGTGCTGTGACAGGCAAGAGGCAAGGTAATTGTGGTGAGCTGGATGTTGAAGACCTCAGGTCATCTTTAAGAAAAGGACATTTCAACACTGGGACTCTGGGCTGGGCATAGAGCTCAGTAGTAGAGCACTTGTCCAGTACACAGGAGATCCTAGGTTCCAGAGCTACAGAAAAACAAAAACCAGACTGCAACCCAGGCTAAGGAATTCCAAACCGGTTCTCACAGTTGCTCATGTGGCTTGAACACAAGTGGGAAAGCAAGCTGTTCAGGTAGGGCAGCTGAGCCAAACCACCTGTATGTCCATGCACACACCCATCCTGACGTGGGTGCAGGTAGCCGGAGTTACTCTGCCTTCTAGGAAGGACCAGTGCCAATAGATCAGAAGACTTTAGGTCCATCCAGACTCACTGAGAAGAGCTGAGGTCCAGTCATGGTGAAGTGGAGCCCAAGGCAGATCCTACCCCCTCACTATACTGAGATGCCCCTGAGATTCACCACTTTGTGTGAAGCTTACCGCAAGCTGCTTCTACTGCTGTTCCTCAGAGCTGCCTGACCGTCTTTGTTCAAATAAATGGCAGCCAGGTGTGGTAGCTCATACCTGTCATCCCAGCACCCAGGAGGCTAAGGTTAAGATCATCACAGATGATTCTCCTGCCTCCACCTCCTTCAGCAAATCGCCTATGCCTTTAATCCCAGCACTCAGGAGGCAGAGGCAGGTGGATTGCTGTGAGTTCAAGGCCAGCCTGGTCTACTCAGTGAGTCCAGGACAGCCAAGGCCACACAAAGAAACCATGGCGGTGGGGGTGGGTACGTGGGTAAGTGATGTTGCCTTCATCCTAAGAAGACCCTTGGGCTAATTCCCAAAGATGAGAAAAACCAGAGAAGGCTCAGACCAGCATGCTGGGAATATCACACCCCAGCAAGTCAGCTGCTGGGGCATCAAGGACTTGAGTCAGCAATGAGGATAAAATTATCCATGAACAGACCGGTACACTCTATCCCAACTTTGTTAACTTGAACATGAGGGAGTATGGGAGAGGATGAAGACATTTAGGAGGTGGGAGGAATGACAACAAAAAAGTAAAACATCTCAAAAATGTCTTCTAACACTTGACAGGCAGTCATCACTCTCAACAGAGGCTGCCTCAAATCTTGGAAAAACATAAACGCTCATCTTAGCTGACACAACTAGAAAATGTTGAGGGTTGGGTGAATTATGGTCCACTTCACACGATGTGCTTTAAAGTTATAAATTGACCAAAGACTTTAAATCATTAGTCCTTGGTGCCTAGGGTTAACACTCATATATTGGCGGTCAAGTAGCTTTGTATAGCAGTGGCATGGTGTTAGGTACGAAGATCCAGAGATGCCTGAGATTGTGAAAATGGGCTATAGTGAGAACTACGCCGTTTCATCTAAGGTACTTGAATATCCACACACTTGTAGTCAATCTCCCATAGAGGTAGTGAGGGAAGGCTTGCTACCCGGGATGTACAACCATAAAGAATTTCTGCCCTTGGGGCTGGAGAGATGGCTCAGTGGTTAAGAGCACTGGCTACTCTTTCAAAGGACCTGGGTTCAATTGCCAGCACCCACATTGCAGTTTACAACTGTCTATAACTCCAGTTCTAGGGGATCTGACAGCCTTATACCAAATCACATAAAATAAAAAAGATTTTCTGCCCTCTAACAGGATTGTCAATGAGCTGGCATGGCCTTAGTCTTACCATCAGTGCCAATTTCTGTAAAACCTAAGGGTTAAATGAATATACCCTAATCTCTGAAATGCTTAGCACAGGCTGTGGGTGCTCTAATTCAGCCTAGCACAGCCTCTGCAGAGAGAGGCCCCAGGCTAGGAGAGCACTGCTGAGCCTGCAGCTGGAGTGCATGCGCACTCTCCCCATATGCCAGCACCCAATGGCCCCCTGCTGCCATCCTGGGCTACCTTCCCTCTGTGTCCAGGCCCAGTGTCAAGTAACAAGGCGGGAAGAGAGGACCAAACAATGAATGAACATTCCTGCAGGCTGGGAGAAATGAAGTCTGAAGGCAAAACGACCTATTAACACTCCCCAGCCAGGAGGCAGCAAAGAAAAGACATCTGGCTTTCCTCTCGATTGACCCACTAACCAAAATAAAACAAGCCTGTGGCAATGAGGTCTCAGGACACACTTCCTCTAGTCTGGAATGGTTGTACATTGCCTCAACTGAGCTCTACCTCAAGATCTAGAGTTGTGAGCCACAAGCAAATGTCTGCCCGACACACAGAAGGGCCTGTGGCAACAAAGCTTGTAATAAAATGCAATAGCAAAGATTAATCTTGGACTCCACACACCAGTGACCACCACATCCTTTTTCTCTCCAATGACATCAATATGAACAAACTTGATTAAGTATTAGGGAACACCCATTTCAAGTTCTTTAATTGATTTTATTTTTTACATAAAAAGTTCAGTAAAAATTGGATAAAGTAAAGTGATCTTAAGCAGTAAATCAATCTTATCAACATAGCACAAGGCTGGCCAAAACCACAAGGCAGCCTGCTTTGGAATATTTACATGATAACAAATTAAACCTTGCAGGAGAATTTATACTGTCCTTACAAAGTCCATGATTCTATCACATAGAAGCTAACAGCAAACAAAAACTGAACAAAAACCAGGAAAAACAAATTATTTTCAATATATTCACATATACATTAAAATATAATACAGATCGTCAGGGTAAAGGGTCCTGGGGGAGGGTGCGCATGGGTCTGTGCGCTGACAGCACCGCCAAGGGGGAGACCCAGATTTGAGAACGGGGTCAAGTGTGGCCAAGGTCTTTCTTAGGCTACTGCCTCTGACGGCCTGTATCTGTTACACCCCAACAGCTCACAACTATGGGTCTTTTGTAGATAGATAGAGCTCACTTTTAGGCTTACAGTTGACACCTGCAGGTTTGCACTGCTCAGGATGATGGGTCATCACATCAGCAGCACAGCCCTAGCCATGGGGTGGGGCAGAAGCCACAGGATTCATCTTTTCTGATCATATTCTCCTCACTCTGGCTTTGACGTCACTCTAATTCAGTGTCCTCTTTAGGTTTGTAAACAGCCCCAAACTTCTGCATGTACTTCTTAATGTACTCCTTGGTTTTGTGTTTCACATTCTCATTGCACTCCAGGTCCTCAGGGTTCTTACAGTACTTCAGCTCCTTATTCATAACTCCATGAGTCAGCTGTCAGGGCACAGAGGAAGACCACAAACACCATCAGAAAGGACAATGATTTGACAGGGAGGAGGACAAGCTTGGAATTAAATCAAAGGGTGGGTTGGGACAAGCTGGTGCAGGGACACAGGGAAGAGAAACCCAGCTTCCAAAGCCTCTTAGATACCTCCTTTCCCACCTCTGAACCTTGCCTCACATTCCTGGGCTGGCATCTGCCACATAAACCATCCTTTCTAATGGAGAGTATCTTTGAAAGTGCAGAACTTGCTAAGAACACCAAACGACCAGAGACCAGGGGAAGTACCTTTCGAGCAAGGTGCTTGAAGTCTTCTGTTGTAGTGATCCTGCCCACCTTGCAGTCGGGTTTTCGGTAAGGGTTCAGGCACTGGACAATGAACTGAGACATCTGCAGATAGAAGGCAGGAGACACTCTACTCAGCTATGCTCAGGGATCATCAGAAAAGACAGCAAAAAGCATAACCAGCCACCCCCATTCCCTCCCTCAGGGGCTAGTCTAGCCAGCAGAATGCTAGGAAACCAGTGAGATGTAAGAAGGTGATCCTGGAAGCAGCCCTGAAAGGAAAAGAGCTTCCTTAGCTGCAACAACAAGCCTCACTGAGAGGGGCAGCTGCAGGCACCAGCAGCTAGGTTCTGGAAGTAGCCTCCAGTTTTACCCAAGTAACATTCAAATGCTGCCAAGGTCATTGTGTTAGGACTGAAACCTGTAAGAGGTAATTAGGCCAGGAGGGCTTCTCCATCACAAACACAGCTTCTCATGCTGGGGCTAGGGCTCAGATGGTAGAGCAAATGTTTAGCATGTGTATTCCTATGAAGTTAGTGGCTAGGTTCTCTAGACCTGGGGGCAAAGGCACGGTAGAACAGCTAGCTACTCATGAGCTACCAGAAGGCTTTGCAACCTCAGGAACTGCAGCCAGGCATTTTTTCCCTTAAAGGATACTTCAAGCCTGTCAGTATTACTCAGACCACAATCACCAAAAGCATATGGAAACATGGGTAACAGCCAGCCAGGATGATGATCCAGGGCAGGACTCTTCAACCCTCCATCTCCAATGTCCTCTTCTGGGCTATTTACATTTTGTCCTACCTAGTAACTCTTAAAAGATGCTTCAGGGGCTGGGTGTGATGGCGCATGCCTTTAATCCCAGCACTCGGGAGGCAGAGGCAGGTGGATCTCTTTGAGTTTGAGGCCAGCCTGGTCTACAAAGTTGAGTCCAGAACAGCCAAGGCTACACAGAGAAACTCTGTCTCGAAAAACCAGAAACCAAACCAAACAAAAAACGCTTCGGGGTCAGGACTTCTAAAAGTACTTATGGTACCAGATCTAGGGGAAATGGAAGAGAGGCCACTGCCAGCTACTTCAAGAAAGTACGCTGAACAGGGAGGGCAAGGCCTCTCCATCTCTACAACTCTGTTATGTTTTACATAAGCCTTTGAACTGTAGGTTTGCTAACTGCCACAGCTGACTGGATGAACCTTGCACTCAAAGGATTTTCTGTGGTTGCCTGGCTTCCATATTTCCCCTTCCAAGCCACACCTCACTTAGCCAAGGCTTTGGTTATTCTCAGCCTGAACCTACAACATGAAAATGCGCAGCGCCTCTTCTTTTCAGCACCCTCCCGTGACCAGCGCTCAAAACTCAGGGACTACTTATGACTTCCTAAGAGAAGTGACACTCTTGCTTGCTTGTGTCCTCTCATGCTACATTTATCTTCCCGATCCATCTGACCAGTTCCCACCCTATATTCAAGAGCTTTCCTGATATTCTAAGTATTGGTCTCTGGCACTATCATGGCACGGTTTTCACACAGCTGGCATTCTTTACAGGTCTGTTAAAGAAGTCTAGCGTTTAGAATCTGGAGGCTGGTGAGATGACAGAGTGGATAAAGGCACCCATATCACCAGGTTTGATAATCTGAGTTTAATTTCCAGGATCCACATGGTAAAAGGGGAAAACCAATTCCCACAGGTTGTCCTCTGACCTCCATACATGTGTCAAGGTGCCCCTCTCCCAACCAATAAATAACTTTTAGTGTCCCGATGGGTGGAGGCAGACATGGTCAAAATGGAGCGGGCAGCCACCAGGAGTCAGCAAAAGAAAGAGAACTACAAGCTGGGCGTGGTGGCGCACGCCTTTAATCCCAGCACTCAGGAGGCAGAGGCAGGCGGATCGCTGTGAGTTCGAGGCCAGCCTGGTCTACAAAGCGAGTCCATGATGGCCAAGGCTACACAGAGAAACCCTGTCTCGAAAAACAAAAAAAAAAAAAAAAAAGAAAGAGAACTACAATTTGATCAGAGGACCTGAGAGTCAACTAAAGAGTTCTGATCTTAAAAGTTTCTCTATTAAAAAAAAAAAAAAAAAAATTAAAAATAAATAAAGTTTTTTTAATATAGGTAAGAACAACAATCCCTGAGTGCTTACCTACTTGTAAAAGGACATACCAATGTGTCATTGGAAAACAACTAAACAGTCAAACTACACAAATAAGGAAGCACTCAATACTACAATAACCCTAATGCTGTATAGAGCTTTTTGTTGTCTGAGATGCTATACAGGCCCACAGTGAAAGAGCACATATGTTGGCAGATAAACTCCTCTCAGGCCAGTAAGAGACCTTTATGGGATTCTTGGCAGGTAAAGTAGCACTTTGGACCAAGAGATATAAGCTAAACCATCTTCAGACAAGACAGACGTACATACTTAGACAAGACATAAAGGTCTCAAGGCAAGCCCAAGGACCATGCTGTCCAATCTTCTAAACCTTACCTCTTTCCTGAATACTTCTTTGCTTTTCTTTGCCAGCTCACTGGAGGTGTCTGCTTCTGCTGTCTTGGGCTTTTTTGATGTCTAGAAAAAGAAATACAATAGAGCTGACATGAGGTGTCAGTTGGTGATATCCTACTGTTCCAGAACTCATTTCATGTCTTTCCCTTCATAGAGCAAACCCTGACCAAAGTTTCAGATTCTAGCAGCTGACTCTGGCCTCCTAATAAGCCTAATTCCAATCCTCTACCTTAAGTCCATCGCTCCTCTTTCATGTAGCTACACATTTCGAGTTGTTTCACAGACACTAATTTACTGTCGGGCAATATCTAGATTAAAAATCATTTATCCTTTCTAAGCTCTGACATGTTAACATTCCAGAACAATGTTAAGTGCTTCATTCTCAAGATCCTTGGTACTTACCCTCTTTCCTCCCAGAATGGAGCTGCCCAGACTACACAGGACAGTCTCAACACAAGGAGAAACTCCATGGAGGTTGGTGCATCTAGTTCAGGAATGTAAAGACTAAGGAATTCTAGAGCACACCTGTAATCTTAGTACTTGGGGAAGTAGAGGCAAGAGGATCAGGAGTTTAAAACACAAACGTACACAGTGAGTTTGAAGCCAAAAAAGCTATATGAGAACCCATCTCAAAAAAGCCCCAAACAGCCGGGCGTGGTGGCACATGCCTTTAATCTCAGCACTTGGGAGGCAGGCGGATCTGTGAGTTCGAGGCCACCCTGGTCTACAGAGTGAGTCTAGGACAGCCAAGGCCACACACAGAAACCCTGTCTTGGGGGGGGTGGGGGGGAGAAGAGACACCAAAAACCAAACCAAAACAAAAAAAGCCCCAAACAAAGTTGTTATGACACTGGTGGTGGAAATGGGATGGGTATCATTCATATCAGTGAACAGACGAGTAGATGCTAAAACCACTAATATCTTTTTTCCAAAGTGGAAAGATGCTGATAAATCTAGAAATACATCTTTCTTGCACTGCCAGAAGAGAGGCTACCAACTCCTCCTACTCAGGCAAGACTAAAAGGTGATTGAGCTATCAGTCCCAGCATACAAAGCCATGTCCACACAACTAGAAAGCCCTTCCTGTGAAAAAAATAATTATGAACATTCATCTTGGATACAAACTTTCTTTTCCTTTTCTTTCTTTCTTTTTTTTTTTAAAGCAAGGTTTCTCTGTTCTGGACTCGCTTGTAGACCAGGCTGGCCTCAAACTCAGAGGGCCTCCTGCCTCTGCCTCCCGAGTGCTGGGATTAAAGGTGTGCACCACGACGCCCAGCTCTTTTTTTGTTTTTGAGACAGGGTTTCTCTGTGTAGCCTTGGCTCACTTTGTAGACCAGGCTGGCCTCGAACTCACAGCGATCCACCTGCCTCTCCTCCCAGAGAGCTGAGATTACAGGCGTGCAACACTGTGCCTGACTGGAATACAGATTATCATGTTCTAGGAATATCCAGCTGGTACTACAGATTTTCTAATTTAAAAGAAAAAAAGACTTATTTATATGCTCATTAATATGTGCATATGGGTTCCACTTACATGCCTGGTCTCTCCTGGAGCTGGAGTTATACGTGAGTGCTCTGCTAAGAGCTAACAAGCGTTCTCAACCATTCAGCCACCTCTCCAATACCCCCCCCACCCCTTTTGGTTTTTTTTTTTTTTTGAGACAGGGTTTCTCTGTGTAGCCTTGACTCCCTGGAACTCACTATGTAGACATGACAAGCTGGCCTATAATAGATCTGCCTGCTGCTGCCTCTTGAGTGCTGAAATTAAAGGTGTATGCTACCACTGCCTGGTTCTAGCCCCTATTTTTATTACCTTTAATTAAGCCCAGTATAAGGAAGGCATGTGCTCTTACCTGCTAAGCCTTCTTTCCAGCCCTGTCCAGGCTTTTACTAGGAGTTTAGAACAATGCAGTCTTTGACACACTGCCCATGCTGTAGTTCTTTGTCTACGTCCACAAACAGCAATAAACTCTGGTGCAGAGGAAGCTGTTCAAGTCCCTCTATTCAGACTTGCTTTGCAGAAAGGTGGCTTTTGGGTTGCCCAGAGCTGATTTACCTATTGACAATTTCTCTACTTTCTTCCTCTGGCTATAGCAGAGGTGGAGCTGAGGGAATGAATAGATCCCCTTTCTTCTTCTAGGAAAAAAGTAAAACACACAAAAAACTATTTTCTCTTGTGTAGTCTTGGCTGTTCTGGACTTGCTTTGTAGACCAGGTAGGCCTCTGCCTCCCTGATTGCTGGGAATACAGGTGTGTGTCACTGTACCCAACTGAAACTCCATTTTCAAATGTTCTTGTTTAGATTTTTTTTTTTTTTTTTTTTTGAGGCGGGGGGAGGAATAGAGTAAAAACTTGCAATTCTTTCTGTCCAAAGTTCCTGACACTGGATTGTAAGTGTGCCACATTGCTTGCCTTGAGACTGGTTATATCCCCCTCTTCCCTCCAGTGTGCATATATCCCACAGTAAAGTCTCAGGTAGCCAAAGATCCAGAATTATCTGAATATCTGAGCATGGTGGCTTACACTTGTACTACCAGCACTTGAAAAGCTGGGGCAGGAGGATAGCTCCAACTTCAAGTTTTAGTACAGCTGGACAACAGAGTGAGACCACCTTTTAAGACAGATTATATGTAAACAAAGCCAGAAGAAAACACACCCCCAGATTTCGTTTTCTTCCTCTGCCCCCTCTCTCTCCCTCCCTCCCTCTCTTTTTCGAACTTGAACTCGCTTTGTAGACCAGCTTGGCCTTGAACTCACAGCTATCTGCCTGTCTCTGCCTCTTGAGTGCTGGGATTAAAGGCATGCACCACCATGCCTGGCGATGTTCTCTTATATACTCAGAAGTGAGTAAAAATACGTGTACAGAAAATATGACAGCCATCACTAGGATCCTGATCCTACAGAAGAGGCAGGGTTGATTAGGGTCCTGCCTGCCTCTAAACAGCCGGTTCTCAACCCGTGGGTGTCCAACAATCCTTTCACAAGAGTCACCTAAGATTAGTTAAAAACAGGTATTTACATTATGACCTGTAACAGTAGCAAATGACAGTTATAAAGTAGTACCAAAAATAATTTTACAATTGGGATCACCACATCACGAGGACTGCATTAAAGGTCACAGCGTTAGGAGGGTTGAAAGCCACTGCTCTAAATAGAATGTACTTCTAGAAAGCTTAAGTAACTCTGGGCTTAGGTTTATAGCTCAGTTGGTAGAGTACTTGCCTAGCAGGCAGGAAACCCAGAGTTTGATCTCCAGCACTGAATAAACTTGGCACGGTGATGCATGCCTGTAATTGTAAACCCAGCACTTGAGAGGTAGAGGCAAGAGGATCAGTAGTTCAAGGTCATCCTTAGCCACCTAGCAAGTTCAAGATGACCCAGTCTACACAGGACTCTGTCTTAAAAAAAAAAAAGGTGTGGCGCAGGGGTGGGGAAGCTGAAAGATGGATGGGCAGTCAAGAATACAGGCTGCTCTTCCAGAGAACTCAGGTTTGATTCCTAGCCTACACAGCAGTTCACAAATGTCTTCTGGCCTATAGGAACCCTAGGCACACAACTGGTGCACAGACACACATGCAGGCAAAACATCATACACATAAAATACATTAAAAAAAGAAAGAAAGCTAAAGAAATCCAATGCACACTTAGTAGCTTTCTAATTCAATTCTGACTTGGCAAGATTGGGAGAGCTCTGAACACAGTGTACTGAGCTCAGTCAGGGAGCACTCAGGTGCCTTTGATGCTGAGCAGCTTAGACTGAGAAAAAAAGTGTTCAAAGGAAGGGCACTAGACTCGTATACCATATACAAAATGACATAAAACTAAGAATTCTTAGGAGAAGTGAAATTCATGAGCTAACCATGGTATGTCTGTAAGGCATGGGAATCACTTCAGGCACTAACACTTAAGCCCAATGCCAGACAAAGGAGCAAAGCTAGAGCCAGACAGCACTTGTTACTGACATGAAAAATTTGGGGATCCTCCCAATTTCCCAAAAGTTCCACTAGATATTTTAGCATTTCTAACAAACTTGCCTATGAAAAAGTCTTTAACACCAGAAGAGACCTGAGACTGGACTAAATGGCCCTCAGCTCACGACAGGCTAGACAGCATGCTTTAGAGAAGGTGCCTCACTCAAGTCTGAGGAACCGCTAGAGCAGGGTGAAGACTCATACACAAAAAAGCAAAGCCCTCTCAGGCCCTCAGCGAATATCAGTTTGCTTTTTCCTTGATTTGGGTCCTACATCAGTCAATGTAAAGTTTTGGTGGGAGCCTATGTAAGCAGTAGTCAAATGAATACACAGAACCAAATGAGCAGGCAAAAGGGCTTGGAAGCCAGAGCTCACTGTTTTAGAAGTGGACCCTGCAGTTAGCCTTTATCTACGTAATACATTTGACTTCCCAGGAAATCTTGTTTGGAAATGGCAAGAAGTCTCAGCATCTTCATATTACTGAGGTTTTGAGTTCATCTGCATTCCCTGGCAGGCAGCCTTAAGCTTACTGTGTGGCTCAGGTACTCACAAAGAAAATGAATGCTACAACAAAAGCAAACTTCGGTCCTTATTAGATATACAGACACAATTAGGTCAAAAGGCCTCTGTGCCTTTTAAGGGGGGAGAAGGCCTTAAGTTACAGAGAGGGGCTCTGAAAAGGAGAGACCACAGTATTACTCAGCTGCTATCTTTTCTCTCCTGAATTTAATTAACCCCTCTTTAGAAAGTGCAATATAAAAGATTACTCAATGAGAAACTGTATGTTTGGCGACAGCATGACTCTAGAAGTAGAAGCTCAATCATCAGAAACATACATTGGTCCTTGAGAACACAAACTCGTCATACTGTTTTGGAGTTGCTACCAGTCAGAACACAGGCCAAAACAACACTCCACTGGTGCTTCTAAATAAGGCTGCCGTTTGTTCCTTAATTTGTAAAACAACAACAAAAACCAAGAAGAGGGAATGGCAGAAAAGGGAGCTAAAGAACAAGATTCTAGCAACGGTGATTCAAAGGAAAGCAGAATTTACAAAATGCCTGGAACTAAAGTTCTTTAAGACATTACTAGGAACGAGTGGCCTCTACCCATATTTCACCTACAAGTGCAAGGCAGGCCTGGAGCTTTCTCTCTGTACCTCAGCTGATAAGTGGCCATTCTAACTGAGGATCTTAAACCATCTATCTCCTCCATAGAGACTGGTGTTCTTGTTTCTGACAATCTCTCAAAAGTGATTTCTGGGTTACTTTTTCGCTACTGGCAAGTGATATTGTATGAACAATTTTGCAAATTGTTCCAACTCTAAAAAAGAATGAAACAGGATCAACAACTGAAAAACCTCCTGGCTGCATATTGTACCCTTTGCAACTTTTTTTTATTAACACAGGAACACCTGTGCAACCTTGGCATGAAGGTTAATCCAGGAGGTAGAAGCAAATAAACTGCCCTCTCTCACTTGTGCAAGCTGTCAACACGGTTCAGTTCTGAGGTTCTCAAAGGAAGATTTGACTTAACACTCACCACATGATGGATGATGGAAGAGAGTACAAGATGATCAAGAGTAGGGAACAACACTGGAGGGAAACAGAGAAGGAAGGCTCTAGTAGATGCTTAGTCTAATCATCAAAAGCTTTTTACTACCACCCAGCACTTCTCAAAGAATTCTCTGCCCACTGTCCATCTTCCCCTGGTTTGTTGTATCATAACATTCTCTATGTGAGTACCAGAGCCACACAATAAGCTTAATGAATCTGTCAACTAAACCAGATGAATTCAAAGCCCCAGTTTGGGTTGTGAAACACATATACACTTATGTTGCAACAAGAACCAATGTATTGATGATTCAACATGAATCCAACACTATTCCTGTTCTGAATCCTGCAGGGAGTTCAAACACCTCAGATTCCATAATGTATTATTTATCATATTTCCTCTTGTTCTTTCCTCCTTCATTCTTGATACTTAAAACTGAATGATGGCACCTTCTCTACCTATGCTAAAACTAGAGAATATTGGGCTATTTTCTGCTTCTACCTATCTACTTCAATTATTTTTATTTATTTACTTTTTGAGACAGGGTCTCATCACATAGCCTTGATTGGTCTGGAACTTGATGTGTATGTAGATCAGGTTGGCTTCAAACTCAGAGAGCTCAGCCTGTCTCTGCCTCCTCAGTGCTGGTATTAAAGTAGTATATACCACCATATCCATCTTGGTTTTCTGAACTTTTTTGTGTTTGTTTTTTGAGACAGGGTTTCTCTGTGTAGTCTTGGCTGTCCTGGACTCACTTTGTAGACCAGGCTGGCTTCAAACCCCACAGAGCTGAACTTTAATAATAGTTCTTAAATGTCTTGTGACTCTTTTCTATTCTTAGTTCCTTACTTTGCAATGGCGACACTCCACATTTGATCTGTCATTGTCTCAAACAAGTCTGTTTCACTAGAGATGAGCATTTGAATCCTCTGCATCAAACATAGTTGCTAGCTCCCAAATACCTATTGCACGCTAATCACATTAACAGACCTTAAACAATTGATTTTTGACATCCTTCCCAGGGTGTGTTTTTTGTTTGCGATTTTGGGACCATGTTCAGAACAGAACCGGGGCATGACGTGCACTGAGAGAGCAGCCCTGGCCGTAACCCACACCTCCAATTCTACTCCTGTCTCTGTGTTGTTCAGTATGTCATATGTAACCAAACTTACTATACCAGGTTTCTTAGTGTTTGCAATTTCCATTTTATGATTTTGCAAAACCTGTCTGAAATGCTCAGTTCTTAACTGTACAGGTAAAAAAAAAAAAAAAAATTACCGATCCTATGACATCTCTGACAATCACTGAGCCCCTCAAAACACTAGGCATGAATTTCTACTACAGTAGCTTTCTAAGATGAATTTTCAGATGATGAAAACCCAGATTCAGCTCTCTTTCAATTTCTTTGTATCGCACACCACTTGTAAATTGACAAAAACTTGCTACAATGGTGCAATGTGTAGCTCTGACGGGCTTATAATCTAAATAAAAAAACACAAGGAAATGAAAACAGAACATAAGGAATGAAGATGCTCCTCATAAGTACCTTCTCCTGCCTACACAACTGCAAAATGTTAAGAAGGATAAATTCAAGTAGACTCTAGCTATCCAATCTAGACTAGAGCCTGCTTAAAGAGACCATTGTCTGAAAAGGGATCCAAAGACTGACAACTGCCCTATGCTGCAGGGAAAGAACGGCTGAAATATCAAAGAGCACTTGCCTGAAAGACAAGAAAAGGTAAGGCTGGCAAGCTGGGGATGGTGGTGCACATTTGTCACCTCAGCACCCAAGGAGGTCGAACCAGGTGGATCTCTATGAATCTGAGACCACTCTGCTCTACATGGTAAGTGGCAGGACAACCAGGGAGACACAGAGAGAGCCTGTCTCAAAACAAAAGCAAACTTATATAACTCGTAATACTTCTAATTTTAAAAGTAACTGGATGAAGCCGGGCGTGGTGGCGCACGCCTTTAATCCCAGCACTCGGGAGGCAGAGGCAGGCGGATCGCTGTGAGTTCGAGGCCAGCCTGGTCTACAAAGTGAGTCCAGGACAGCCAAGGCTACACAGAGAAACCCTGTCTCGAAAAACCAAAAAAAAAAAAAAAAAAAAAAAAAAAGTAGCTGGATGAATTTGGCTTATTATAAGTAACAGCATTAGTAATCTTTAAAGAAAAACAAGAACTATGCAAACTGAAGTGCAAGGAGAAAATAACTGAAAAAGAGAAAGTGAGAGATTCAGTGGCCCGTGAAAAATCCAGCAGTCTAGCAACATGTATACAAAGGAGATCTACAGGAAAAAGAAGACGTTAAAAAAAAAAAAAAAGATTTGAAAAAAAAAATGGCTAAGATACAACAGCGTTGATGAATTATCAACAGGTTCACAAGAGTGCAAACAACCACAAGAAAGTTAAACACAAAGAAAACTTAAATATATAGCAATAAAGTTTTTGAACATCTATTAGAAAAGAAATATAATAAACAGCTGGGCATACAGATCTCTGTGAGTTCAAGGGCAGACTGGTCTACAAAGTGAGTCCAGGGCAGCCAAAGCTACACAGAGAAACCCTGACTCAACAAACAAAACACACACACACACACAGAAGAGAATAATGAAATGCATCTTTCTTATCAGAATAAATTATAAGCCAGGTGTGGTGACACACACCTATTACCAGAATTCAGGAAACAAAGGCAACAGTACCACAGCAAGTTCAAGATCAGCTTATATAGCAAGACCCTGTCTGAACAAAAGAGAAAAGTATCTTTAAAAAGGAGGGGGGGTGGGGGAGTTGAAAAGTAGGAAAAAGTATCAATTTAGAATTCTATATACAGAGACTAGGGAGACAGCTCATTGGTTAGGAGCACTGGTTGCTCTTACAGAGAACCTGGGTTTGATTCCCAGCACTCATATGGCAGATCCAGTCCCAGGGAGGACTGACACCTTCTTTTGGCCTTGTGGTCCACAGACATACAGGCAGGCAAAACTTCTATTACAATAGAAAAGAACTGAATAGAATAGAATACTATATCCAGTGATAATACCCTTCAAATGAGAGTCTGAAAGTTTCCTCAATAGCTAAGCATATTCCTACCACGTAATTCAGCAATCATGTTCCTTGGTGTCTACACAAAGAAACTAAAAACCATATCCACACTAAAACCTACACATAGGTGCTTTCAATAGCTTTATTCATAATCACAAAACCTGGAAGCAAAGTAAGATGTCCCTGAACAGTAACTGGGTAGGCAGTTGTACTCTCAGACAATGGATTAGTATTCAATACCACAGTGAAACAAACACCAGACCATGACAAGACAGAGCAGCCCTCAATGTACAGCTCTCTGGGGCCAGATGTCGATAAAGGGAGAGGTTATGTAACATGGTAGAGGAGTACGAGAACACTAGAATCTCTTTTTGTTCTATGTTTATCTACTTTCTGCTCAATTTTACTGTACCAAAACAGAACTAAAGTTG